>NC_090445.1:1389709299-1390024299 GCF_031143425.1 Pleurodeles waltl
CAGAAGAAAACAAGCTTACATGCACACAATTATTGCAAAAAAAGGGGCACCTATTTTATTCTGGGTATCCCAGTTATGTTTTAAAATTGGTTTTTAGTTTGGATTCAAAGTGAGCATATGCTATGGCCTTTTGTAAACACCCCTTTTCCATTAAAAATGGGCTAGTACAGTGGTTCCCAACCTGCGGTCTGGGGATCTCAGGGGTTCCGCGAACCCTCCTCCGGGGTCCGCGACTGCTTAGAAAATAAAATAATATTAACAGATTAGGTCCCCAGCTTTCAGTAATGACTAAATTGGGGGGTCCCCGGATTCCAATAATGATTAATTGGGGGTCTCTGGGTTCCAGTAATGATAAAGTGGGGGCCCACAGAGGTCAAAAGGTTGGGAACCATTAGACTAGTACACAGTATTGCACATTATCTAAGTATAATATGAGTGTCTCACTACGAGGAACTGTAAGATTCAAGACATAAAAACATACATTTCTGCACTATAAGAATAGTGCCTGTGATGCAATATGGAGTGAAATAATTTCCGTGATAAAGAGGGAATCATTATATATATGTTAAGATGCTTTCTCAACAGACGAGGAGGGTGGGGCGCCACCTGCTGAGGCGCTGGATGGTGAGACTCAGTCCCTTTGATGGACCCACCGGGCCCCAATGTGGGGGGGCTGTGGAACCCCCCACACCACCAGGAAATAGTGGAACGCCAAATGGGAATAAGGGCACCACAAACCTAATTTTCATTGCTCTGTCATCACAAGTTACATGTACTTCTGTTTCTGACAGTGGCTATGTCAATTTTGTTATTTATTTGTGCTACGTGACAACATTTGAAAATAAAACATTTAAAAATGCTTTCTCAAGCTAAAGCACAATTACATCACATGTCTATGAACTGGGGACAGTAATACTGTCAGGGCAAAGCACGGAAGTCATTAGCACACATTTAATACTTCAATCAACCAACAGTGGAAAGGTGATCAGTTAACCTTGGAAAAGTGCCCAATACTGAGCTGCACCAAGGGTCTTACTTTTTAGGTTGAAGCCTACCAGACTGCGCAGCTGACTGGTTTGCTTAAGACATCTTTGGTACATTCAGAAACCATCCCTGGGAATATATTCCACCCGTTGTTTACCATTGGCTTTGTGGTTTGTAACTCAGATTTTCTGGCTTTCCATTTGCTGCCATTATTTGTTTGAGGCTGTCCAGCATGAGTTTGTCCCTCTCGAGGAGCAAAGCCTTTCCACACTACCTCTCCATGTATTCTTAGCTGAGTGCTCCTTTCTATAAACAGGCCTGTAAATCTTGTCCTTATCTTTTCACATTTGCTGTGCATTTAAAGCCCAAGGCCAAATGTCAGGCTCTGTCTTCCGAGGGAGGTTGGTGTTTACTTTTCTTTCTCTGACGCCAAAGTGACAGGATTTGTGTAAAAATCTTGCTGGATCCTGGGAGTAGGAAAGGGGTTTTTTGTACTAGCACAGAGCAACAGTTAAATGAACTGTGCAAGTATTTAAGAATATATCAGAATTAGGAAAGCAAAAAGTAAACACATTTTTTTGTAAATTTTGAAGTGTGTCAGAAACAAATACTTTAGTATAATCAAAATAAATCAATATACTAGGTGATGCAATTGTCCACAAGCTATGGTTTGTGTGCTGTATAGCTTTATTTGTAAAACTATGTGTGTACAAATGTAATAGACATTTCAATTGAAAGTGTGTTGTCTGTAATGGCAGTGTGCTACCACACCATGCATACTACACTCTAAGCCATTGCACTCTACTCTGCACTACTCCACTTTCCACCTTTCCACACCACTGTACTGTGTGTTCCACTTCATTCTAAGCCTCTCTACTCTACACCACTCTCCTCTAAGCTAATTCACTGTACTGCACACCACTGCACTCTTTGCCATTGCACTCTACACCCGTCCAGTCTAGGGCACTGTACTCTACTCTGCACAACTCCACTCTGTGCTACTGAACTATACGCCACTCTACTCTGCACTAATGCACTCTATCTAATCTACTCTGCACCATTGCACTCTGCCTTCCACTATATGCCGCTGCACACTATTCCATGCCACTGCATTCTACACCACTGCACTCCACGCTAGCCTGCACCACTCCACGTAGCACCACTGCACTTTAATATGCACCACTCAAAGCTACGCCCATTGTATGCCGTTGAAATCTATGCCGCTGCACTCTGAAACACTTTACACCTATGCACTCAACACCAATCCACTCTGTCACTACACTCCACTGTACGCCCCTGCACTGCTCTACTCTATGCCACTGCTCTCTACTCTGCACCACTGTACTCAACACGACTGCACTCTACACCAGTCTACTCTACACCGCTCTACTCCAATGCACTATAAGCCACTCTACACCACTGCACTCAACAACACTGAACTCTACACCACTCTACTCTGCACAACTGCATCCTATTCCAATGCATTCTATGCCACTGAACTCTAAACCACTCTACTTGGCATCACTCCATTCTATGCCCCCGCACTCTGCAGCACTGCACTCTACGACACTATATTCTACTTTTCATAACTCTACGCCACTGCACTGTATGTGATTCAGCTCTACTCTACACCACTACACTCTATGCACGGCACTCTACTATGCAAATCTAATCTATCCCACCGTATTCTACAACCCTGCATTGTAGGCTGCTGAATTCTATGCCACTGCACACCATGCCACTATACTCTACAACACTCTACGCCAATGCACTTTACACCAGCCCACCCTACACTACACAACTCTCTACGCCACTCTATGCCACTCCAATCTACTCTGCTCAATTCCACTAACTTTTGGCCATGCTGAACAGCAGACTCTTTGGTATACACCATGGCTAAAAACACAAGGACAAAGCAAATAGCTCTTGCATAGGTTAGAACTGTTGGCTTTGCCAATCCATGGTTAAATAACTTTTGAACAGTCTGAAACATTTGTTTGCTTAAATACCCAAATAATGCAGCAGATGAAGGAATGTGTGGCAAGTATGACGCTTCCATAATTACTCGGAAAACTCCACTTACTGATGTTATTCTGGGGACACTGATTTATATCCATAGCTACCGGTAGACTGGGTACAACCTTAGTAAATACAGTAAAAATAAAGGTACCCTACACTAAGTAATCCTCATGCTCCCACAGATTTTACAAAAGGCAACATGCTTTACATAGGCTCAGGCTAACTGTTTTAAATAGTTACTAGCATAAAACACACCATCCCATGCATTGGGACTCCCCTACTGTATCACAAGCGTTGTATTCCATGACAAGGGTCTCAAGTACAGCATATCAACCTAATGCTACATCACAAGGCAAGTATAAGTAAGTAGACTTGGAGATAAGAACAGTAATCACATACTTACCATGATGATGTAGTAGTAGGCATTATAGTGGATGGGATATTATTGTATGTCAATATTATCAACCTCGATATTCTATCATACAACCAGTGTGTTTGTAAACCACACCCATTCACACCAATGTGTTTCTTGGTGCTTGTATGAGATGTTTATTGTTACCCAATCCAATGGTACTCATTTTATTGACCCCAGAATTTATAGACCCCAGAAATGCAAACATATGGCCACGGCATCATTGTCAGATTCCTGCTTTGGATGCACCGAGTTTACTAAGTAATAAAACCTGGCTACCGTATTTCCCCCACAATACGGATTCCATATGCACTTAACATACCTGCACCCAAAAAATTACTTACGTCTGATGAAACATTATAACAAGTATTACAGAGAGCAAAAGTGTGCACATATTGAAAGCAGGGCCAGTGGAATTATGCAATTTTGCAGCTGCAGCCTTTTCTACATAATTGTGCATTTGTCAAATATCACCTGCCCCATATTTTGAGGGTTTTAACAAAACAAAATGTGCTTCTATCTCAAATGGATTAAAAGTAAAAAAATAAAAATAAAAAAAAACAGAGCTACACGTCTTGCCAAACAGTGAAAGGCCTTAACAAAGGTTGACTGGTCACCTCTGAGTTGCCTTTTGCTATATTTGGGTTTTAAACTGGTTCTTATGTGGTGTGTGCACGTGCATATAAACGTGAGAATAATGAAGCAATAAAATAACAAAATGTGCTGCGCTATCCGGCATAATTTGCATTTTCTTGCCACAAAATGTAGTCACTCTTGCCACATTTGTTCCTTCTTTGCCGCATAATTCTAGTGACCTTGATCAAGATGAACCATGTACCCTGCAACAGACATAAAAAGAAGATTATGATCCAGCTCATTCCATTAATATGAAGGAACTGAACTGTCGATCTCATTTCCGCAAAGGGTCCTGAATATCATCAGTGGCCTGCTATAGCTTTACTACTTAGAGTAGTGGAAATTCATCCCATTAACATACAAAACATACTCTAGGCAACGTCTTTATACAATCACTGGGTGCCACTCCCTAGGAGATTCTTCTTTGAGGTCATATAGACCTAAAAACAGATGTATAAATACAGATCTCCTGGGTCTACAATAGATATTCATGCTAAAGTCTTCTCAGAGTGCACAAAATCTTCATACCCTTCGCAGACTCTCCAGGGAATCAAACCAACACCTACAATGTATTTCCTGCCATATTAGCATGTCCTCAATGTTATAGTTTAACACCCTTCTCAACAACTTCAGTTCACTGCAGGAAAACCAAAGGAACATCCAAGTACCAACAAAGACACTCAAGGTCAAAACAAAACCATCAACACCTTGGTACTCTTCACTAACAGCAAACAGACTATTTGAAGAAAGGAGAGACAAACTCATGCTGCTCTATGCAACACGCAGACAACTCATTACATCAGTTTAAGTCAAATACTACATCAGCGTCATAAATGAAGTAACGAACAAAAACAAACGCTCTTCTAGACAATCAATCAACCCACTGCTGGATCCTCCAACTCCACACTCCATAGAGGGATGGAATTATATAAAACACACCTTCGCTAAAAATATAGAAGATCTCACCACTCACCAGCAAGCCTCTAACCCCTCTGCTGAATACCCACAATGGTCATCCTTCAAATTACTCACTCTAACAGACCTCAACCACATTCTTAACTCTCTCAAAGCCATTCCCTATGAATACAGTGAAACTCTCTTTCATTAACACCCACCCCCTACTCACTATCGTCAACAACTCCATCACCAAATAAATGTTCCTAGAGTCTCTCAAGATATTCTACAGCCTACCTCCAGTCCTGAAAAAGCTACCCACAGACCCAGATGACCACACAAACTACTTGTTCGCAACCATATACCTTTCAACAGCAAGATCATTAAAAAGTATTCAGTTTCCAACTGCATTATCAAACAAACATCGCCTGCATGACTACCTGGCTCAAGATAACGCTTGCAAAAAAACTGAAAATGCTAAGTTATAAACCATAAAAAATGCCATCCCCACAGACAAAGATGGCCTCTGTTCCTGATACGTTTTGACCCATCTGCTACTTTTGACATTGCCAATCACTCCATCCTAATCCAAATCCTGAAGTCCGGATAGAATCTTCTGTAACTGTCATTTGTTGGTTCTCCTACTTTTCAAATCCACACTAGTTCATCCACATGTGCATCTCTAAACCCCAGAAGCTTCAAGTGACCTTCTGTGCCCTCAGTAGGACCAGCAGGTCCCAGATCCTGTTCAACTGCTTCACAGAGCCCCTCAAACCTCTATTCACTAACAATAACATTCCCCAATATGTTGATGACACAGTTGATGACACAGTAGTTGAAGGACTCCTCCATCTCTGACATCCAAATCTCAACCACTGCTTGGAGCACACCCAGCCCAGGATTTAAATGAAACCCACCTGCACAAAACAGAATAAATCCTATTCAGCAAAACACAAACAAAATATGGTTCAAACCTGGCTCAATAACATAATTCAGACAAGGCCAACTCCAACTATTATCCAATGCCATTGCTCGGATTCACCCTGGACACCACCTCCACCCCAGGGAACCCAAACATACCAAGATGGCCTGGCATCAGCTTCTCTGCTAAATAATGTAAGTAAACATCTTTAGTCCAAGCCTTCATATTCTCACAATACCAGGAGGACAATTTCTTGCTCCATGACCTCCCAGACACCACCTGAAAAGGAACCTAAGACCCGCAGCAGGACCTGCAGACATTCAAATATTTCACTCCACACTGATGGAACTCCACTGGCTCCACCTCCCAGCCTACACCATTTTCAAAATCCGCCGCATTAATTACAAAGCCATTATGATCAGCACCATCGCTGATTTAGTATACAAGCTCATTATCTCCAGGTGACACACCCAGTCAGAACACCAAAGACTCCAGGAAAAAAGAAAAAAGAAAAAAATGGAAAAAAACGTTGTCCATTTACACACACGTGCTCTTGAACTACATCTATATGCACCAGGACCGTCCTAGCCCTCTTATAGTTCAGAAAAGAGATAACAGACCTCTTTAAACAATTCTATATCTTGAAACCATAGATGCACTTCATCTTTGAGGAGTCCGACACCTCTTCCCTTTCCTCCAAGTGAACAGTTTCCGCCTGTGTTCTTTGCCCTAGGCAATGTGCATGGTTAGGTCTGCACTGTTTAAATACATCCATAATGCACGCATGTATTATAAGCAGCTTCTTACTGAAGTTTTTTAAAATTTATTTTGAAGGACGTACTTCCTATTACATTGACCTACTCTGATTAAAACATCACTTTTATAGTCATAGTACGACTCTCATTAAGGGAGCAATTCATGTCATAATAACAGTCCTCAGAAAAATATTTACCAACAAGCCCAGTGGGCGCATCACTATAATGTAATTCCTATTTATAAGCCACAGCAAAGCTGAAGAAAGGGCAAAAGACTGAGCTCATAAGTCCCCTTGCCCTGTGCCTGTACACTCCTCCTCCTTCATGCGAAGTCGAGTGCTTCAATGAGCACACTCCAGGATAAAGACATCTCTTTAAGAATCCCCTCTAATACTGTCATTTCACTCCTTCCCTTGGTCCTGGTGGGTGTCAGGTCTCAGTCCGGGGGGTAAAGCAGCACAGCTCGGGCTGTGCACATCAATGATCAGAGAGGCACTGAGTCTTAGTCGGACATGTCCCAGCACGCCTCTGACAGCAGCACCATCAGGACCAGCCTGGGCAGGCCTAAGAGACTGAGAGTAAAAGTGACGGGAGGAGGGAGGGAAAGGGGGCTGCGTGGAGATGGAGTCAAATGACGAAGAAAGAGAAAAGGGGGAGGGGGAACAGGTTAAAGATGGGGAGAACGACTGTGAAAAATAAGTAGGGATATGTGGATGTCTATAAATATACTTGCTTTGCCCGCAAAGGTGTGCGGGGGTAACGTGACGTGGGTCAAGGGAGCTGGGAATCTGGTCTTCAAACCACATTTCTGTGCCTGCTGGCCCCAGTTTCTTCCAGTTCCAGTTCCAGTGCCTGCGTCTCCCAGTCACGGTGCGTGCTTCTCGCCGCCTAAATTTCTCCCGGCTACAGTGAATACGGTTACATTTCCCAGCCCCAGTGACAGGGTCGTTGTATGCAACTCCCGCCCCGTTGTTTCAGCCCACGCCAGTGCCTCCCAGCCCCAGAGTCGCTGTCCACGTGTGAGTCCCAAGATCTAGTATTTCAGTCCAAATCAGTGTCTCCCAGAAGCAGTGACCGAGTCCGTGTATGTATCAAGGACCCAGACTCGATGTCTGAGTCCATGCCTGTACCTCCCAGGCCAAGTGTCTCTGTACATGTATGTGAGTCCTAGACCCAGTGTCTGAAGCCATATCTTTGTTTCCAGCTCCAGTACCTCAGTCCATACCTGTGCCTAGCAGATCCAGTGACTGAGTCCTTGTATATCTTCCAGACCTAGTGTCTGAGTCCAAGTCTGTGAGCACCAGACCCCGTGTCTCAGCCGATATTTGTGCCTCCCAAGTGCAGTACCTCAGTCCGTATCAGTGTTCCAAGACTCAATGTCTCAGTCCATGCCTGTCTTCCAGCTCTAGTGTCTGGGTGGACCACACTCCCATACACAGGTTTTGAGGCACTGGAGTCACAGGCATCGAGGTGGTAGTCCAAGAATATAACCTGAATGCACCATATAGGTACCAAGGTGGAAATAACGTTGCAGCTGCAGATGAAGAAGCAGTTTAACTAGGATCACCCTTCTACTGTAATTTTAAAATGTCCTAAATTGCTCCTGAATGGGTGGTGTTCACCACTCAATAGAGGGTTTCTTTATTCTTATCCGATAAGACAATTCAGTAAGTGCATCTTTTGAGGTTGAAGGAATCATGGAGTCATGTATCCTGTTGTTATCTCAGGCAAGCTGGAGCATAGGTTGGGTGCAGTAGTTGCGGAGAACTCAGTGGTTGACATTGAGAGGAGAAGAGTAGGAGTCATCAGTTAGTGGGGCACAATATTTTCGTCTTGCTTATACGATGTGTTCCCTCATCATTGTAAACATTCGTGCTTCATTTAAGTGTTGCTATTATTATCTCACATTAAATTTGACTGCTTTACTTGTGCAAGAGCTGGATTTGATAGTCTTTCAATTTCTAAGCTGGACAGGACCTGGAAGGGTTCATTTCCAGAAGTGTCTGTTTGGATTACTGAGAGTAGCCACTGGAATTGAGAAACAGACATATTTTGAGCAGAAATACACGAGGGTAAAGAGAGGCCACAAACTGTTATGGTATAGGTTTTAGAGACAAAGGGCCTGATTTAGTTCTTGGGGACAGGTTACTCCTGTCCGACAAAATATAAATCCCATTATATCCTATGGGATTTATATTTCGGCAGACAAGATTTCCGTTGTTGTTGTGACGGAGTACATTGTACACCAAGAACTAGGTCAGGCCCAAAGTGATATAAAAGGGAAGCAGGGAAACAAAATAGGCAATGAGAGAGAAGGTTAAAGGTAATTCATAGTGATAGACAGAATAAATAAGAGGAAATAAAGTATAAGATGCGGCACACAGACAAATGAGCACTCACTCAATCCACTCATCAAGGATATAGCAAGAGAACCCAAACAAACAATGATGACAATGACAGTTTCTTGTGTCATTTTCTCCAATGGTAAACTTTCCCTGTACTCTTGCAATTCCACTTACTTTTTTAATAAAAGTGTGGAATTTTAGTTCAACTGGTGCCTAATCTTTCAGATAGCGCCTGCTCAGAGTTCATTTGTATGTTTTCTTCAATGGTTCAAAAAGCATTTTCTAAATCTGTTAGAACCGAGTGGCACCATTTTGCCAACCTAAGATCTCTACTTACACAGTCTGTATATTGACATGTACTTCTCAATAAACATAAACAAAAAAAAAAAAAAAAAAAGATCTCTACTTAGTGCCAGGATGATGTTCCGAGGCCCACCGAAAATGTAATCCTAACATAAAATCAAAGATCCGAACAGTCAATAGAAGATTGTCCTAGTAGATAAAATGTTGCTGTGGTGTTTTAAAGTGCCATGTCAGCAAATCAGCAGAGTACTGGCCAGGTTTGCATAATGCTATCATGGCTCAACTAAAAGGTCTCAGGAAATCAAGAGCGTACTGACCAGCAAAGTGAAATTACTGATTGGCTGAACTTTGCATTACTTGTGTGTTTCTTTTGGGGCTATTTACGGTAATCTCGAGTTATTATGTGGCGGATAATATTGACTATCATTCTGACTATTAATGGATCATTTGTTGCACATTGATTTGCATTATTGTTATACAGGTATAGAATGCAGACATACATCTACTTATCTGGTCCAGAGATCTTTTAATAATTGTTCTGCACTGTACCATGTAATGTACTTTAAACTGCGAATAAAGAAAAATACAAAACGTGAAATTTCTGATTGTTTGAAAGAGTGTGAGATGGCAGCTGCAGCAACCCCTCGACTTGGCACATCATTTAGACAGCAAATGTTTACCCACCATGGTTGTAACCTCTGTACTGGGGTCAGGAAGTACAGCATAGCTGCCTCCAGTTAGAATCAGTGCCTCCACATGTGCATCCCTGAAGACCAGGAATTTGCCTCTTGGTACTTCCTCTTGCTGCTGCAACTGTGCAGCATGTAGGGTTTGTGCACACATTGAGACCAGAAAACTCGAGACGCTCCCGACTAGGCACTGCAAAAGGAGATATGGCTCAGTGCCTAAAGTGCTATCAGGAACCAAGAAAACAAGGTTCAATTTCGAGGTTTCCCTGCTTTGTTAGATCGTCATTGAATCACATTATCCTGACACCACAGCGGCGGACGTCCAGTTTTAAGGACAACGTCAAAAGGTGGAGACTCTGACTGCAATGATAATAACGATCTACAAGCTGTACTCAATGAATTGCCCTCAAGTTCGATAATGTGTCTTTTCTGACAAACTCTTTACTCTCTTTCTGATAGGCAAGTGCTCTCCTGGAGCCACTGAGGCTGTTTGATTTCCCAGCTAGGCAGCCATTTTTTCACAATGCCTTCTCAGTGAAAACAGTTGTTTGAATGATAAAGAAGCTTAAAAGGTTTCTAAAGCACAAAAATGGAGAATGTCCAGAAGAATAGGAAGGAGTAAGGACCGTCCAAACCAAACAGATGGCTCAACCAAAAAGTGTAATGGCTTTGCTATAACGGGTCTGGCTTCTGAGATGGGGTCCTTCTCTCTCCTTCCTCAGCCCAATATTGAAATGGGGTTTGAATCTAGAGAGACAATGTATGTTTGAGTGTTTAGGACAACCGAATCTAGCTAAATTGTGGAACTGCTGAGGACTGTAACTCAAGCCACGTGCTGAAGCGCCAGCCTATGCATGCATAGCATTGGGGATTTATCAGCTGTGGTTCCATTTTTTGTTACACTAAACTCCTACCCAGTGCATGAAATGGAAAAACAGAAGTGCAGGTACTATGTACCAGTGTACCTGATTGTTTCTGAGAAGTGCTGGGACTCTCCAATTAAAAGTATTACGTTTTTCTTATGAAGGGCAGTATGATGTGCAGGTACTTTCCCTCTCAAAATGAAAGTTCCGGTACTCAGTATCGGCCCATTTAAAGCGCTGCTCCTACCCTGCCAAGAATGTATTCGTTGGAGTTCCTCCGGAGTTTATGGGTGTGTAGCACTATCCAACTTCAGCATGTCTTATTACCCACCTGAAAGTGATATACAGCTCTGGGACTCCTCAAATGAATAGCTAAGAGGACAACAGAAGTTCAATTTTTTCCACACCTCCCTCAAACTACATTGCTCATAGGGGATTACATTATATTAGTATGGTTCAAAGAGAGTTCCGGTTTGTCAAAGTGGTAAACCTAAATGACAAAAAATTGCCTCTACTTAAAAGTAAGCTCCCTCTTGCTAAAAGCGAATCACCTACATGCTCAAAACCTTATGCTGGCTTAAAGCGGAAGCCTAAGAAGATCAATAGGTCTTTCACAATGCTTTGTCACCACCCTGGATCCTGAACACGTGACCACCCATGCCAAGATAACAGTGTCATGACCAACAACAAAAATCAGAGTAGGTCACAATGGTGCCACTCAGAATGTAAATATGTCATAGTGACTCAAAATGCCAGTAGGCTGAAAGGTCCTCACAGATTTCAGTTGAAGAGCCAGGAAGTTATCATTGCACCAACCAAGATTTTGTCCAATGGGTTTTCAAACTGCATTGCAATAGGGCTGGCTTGCTGCTATCAAATAGCCAAGCTCAGGTAAGACTGTGCTTGAACTTAATGAAGCAAACCATCTAGGTAAAAGCAACTTTACTGAAATGTCACTGCCTCAGAAGCACCTGGTGAAACTGCTGCCTAGAGAGCTCGACGAGTGCAAGTCAAATAAGGAGAAATGGGCAAAACTATTATTCAAAGCTGTGGCGCCCTGCAACCTGATCCTTCTGGGACTCTGATTGTGTGGATTTTGATTCAGAGACCTTTGAGTAGGAAGAGCCAATAAAGCATATGGCATATGTCCTTATTAGAACCCCTATCCAATTTTTTTTACATGAATGTGGCCTTCGGTAAAATGGCACACCAAATAATAATTAGTCATGGTTCTCAATGACTGCTCTTGCGCATTCTAAGATGCCTGTGATCCTCATCAGGCACTTCTCTTGCCTCCAATAAGAATATGAGAAGAGGTATTGGTAACATCTTATGTTTCTGGTGTATGGCTTCAGAACATGTAATCATGGTGCTAATTTTAGTCCGAATTATGACTTTCCATATGAATTGTGCTAAATTGTAAAATGCATTGACGGGGGTCTACAGCAAATTAGCCAAAATAACTACGTAGCGTTGGTTTTAAAGCATAATTTTACAATTGATATTCCAATATATTGATGACACTTTTTATCAATCAGTGAACAGATTTCATGACAAAGAATAGTCTTGGAGCTTTAAACCAGGAATGGAGGTTGCATATTTAAAATCAATAACTGTGATACCAAACGAGGGTTATGAAATCTTTGATTACCTAGGCACATATGTAAATGGAACATAATAGTATATTTCAGGAATCCAGACCATTCACCAAATAGAATGAACTCTACGCTACTTTTAAAGCGGAAGGATCAACCCGTGCACTAACAACCTCACCTGGCATGCTCCGTCCTGAAAAGTCCCAAAAGAAACGGTCAAAAGATTGGACCTTTTGCAATGTCCAAATATATGGTGTAAGTTGCCACATTTTAAGAGACTGAGCTCTTAAGGCTACTAGGGATTTGGCAAAAATATGTTTTGGGTACATTTAAGGATTTTCCATTCCGTTATTCAGGGTCAATGAGATGCATTATTTTCTTTGGGGCAAGATCGGTTCAGGTTCCACAGATGGAGGCTGTATTTGTATTTTTCTCTATTCTCTGCATAGCAAAGATAGGGCCCAAATTCGGTCAGTTAAAAGACAGATAATTTCAAGTGCCCCAACCCTTCGTAGAATTGTAAATCTACATCGGAGTACAATACTTAATGTATAAATGACCCTGCAAAAATTCTGATTCTACCTTCAAATTTGGAACATCAACTCCAGGATTTCTAATTACATTAGAATAGTTGGATAGCTATGATTGAACTTTCTGATGTGATGGAATTCACATAAAACCTCTTAACATTGCTGTGAGCACATTTCAGTGGTGGGACCTACCCGACCAAGAACATAGAGCGAGATAACCCCAGACAGCCTAGTCCACTACCAACGTCCACCTACCCTCTCACTGATAGCATTGTACTTGATGGCCAGCTCATCTCGTTCTGCCCGGCTCTGTGCCAACAGGTCCTCCACACGAGACAGTTCCTGCTGTAAGATACGGTTCTCCTCCTGCACGGATAATAGAGATGACATCTCGTCTGGTGGTTCTGTGCGTTGACGAGAAAAAGGAAACAACATCAGAGAAGCTATATTCATGAGATCCTGACAGTAACTACCCTACTTGAAGAGCTGAGAGGTGGTATCTCATACCCCCAAATTGCCCCCTACATCTGCTAGTCTCTAAGGATTTATTTGCTATATCACGCCCAACAATTCACACCTCCCAAAGTATAGTCTCTTTTAAACACCACCATATCACCCCTCTGTTACAGTTTCAATATTCTGAAGAGTGGCTTGGTAGAAAGATTATCTATCGTTTCACTTACGGTTTCAGATATTCACTACAAAAGGCAGGGGAAATAGTAGACAAGCTTGTCTCTCTCCACTACATATAACAGCCAGGAAACCCCAACGTTAGAGTCACAACATTCTTGTACCATGGAGCGTCAACTACTTACTGTTATACTGCGTTCCCTGTTTGTTCATTTAAAAGGAACTTAAGTTGAAGTGGGCTGATCTCATGATATAGTCAGACAGGCTACCCACAACCTCACCTGAAGGGATGGGACATCAGGTTTGAAGACTCTCTCTTGTCCTGCACCATCTGAGCCCATGGGATAGGCAATGTGCCTACTTGGGGACAACCAATGAGAACTAGCCTACAAGAAGCTCTATTTCCAGTGAGAGGTCTGGACAACACAACTCCCACAAGTAATGGGCTTTGCTTTGCTCACAGCTTAAATTAATTTCTCACTGTAGCTGGGACTCAAATGGAAAGCACTAACCAAAAGTCCAGTCGCAGACCCATATTAAAAGATGTATAAATAGGTTTTTGCATATTTCACGTCCACGACACACGCATAATGTTTCTGTATGTAAGAATAAGTTAGGATATAACCTCCATGTACTATAAAAGAATTACATTTTTCCTCCATTCTTTTGCTATTCCAAGTAGAATATCTGAAATCATCCTCCGGTAAAATCGTGTTACAGGAATGTATTGTTCTAGAATGCCGATTTTACTATGAATATATTCTTTAATAATAATCTCTCACTGGATTCTCCATCAATCAGTCAATCAATCAAATAAATTTCTTACGCGCACTACTCACCCGGTAGGGCCTCAAGGCGCTGGGGATGGGGAGAGGGCGGTTACTGCTCGAAAAGCCATGTATGTTTTGAGGTGCTTTCTGAAGGTTAGGAGGTCCTGGGTCTTGCGTAGGTTGATGTGGAGGGAGTTTCAAGTTTTGGTGGCAAGGTGGGAGAAGGATCTGCCGCCGGAGGTGGTGCGTTGGATGCGGGGGACTGTAGCAAGGGCGAAGTCGGTGGAGCCGAGCTGTCGAGTTGGTATGTGGAAGTTGACTCGTTCGTTGAGGTAGGCCGGTCCAGTGTAGTGGAGGGCTTTGTGAGGGATTCTGGATTGGCTAACAGGGACAGGGGGTGGGGAGATTTCCATTCTGGCATATCCTAAGTAAGGCTATCTTCCTCTGGACCTATTACAAATAACTTCATCCAGTAAGTCTCTAATTAGTGCTTTTAAAAAGCACTGTAAAGAAGGAACAAGAATACAGATTTATTGAACTTCTCCAAACAAAGTCAAAAACCCTTCTTATGTTTCTTGATCTTTATGTGACTCTTCTTAGGGAGTCCATCTGTGTCTAGTACATTCAGTTTAAGAATTATCAGGAATCAGGCCCTTTGGCCTCAATGTGTGCCTGCCCCTGGAAAGTTGTCTCTGTCTCCTCAGAATTGTGGTAAATCTCAGAAACAAATAAGATATCAGGCAAAAAACCACAATTCAGACAGGGACAAGTCAGAAAAGCGCCTGGTGAAAACTCCATATAAAGCATGTGTGGAGAGGGTTAGGATAGAAACCAGAATACTTGGCATCTGATTAGCTTGACCAACGTACCTGGGGTCTTCTGCTCGGCAAGGTTCTTGGTTACAATTTCCCGTATCCTGGCAGGCAGGCTCGTCGCCGGGGAAGCCTCAGAGTTCCCACGTAACGTAAAGCTCTTATCATCAGAAGAATTCAAGATGCTGCTCTCCAACTTCTGGGGGCACAAGGAAGGACAGCTGAAGTGAGGAAGTTCAGTGACCAATAGATGTACAAGCAGACATGCACAGAGTGCAGCAAGGCACCACAAAGATCACAGAGCCAGTGGAGCTTGGACAGAAAGCGTCTGGAGTACAGAAAAGCTTGAATAGCAGTGACAGACCAGCATGTGGTAAAGGTACCTGCAGGACAGCCCACGTAAGACTACTGAGTAACTAAAAGCATCATGAACAGCTGCCTCCAAAAGCTCTATGTTTGCTATACATATAATGAAACAAATACAAATTAAATTGTCACCTGCTAATATCGTTTCACAGGAATGTATTGTTCTGGTGTTCCGATTTTACCAAGAACATATTCCTTTAATAACAATCACTTATTAGGGCACATTACACAAATCAGACTTAGGTATTTATATTTATTCTTCTAACAACATTAATTTATTTGGAATTTAGTGTTACCCTACGTTTCAATCACTACCATTTATTCTTCTGGTTATATTCTACTACCTGGGTTTTACTCTGATAACAAGCAGTAATGGAAATATGGTGCCCTGAAAAAGCTTATATGACTTGGATATGATTTTCTGATAAAATTTGCATTTTAGAATTAGTCCTCCAAGACAATTCTGTACACCAGTATATTTTTGGGTTTCCGATTTCATTACCTGATTAACTCTCTGGAATGGAGTGCTTTGCTCTACTCTGGGTATGGAGTTTATTATGCCGATAATCTTTTTTTTTTTTTTTTATTTCTTTTTTTTATAATGGAAAGGTATCATACAACAGATAAAAATAAGAAAATACAGCAGATTAAACCCAGCAGGGGATAAACCTTTAGAAGACAAATATCCATCTCTTAAATGGTGACATGTAATTTCAATTTAAACATTTAATCATTATGAACAAAAATCCAATCCTGAAATGCCCCCCATATTGCCTTCCCTTTCCTCCTCGCATATTTCCCTTTCCGTTCATACAATGCTATCTCCAAATAATACACAGACAATAATCTGGCCAACCATTGTTGCCAGGTCGGGGGTCGGACATTGAGCCAGGCGGATGTTATACACAATCGAAATACTGCCATGGCCACAAAAATAAATGCTTCATATAGATTGTCCGTATCACCCATAACCCCTAAAACCATTGCCTCGGGGGTAAGGATTAGATCAAATCCCAGAATTTCCTTCAATACAGATTGAATGCCCTCCTTCAAATCCTTCAGTTCCCCGCATGTAGCCATCATGTGTACAATATCTATTTCATACATCCCACATCTTGGACAGCTTGTTCCCAATAAACTACCCCATTTAACAAGATGAGCTGGGGTATGATACAAATCAAACACAGTTTTATAATGTTGCGCTTGGAGGGAGGAGGAGAGTAGAATAGTATGTCCCAATTCTAATGACCTTAGAAAGATTTTACTCCTGTCTTCCAGTTTCCTACTCCACTTTTCACAGTTCTTCTCTAAATCATCGGGCTGTTCTATCATTAATAATCGGTAGATTGACCTGATTGATATATTAGGATTAGTCACCATATCATCCAGCAATTGAACGCTCCTAAATCCCTGCACCCCTCCTGTTTTCCTTAAAAGGAAATCTCGTATCTGAAGGTATTTAAAAAAATCCCTACGCTCTAAACCATAACACTTCTGTAGATCAACAAATACCTTAACCCCAGAGTTATCAAAGAGATTCCCCAGCCTCTCTATACCTGCTGAGACCCAGCTTGCCATACATTTATCCTTGAATATGTCGGGGAGCAATGGATTCTTTTTGATCATGGTATAATAATTATATCTGCCGAATCCTTTCTTTTTATACCATGACCGCCAGCACTTATAGGCCGCCTCCAATACCTTATATCGAGTTTTCTTGTAGTACCCGGGCTCATGAAAAGTTACCAGACATCCATTAGCTGTTGCACCTATCTGCAGCTCGTATATGTTAGGACAATCCTCTTCTGGAATCCCTCCTTTCTTAGAACCCCATAAAGGGCGCATATACTGAAAGGCTGCCGCCATTTGGTATAATTTTATATTCGGCAGAGACCACCCCCCCCTTTCTCGGGAAAGTGACATGAATTTACTTGCTCTTCTACATTTACCATATGCCCAGATGAATCTCATAACCACTCTATCTATCTCTTTAAATCTGAAATTAGTGAAGCTCAATGGTACAGCCCGGAACAAATACAGCAGCTTAGAGAGGAAAATCATTTTTACCATGTTACACCTCCCCATGATGGTTAAATGTAAATTATTCCATCTACACATATCTTGTCTTGCTTTAGCAAGTATGGGATCCAGATTTAATTTAACAATTTCTTCTACTTGCGGCGTAATATCTATGCCCAGATATACTGCATGGTCGACCCTTCGTGTATCCTGAGTGCTGGTATATTGATTAATCAATATCTGTGTTTTATCTCTGTTTAGAAGATATCCAGAAAATCTTCCGAACTTCATTGACACCTTTTCAACCTCTCTCAATGCCGGATCAGGGGTGGGGGTTAGTATAGCAATATCATCTGCATATGCTAGAACTTTTATATCCCATCCCTGCCTATGAATTGGTGGAATCTTGCTGTTATCTTTAATCTTTCTAAGCAAGGGATCTATATATACAGCAAACAGGAGCGGAGAACATGGACATCCCTGTCTACTACCTCTCTTAACCTGGACACTCTCCGATTGTCCCCCCATTAGTTGTATTTTAACTACCGGTGATCTATATAGAGCCCTTATTGCTGCAATAAATTTCTTCCCTAATCCATAATACTCCATTACATGCCATAGGTACTTCCAACACACCCGGTCAAACGCCTTTTCCGCATCTAATAATGCAACTGCCATCGGCTCCTGAGCCACTTCTGTAGCGTCCAAAAGTGCAATAACTTTTCGGATATGATCAGTAGTATCCCTTCCAGGCACAAACCCATGTTGACTAGGAAAAACTATCTTCCTGATCACACGAGATAGTCGAGCGGCTAATATCATTGAATATATTTTAGTGTCGCTATTAATTAGTGTAATTGGCCTGTATGACGCCGGGTTTGATGCGAGTTTCCCTTTCTTCAAAAACATTACAATATTAGCCATATCCCATGATGGCGGAATTGCCCCTCCATTCTGTACCTGAATAAACAGTTCTATCATTACCGGAAACAATATGGCTTTAAATGTTTGATAAAACTCTAAAGGAATTGAATCGGGGCCTGTGGCTTTACCCGTGGCTAAATCACCCAATGCTTTGTCAATTTCCGAGATATCTATCTGTTCCCCTAAATATAAAGTATCACTCTCCGATAATTTATTGACTTTGATAGGGGTTAAAAATCTCAGCATTTCTTCCTCTGAAAATATAGATGTGTCATCATACAGTTCCGTATAATATCTGTGGAAAACCCTCCTAATTTGATCCACTTCTACAACCATTTGTCCTTGCCAATCTTTAATCTCTCTAATGGTCCCGGATGCTATTTTCTGGCTTGCCCGTATTGCTAATAAACGCCCGGATTTTTCTCCATACTCGTATCCTAATGAACGCTGCGCTAGATATTTCTCTGCTATTCTTTGGGTCATAGTTTCGGTAATTGCGGCTTTAGCTATTACAACTTCCTCCTGAACCTTTTTAACATCACCCCCTGTTTCTATCGCCATAACCAACTGTCTTTCCAATACCCTCAGTTTCATTTGAAGATCTTTTACTCTGTTTTGGGTGCTTTTTTGCTTTTTTATACTAAAATGTCAATGTTTCACCACGTATTCCGGCTTTTAAAGTGTCCCAGACTATCTCTGCCGGAGCTGTCCCTTGGTTAAACCTCAAGAATTCGGCTATCCATTTGCTCATATGCGTACAATATTCCGGGTCCCTAAGAAGCCCTCGTTCAAATGTCCATCTCCTCTCCTTTTGTTCCAACCCGTCTAATTCCAATTCTAGTACTAGGGGATTATGATCTGATACAACCCGCGGATATAACTCCATCTGACCCTGGTTTAATAATACTGGAGAAACCAGAAAATAATCGAGTCGTGCTACTTTCACATGCGGGGCGGAATAGTAGGTATATCCAGGATCTGGCTTACACAATCTCACCCATGCATCCACTAATCCTAGTTCTTTCTGAATAGCGACCATTGCATTATATACTCGCGGTTTCCGCCCTAGGTATTTCTTTGTAGGCGCTAAAACATCCTGTAATCCCTCCCAAGATCCATTCAAATTACAATTGCCACAAAGAATATACGGGGGAGCCCATCCTGTTAATTCTATAGCCAGGGTATCTAAAACTATTGGGTCATCCATGACAGTGCTATATACAGAACAGAGTGTAAAACTACCATGTCCATAACTACACTCTACAATTACCCATCTCCCTCCCCTATCTGCCTTCTGCCTACCAAAATGTAATTTATTAGTCCGAGCTAATATCGCAACCCCTTTAGTTCTAACCTCTTGTTCTGTTCGAGCAATTACTTTCATACCAAGTGTACCCAGAATTCCGGCATTCCTATATTCCACATGTGTCTCCTGTAAACAGTAAATGTCTGCTTTAAAAGTTTTAAATTCCTCCACTACTCTACTTCTTTTCCGAGGGTCATTTAGCCCACAAATATTAACTGAAACGATTCGAAGTCTAGCCATTTGCTATTTTAGGTTCTCTTTCTCTCTTTTTGTCCTCCCAAATTTTTATATCTAACTGCGCTTTCTCTTGAGTTATCCACTCAATTTGCTCCCCTCCTTTTGTCTCTCCTACCCCTGCTCTCAGTTGCTTCCCTTGTTGCGCTTCTACTCCCATCCCTTTCCTTTTTACTCCCTCATTTTCCCTCCTTTCCCTCCCTCTCCTATCCCTCTTCTCCTCCCCAACCCCTCCCTCCTTTCCCCCTCCCCAACCGCCATCCCTCCTCCCTCCCAACCCTTCCCTGGACCAGTCCCTTTCACCCCCCTCCCGTGTTACCTTCCTCCCCGAGACTGGCCCCCCATCCTGTAGAGCAATCAGACCACTCATGGCCTGAATGTTGGCGTCGTGACAGTGCAGACCCACCCACCAGTTACCGGAGCACTTTTGCTGACCAAGAGACTCTATTTCGCTATCTGGCCCCCATCACATATTCTTTTGCTTTAATTTCTGACGTGAATATCTCTGTTTTCCCATTTAATATTATTTTGAGGCGAGCCGGGGCCAACAAATACGCCTCCCCGCCTTTCTCTAGGACTGGTTTAATAAGTTGTCGAAGCCGCCATCTCCGTTCAACAGTAGCATGACAAAAATCAGGTCGAGTGAAGAAAGTCACCCCATCCACAGTGCGAGGGGTATTTGGGTGGGTTTTATCCAAGATCTCCTGTCGCAATAAATAATTCCCAAAATAAACTAAAATTGCTCTAGGATATTTGGAATCTGCACGTTGGCCCCCCTATCCTTGTTTCTGTTTGCAACTCTTTGATTGAATTATAAATTGACTGCAGCATTCCTGCCTCAGCCCCCAATGCGGGTGGGCTATAAGTAGGGGGGGCTATATCTGATTCCTTATTGCCATTAGCTGAGCCCTGATTAGTTAAAGTTATAGATGAGGAATCTGTGAGTCCAATACCTGCATAGTCCCATTTTAAATTCCTACCGCCCATGGATGACGGATTTCCGGGGGAGCCCTGAGCGCAGGGCCGTGCTTTGACCAATTTACGTTGTCGACGCAGCTGTTGCACTGTGGGCTCATTGCTTGAAGTTTTGTCCCCTGTCTCCGATGTTTCACTGTCTTCAGATCCGCCAAGATTGTGATCGCCACTGCTGAGATCAGACTCTTCTGTCAAAGAATAAAATTTATCACTATTGTCCTTTCCCCATTCCACCAGTTGAGAGTCTTTTCCTGCTATTTTGCCCAAGGTTTTAGTAATTGAGAAAATCTTATGCAAGTTCTCTTCTTCTGTTGTAGATTTTAATATAGACGCACCTCCTTCCCCATCTCGATATTCCAATCGCTCAGACCAGTCGAATTGTTGTGCTTGAGGCTGTTTAATCTCGTTATAAGAGCCAGAATTATTTTCTCTTACCTCCCTCTGACTGTCTACTGCCTCTGGCATGCCTTGCTTAAGACTCCCAGAAGGATCGTTATTCATAATACATCCACTTATACTGCTACTACTACTGCTCGGGAGGGATTCTGTCCCAACCACCTTACTCTCAGAGGGGAGGGTTAAATGTACAGACCGTATATCCTGTGCCCCTCCTTCAAGAAACGTTGTGATAGTAGATTGACTTTTGCCCTTAACCTTAATTTCGGTGGAGGGGGTGGTAATACTGCTCTCACTCGTCTTAACACCTTTCAACATATTCTCCACGGCCGGTTTAGCGATCGCTGTCGTCAGGCGTTTGTTTGATCCCGTTTGCTCTCCTTTGCCTCGCCCAACCCGTGTCACTTTCACCCCTTCCATCTTTTCTCCTAAATTCCGGAAGGGTTTGGGAGGCATCTTGGTCTTTAATGCTTGTGCAAACAGCCTAAATAGTCCTTTTACCCCAGACGACACTAAAGCTGTATCTGCTATTATTTGTTTTGTCAAGCTTTTCCAAAGCCATAAGGGGGTATATAAATGCCGACCGAGATCATCTTGCACACTTAATACCAGCATCAGAGTTCTCGGATATTCACTCTCCCCCTTCTCTTTTTTTTTTTTTCTCCCCCAAGACCGCTCCCCTCTGTCCAATATTTTTTACCGCTCCCCCTCTTACCGCAGTAGTAGAGTGCACCTGACTCTCCACCTGTCTGTTTTTCTCTTGTTTTTTTTCCCCTCTTTTTTCCTTTTTTTCCCCCTCTCTTCCTTCTCTTTCTTTCCTTCCCTTAATCGAGCTCTTGTCCTTTGTCCTTTGTCCTTGGTCTGTCTGCTTTTCTTCTTAATCTCCTCCTAAATACGCCCTTCTGCTCCTCCAGATAAAAGCAGAGTTTTTTAATCCTGGTGGTCCTTTACTCCTAAATCCTTTGCAGCTACAAACATAATTTTCCAAAAGAGAAAAAAAAAAAGGGAGGGAGCCTCTCCGCCCCATATGCCTTCCTTGCAGATGGACTGTCCAGCTTTGTGCAACCTTATCGAGCCTTATCCGAGCAGTCTTACCCCCGAGCGTCAGTGGCTCAATGTAGCTCCTTACTTCCTTCTATGCGGGGTAAAAGAAACCAAAAAAAAAGGCAGGACAACCGGCAAACCAAAACTTGGCCCGGTTTTCATTACCTGTCTCTGCTGTAATCACCTCGGCTGCCGCTGCCGCCCCTCCACCCCTCCCCCCCGGCAGCTGAACCGCGGGGGAGAGCGAAAAATGAAGACGGGTCGAAATTCAGCCTCTTTCCGTCGTCACCCGTTTTATTCTGCCACGGCCGCCGCGGCCGTTTTACATTCCTTTTAGCTCCCGCTTGCGAGCACAGCCGCGGGAGAGAAAAAACGAACCGCTCCCGCGGGAAGCTCGCAGCCTGTCAGGCTGCTCCACTGCGAACGCCTCGGCCGCCGTTCCTTCGGCTCCCCTGGTGGGCGGAACTGCGAGAACGCAGTTACGCTGACGCCGACGCCATGTTGCTCTATGCCTATAATCTTTGACTGCCAAGACATATCGCTCTGATGAAACGATGCTAGGATAACATTATGGCTCACTGACCTAGTCCTAAAAATCTAATCAGTGGGATCTATCCCTAGATTTGAGAGAGATGAATGATCTGTGTTTTGTGGTTCAGTAAAACTATCTTTGTAAATACATAACATACAAAGATAGAATGGTTATTTTTTGTAAAAGGGCTTTAATCAAACATGTTGGTGGTGTTTTCATTCAATGATCAAGAAACTAAGAGAATCAAACAAAACCAATGCCAGAGTTATGAAAAAGTCATGTTAAGGTAAATACTCCATGCAATGGACTGATGTTATTGTGTTGTTATGTATAAATTGTTTTTTAGCTGACCCTTTTAAAGTTTTATTTATCTATAGTCATAAACCACAGGCCATGGGAGTGACTAGAATTCACACCTAGATGTCAGCCACAGTGATATGTGCATCAAAAGGTTAATCCCGGGTTCCCAGCCCAGGATTCTTTATGATTTCCTTATCAACCCCATCTCTTTCCTGAGATGTGTCCGTACCGTTTCCTTGTGATCTATCACTGAATCAAAGCCAACCCTTTTAAGTGTACAGAGGGATGTCACACTCCCTACTGCAGTGTGTTCCACCCAGCTTGCAGGAACGCAAAAATACACTAGTTTGTCTGGTGGGAGTCCTATATTCCTCATGTCTTCACCAGGCAGGCCCGAACTTCACAAAATGGCAGGTTCCACCATGTAATGTACTTTTAGAGGCACATGCACTCAGTGTATGGACACCTCACATACACTCCTTTAGTATGGTTACTTCCATTCATTGTGCCATCACAGGCACACATACGTTCAGCCAACACATTAATTCTGTGCAGTACTATAGCCTTTCTGTGCTATTTGTAACCACACACAATGTCAGTACACACATTTCCCATGCGCACACTGATCAACACTTCACCTTTCATGTATCGAACCTTTCACAGGTGCACATAAATCTAAAGCACATGCTTTCACTGCGCACGTACTGCACAGCATTGTGTCTCCCATGTAATGTATTCCTACCCGGTATACATCGACCCTGTACATGCTCTCACTATGCGTGCACTGAACAGCACTGCTTTATCCCAGAACAGTACCCTTCTGTGGCACCCAATACATCCAGCATAGTCACTACTCCTGCATTGCACAGCACTGTACATCTCACTGGCTTAGGCCAATGGTGAGTTAAACATAGAGCAGTGGAACATTAAAAAGCTGGGTGAGCCTGTAGACCTCACTCCAGTAATACAGGTTAAAAAGAACCTGTTCACTACTACTGATTACTATATGGTCTTCTGCAACCACCACACTCGTGCTGATTAACTCTTGGGGAAGACAACACCCTTCCACTATTATGAGAATAGCGTGTTGGGGGTCTCTTCTGGCCCAACAACACCTCAATCTGTGAGACAGGCCTATATCATGGTGCATATGCATGATCTGTGTTGCCTATGACAGCAAAATCTGAATTAGGGATCCAGACAAAAGTACAGTTGGCCCTGGGTACATATCCATAACCATGCAAAGGACTTGGTGGTCTTAGCCACCCAGGTTTCCAATGAAAGACTAGAATCAATACAGATTCTCAGGTTACAAAAAACCTTAGCTGGAACAATAGGTGGGCCTATTGCCACAGACTGCATTATTGTTCGAACTAGACACAACTGGTGGAGAAACCAGGTCCTCTGTTTTAGTGGTGAATATGTATCTGTTAAATTTGCATAGTCTTATTTCTTTAGAAAAAAGATCTTATTTTCTCAAGCATTGGGATCTGTGTAGTATCAAAACCTAAGTCAGTCAAAATGTTATAATAGTTAATGTCACAGAATTGCCACAAATTGGTTCTAATCACTTAATAAACCATAAAGCCTTGGTAGTCCCACAGAATTCAGCCAAACCTACCACATAATATGGTCTCGCATAGGCGCATAATTTCAGTGGTCTTGTCTAAAGTACATTCCAGAGATAGGCTTCTCAGGGAAATTAACCCAAATAGAACAGACAGGGTGTGATTTGACGGAGGTGACATATCTCAGACTTACAATAATGGTTCTTTCTGAAATGTCGAAAAATTATTTCAGAAGACTGAAGGTTTATTTTGAATTAATTGACTGAATAGAGATTTATACTTTAAGAAAAGTTTTTATTTACTCTATACACTATGGAAAAAGGCTTGAGCAGGAGGATGCAGTCTCTTCAACCCTTTAGTAGGTGTCAGGTTCTAGGCCTTCACGATATTTTGCGACAGACCTTGGGAATACTTATGTAAGAATCCGAGCTTGCTGCTGAGGTTTAGTGTAGTCTGGTCTTTAAATTCAAACATTAACATAACTGACAATGTTCTGTTTGTGACCTTTTGCAGAGTTTGGTTTCCAAGTGATTTGCGCAGATACCTTTTGTTATACTTTAAGTTGGCAGCCACTATGCCCATCATGCACAATTACAAGTACTCCATCTTTTGTTATTTGTGGGTGTTCTGATTTTATGTGGCTATGCTATAAATCTCTTCCCGCATAGCAGTATCTGTGCATCTGACCAGCTTTTCTCCTCCTCGTTGGTCATTTGGTGACTGGCACCCTTTCATGCCAATAGGGAAGAACCAATTCCCCATCAACCATTTCCTGTTGAGTACTCCAAGAGTGTTTGGCCTGATTTATCATGGTCATTTAGACCCCAGGCGGGTTAGCATCTCCCACAATCCAGTAGGTTTTCTGAGGCTGCCACCAAGACTTCAGTCAAGAATGCATTTAACCTTGAAGGAGATGAACGGCACAGCTTCAGATGCGAATCAGAGCCAGGCAATTTGTTTGGATGACTACAGTGTCATGGATTACTGCCCATCTCCTCGGGTGACTGCTCGCCCATTCCCAAACCATGCTCCCCCTCCTTGCAGATGTTACTTTTCAAAACAGGGTGCATCGGCTGGGGGCTGTGAACATAGTGGAGGAACCTGAGATCTAACTGCTTCTATGTGTTTATCTCAAGCTTAAATTGATTAATGAACACCAAGGGTCTTTAACATGGCCTAAAGTATCCATAATCAGCAACAGAGCAGCAAAATACAGGTCCACCAAAAAAATACGTTCTTCACAAAGCAAAGCAGACAGGGCCGCACGACAGGGAGGACTCCTCTGAAAGTCTGCTCAGAGCTCCCACACAAGTGTACATTGGCAGAAAACCAGCCGCAAGCATGGCAGCCCAAGCTACCAATCCTAGCAACTACCCACAGCTAAAATCGGACAGCCCCCTCTCCAGCCCCACAAGCTCTACTGTGTCATGCACAATAATGTTCGAACTATTTAACACAAGGGAAAGCTCTCCTGCCTGTGGCCTCAAGGTGTAAGAGCCATGTAACTTGAGTGGCAAATCGACTATGTGATGACACAAGTCATGTAGTATTTAGTATTGCTGTTAGGTGATATCTGGTAGGTATAACATCTGAGATTTGCACTGACTCTAGGCATAAAGTCGTACATTGATGGTGTGTAGCCATAGTCTACAGGCTGTTACTTCATTTCTCTGTCACCCCAGTCAGTGAGTCAGGGTACAGGGTTTGTAGTCTAGGGCAGATCATCTACGGTTTTGTTTGTGTCAAATGGCCCCTGATCACAGTCAGTCCCCTTCTCCCCTTGTTCATGTCCATATCCCAATAAGTGTCTCAGTGTGCGAGCCTCAGTATTCTAGTATGTTTTCCAGTACTTATTTCCCAGTTCCTGTGACCTAGCCCTAGAGACTGTGTATATGTCGCAGTGATCTTATCATAGTGAGTGAGGTCTAGAATTGTTCTATGTGCACCGAAGTCAATCCCTCTGAGACTGTGAGCTACAGTCCTTGCCCGTGGTCCATTGATCATTTCCTAGGGCGTAACATGCCTACCCAAGATACATAGTATCTGTCCCACTGTCTCTCTGTTTTTGTCCTGATGTCTGTGCCAAAGGACTCTGCCAGAGGGTGTTTGTTCCAACACCCCATATCCTTGTGCCAGTGTTCTTGTTCTGGTGCTCATGTCCAGGTGTCACCACTTAACGTCTGTGTTCAAGCATCCTTGTTCCTGTCCTAGTATCCTGGTCAGTGTCGCAGGAGCTTGTCTGATTCCCCACATCCATGTATGTGTCCAGGAAACTGTGCCACAACTTCTTCAGGAGGCATTCAGACCTATTTCTGTGACAAGGCTTCTGTGTCCTATACACATGGGGAGTGAGGCGCGGCGTGAGATGGCGGTAGGAGTTGTGCAGGAGCTGATATGATTTGTGAGCTGTCTCCTACGAAAGGCAAGATCCACTTGAGAAGAAGGCCTTCAACGCTTTGACATTCTAGTCGGTCAATAAGTATGAAGTGATTACCATTCCTAATCCTGTTCAAACGTTAGCCTCTCTATGGTCTACCTCAGACCAGAAAGAAGGCGGCCTCAGAGTCAGACCAGAAGGGATGAGAAGCAATTTGTTCTGTTGGAAGTTAGGCTTGTCACAGACCACTCGTCCCAGCGGTTCTGATGACTATTTGCATTTTGACATGGGTTCTTCAGTGGTTTAAGTCCTGTGTGTCATCGATAAAAGTTCTTGTTGACAAGTTTTATGTGGGCTACTTTGAGCTGCTCTGCCACTCGAGAAAAGCATCGGGAAAGGAGCAGAGTGGCTTTGCTGCAGAGGGTAGAGTGGGCACTTCCTATTGGCTAGATGCAGAGAAGTTATCATCTGGGGATTCAAAGTTATTTGTCCCTGTGTGTCAGAAGTGGAACGGGGGTGAAAGGGAATGGAAATGTAGGCACAGAGAAGCAGGTATGCATCAGGGAGGAAGAGGGTGGTGTAGTAATGAGAGAGACGTGTAGTGAGCTAGCCAGTTTATACTGACATTCGAAAGTATTACATCCGATTTTGCAGAGAGATGAGTTGACAGTTTGGCATTTTGCCCTTGTATGATGCTGCTGATGCGTACTATGGGCATATGTTGTCAAAGCGCTTTTTGTTAGTTTCAGCAGAAATGATTTTGTTGTGCTACATATGGAGGCATGATCATTTTTCACTTGTCACTGGCACGCATGCTTGCCTGCAACATTGTATGCGTTGCTTCATTTCTGTTCTAGTGACTAGTCCATGTGCTTTTGTGATAGCTAAGGACAGGGGAACCGATCTGTCATTGTTAAAAGAGGGTGGTAGCCAAAGCCGACACGTGTGTTTATGATGCAGTTGTTTGGTGAATTTGTGCTGCATACGAGGCTGTTAGAGGTGGCAGAGTCATCTCTAGTGCTGCTGACATGAAGGACTGAAAGGAACAGATGCGAAAGGTGGTGCCATATGGTTGGCTAAGCCTGAGAAGGAAGTTCCAGGAATGGAAAACAGAACCATGAGTTGGTTGGGGGTGTGAGTGGTGCCACACTGACTAGACCTTCAGAGCTAGAGATGCATTCTAAGATATTCCAGGCAAGTGAATGTGCACTATTACAACTTGTTTAAGGCTGAGACTTCCTGGGTCATAGGTTGTACACTTCAAACCAGATGTTAAAGTCCCCTAAGATGGTTGAGGATAAAGTTCATGTTACAGAAGGAGTCTACAAAGTGAGGGTTTGAGCCTGGTAGTTTGCAGGATAAAAAAAGAAATTAGTGTACGAGTTGAAATATTACTCAGCAGTAGGCGACTGTAGCTGGGAACATAAGAGTTGATTACTTCCGGGTTTGCACACACGTTGTGGACAATCACAGTGATTCCTGCGTGTTGGCATTGTGCACGATCAATGGATAATATGCGGTGAAGCAGGTTTCTGTTAGCAACGGTGTTTAGAGGAGAGGTGTCGAAGGCGCTGGCTGTCATTTCTGTGTTTGAGTAATGATTTTGCGTTCATTAGCAGGCATATAATTATGTCTGGCCGAATCTGGTTATCAGGGTTCAGCACAAGTGTTCAGTTAACCGTTCAGCACAAGTGTGCGGGTGAAGCACATGGGCAGTATGTCGTGTTTGCTAGGGCTGTTGCCGGGAGAGGAAATTAAGTCCTGGGTGCTGCTAGGTGTAGGTGGAGGAATGGATCTGTGAGAGTGGGCTGGTCATGCGTCCTATGGAGATTTTGGTGTGATGATTTGCCGTGTGATGAGATAGATCATTTCCAGTACTCGTGATGCATTTATGCATCTGTAATTTGTTTGATTACCCTGGGAATAAGTAGGACTCTTGGAATTCTGTTGACTAAATTATGGGGCATAAAACGACACATTTTGTGACAGTATTATTTAGTCAGTTTTACATTCCCTTCATTTCTTACCACTGTTTGAACATACGTTTAATATACAGTACAGGGCCAGCAACAGAAAGGTGACCAAGCAACCTTTGCACAAAGCCTTCCACTGCGCGGCAACACTTGTCGCCGCATTATTAGTAACTTTTGATGCGTTTGAGCTGTGTTTTTTTTTTTTTTTTTTTAAAGACAGGTTTTCACGGTTTCGCCTAAAAAACACGACTGACATTTTGAGCCAGTTCTGAGCAGGCGGACAGAGTGCAGTTGGAGAGTAGGTTGGGGTGGTTGGGTGGAGAGGTAGAACCAGGTTTCAGTGCACAATTAATACCTGTCCAGCAGGAGCACTGTCTGCTCCAGAGGACTGGAGGTGGCTGGCAGTGCCGGTGTCCCTCCCCTGCAACATCACCCACATGCCGACTGCCTCCCCCGGCAGTGAATTATCAGGTCCGGATTTGGGACCCGATCATTTTGAGCCCGGACTCACTTATCATGGCGACCTGGCGAATTTTATAGCAGTTATTGCTCTGAGGGAATTTAATGAACGCTTAATGAGGGGAGCTTGCACTGCGGATCCTGCACGTTCCAAATGTCAACCCACGTTTTTCACACATTCACCCTCTGCCCTTAAACCTATACCCAGGGTTGCTGGAATTGTGCAATTTTGGGCCGATGCGTTTTTCTGCATAGTTATGGATGTGTCGCATTTACCTCACACAACTCACACAGAAAACGAGCACTTACCAGTGAACGAAGCAAGCTCCCTTCACACAGAAAAAAACACCGTCACAATAGGCACAAGCTTTGCTTACAGGCAAGCGATTAAGCTAAGGCAGCAGCAGTGAGGCTCCACGCAAAAAGTATTACAGAACTTGGCAGGAGTACAAGCTATGCAAACAGTATAGCAGTGCCTCACACGGCGAGGAGCCACTGCAGGGTGTATTCTTACCCTTTCTCATGTGCTGCAAAACTGTCACTCAAATACCACCCCCACCCCCGTTGCTTCCCCTTCTAAAATGTAGATGACACAAAAGACCAATGGGTGAAGAGGACGGAATGAAAGCCCTTGTAAGTAAGTATATTATTACATAAATAAGTTTAGGAAAATAAAAAGGTCTTGGCTAATACCAGACCTAACAAGCATTAGCAAAGCCAAAAGGTCTCACATATGCAAGAGCTATTATCTTTATCAATGAGTTTCAGCCATGTTGTACACCAACGTGGCTGCTGTTCAGCATGGTTAAAAGTTAATGGATATGAGGAGAGTGTTGTGGAGTGGAGTATTTCAGAGTGGGGTGTCACAGAGTGAAGTGGTGAAGAGTGGAGTAAAGTGGAATGGAATGGAGTAAAGTGGAGTGGCATAGAGTGGAGTAGCGTAGAGTGGACTGCCATAGGGTATAGTGGAGTAGAGTGAAATGGCACAGAGTGAAGTTGTGGAGAGGGACATAGAATGGAGGGGCATACAGTGGAAGGGCATATCAAGGAGTGGAGTTTCATAGAGTGGAGCAGAATGTCGTAGAGTGGAGTGGCACAGAGTGTTGTAGAGTGGAGTAGAGGAGTGGAGTGTCGTGGACTGTCGTAGAGTGAGGGTCAGAGTCGAAGGTCGTGGAGTGGAAGGGCATAGAGTGGAGTAAAGTTTTGTAGAGTGGAGTGGTATAGAGTAAAGGTGTGTGACGTACAGTGGAGTGGTGTAGAGTGGACTAGAGTTGTGGCGTGGTGTAGAATGGCATAGAGTGCCGCAGAGTGGAGAGGCATAGAGAGGCAAAGAGTGAAGCAGAGTAAACTGTCACAGAGTGGTGTAGAGTAGAGAGATGACGAGTGCAGTGTAGTAAAGTGGCATAGCATAGAGTGGAGTAAAGTGTTGTGGAGTGGCAAAGTGTTGAGTGGAGTGGCATAGCATACAGTAGAGTATAGTGTCAGAGACTGGACTGGCGTAAAGTTTAGTAAAATGGCATGGAGAGGCATAGAATGGAGTGGCGCAGAGTGAAGTGCAATAGAGTAGCCTTGAGTGAAGTGGCGTAGAGTAGAATGGAGTGGCGTAGTGTGGCATAAATGGAGTGGGGTGCATCATAGAGTGTCATAGAGCAGAGTGTTGTAGAGTGGCATACAGTGACCTAGAGTGTAGTGGCCTAAAGTGGAGTATGCATTGTGTGGTAGCGCACTGCCATTACCGACAACGCATTTTCAATGGAAATGACTATTACATTTGCACAGACAAACAGTGTTACTGACAAACTATAATGTGTGGAAATGGCATCACCTAGTGTACCTATTTGTCCTGATCGTATTAAAATATTTGTTCCCACCACACTTCAGAATTACCACGTAAGTTCTTCAATTGTGCTTTCCTAATTCTGATATAGTCTGAAATATTTGCACAGTTCATTTACAGACATTTACATTTTGTTGTGTGCTAGGAAAAAAAATTCCTTTCCCAGCCCCAGTATTCTGTAACATTGTGAAATAAACTTCCTCTCACTTTGAGTCATCAAAAGAAAAGTAAACACCATTCTCACTCAAAGACAGAGTCTGGCATTTGATCTCTGCTTTGAGTGAACAGCAAATGTGACAAGATAAGGACAAAATCTAAAGACTTATTTACAGATGGTGAGCACTTGTGGAAAAATATAAGGAATGATGGTAAACAAGCTATACTCCACTGGACAGACTTATACATGCTGGACAGCCTAAAACAAATAAAGCCAGCAAATAGAAAGTAAGCAAATGTGAGTTACAAAACCACAAAGCCAATGATAATCAATGAGCACAATGAACTGTCAGGAAAGCTTTGAGAATGTTCCCAAGATGTATTTTCCCAAACTGGTAGGCTTCAAACTTAAGAGGAAGATCAGACTAAGAAAGTACTTCACCAGCAGAGAAATAGTTGAAGACGCCATACACATTCTGATAACATAACATGTATCTAAAAAGTAACAAGTCCAGGAAAGAGCCTGTATTTGTTATGTTTGTATGGTGTCATGCCTAAACATTTTGTTGTGTGCTATGAAAAAAACTTTTCCTTTCCCAGCCCCAGTATTCTGTAACATTGTAAAATACATTTCCTCTCACTTTGAGTCATCAAAAGAAAAGTGAACACCAGGCTCACACAAAGACAGAGCCTGACATTTGACCTCTGCCTTTGAGTGAACTGCAAATGTGACAAGATAAGGAAAAAATGTAAAGACTTATTTACAGACAGTGAGCACTTGTGGAAAAATACAAGGAGAGATGGTAAACAGGCTTTACTCCATGGGACAGACAAAGACATGCTGGACAGCCTAAAACAAATAAAGCCAGCAAATAGAAAGTAAGCAAATGTGAGTTACAAAACCACAAAGCCAATGGTAATCCATGAGCAGAATTGACTCCCAGAAAAGCTTTGAGAATGTCCCCAAGCAGTATTTTCCCAACCTGGTATGCTTCAACCTTAAAAGGGAGCCCAGATTAAGAAAGTACTTCACCAGCAGAGAAATAGTTGAAGGCGCCATACAAATTCTGATAACATAACATGTACTAATAAAGTAACATGTCCAGGAAAGAGCCTGTATTTGTTACGTATGTATGAGGTCATGTCTAAGAGGAGAAAAAAATGAGGAGTCTGTAATCACTATCACTGTATGGCAACTTGACCAACAGGGATAGATTATTGGAGGAATGTACTCCTTGTATATGTTATAAATAGGGTCTCTAGTTGGCATTGTTTTGCTTGATGTCCAAGTAGGGTCCCTCACTCTAGTCAGGGTAAGGTAGTCACACAGCTAAAATAAGCCCTGATCAACCCCTTGGTAGCTTTGCACAAGCTGTCTCGCTTATCTCAGAGGCAATGTGTAAAGTATTTGTACACACACACACACAAACACAGTAACACAGTGAAAACACCACAAACGCACTCCACACCAGTTTAGAATAATAGCCAATATTTATCGGAGTAAAACAAGATAAAAACAACAAAAATCCAACATACATAAGCAAAGATACACATGTTTCAAGATTAAATGTAGTATCCTGCTTAGAAATACAATAGCTTCAACTGGGGCTATCACAATGTGTTAACTGAGTCACTTTCAACAGTCTGACACCACTCACGAATGAGTGTGGGCCAGTCACGGAGTTGTACAGACCCCGGGCACAGTGCCTTGGAAAACTATGAGCAAGCAAAGATGTTGCACAGAGTCGGGGATGGGGAGCCATCGCTGGCGCCAGTGCAGCATTGGTTCCTTACTGCTACCGGGGAGGTGAGGCATTGGGTCTTACTGTTAAGCAGGGGAGGTGAGGCTCTGGTTCCTTGTGGTTGCAGGGGAAATGATACTGCGTCGGGGGCGAGGAGTTAGTTCCTTACAACAAGGTGGGTCAATAAATCCAGCAGGTCACAACGCAAAGCGTCGACTTTGCGGTGTTGTGATCACACCACGGGGGCCACAGGTGCTGCAGCAAAGTTGGAGTCAGGTGTCACGGGCATCTTTAACTCGGAACTCACGCTGTTGCGGGACTTTGGGGGCACTACAGCGACATCGGGCCTTTGTTGAAGGTCACGGTCATTGCACTCAGCGGAGTTCCATTGTTCCGGTGTAGGCAGCAGCGCAGAGTCAGACAGCAGCACCGGTTCCGAAGTCACCTTGGAGTCAATGTGCTTGGTTTCTTCTAAGTTACACCAGAGCTCAATTCCAAGAGACCAAGGACTGGGTTTGGCACCACTTGGAAGGTCAGGATATTCAGCAGCAGAGATCAGCCACTGGCAGGAGAAGTCATTGATGGCCCTGAGTCTTCTTAACAGGAGGCAAGGTCAGTTCAAGCCCTTGAAGAACCCTGGAAAGCAGGATGTAGAAAGCAAAGCCCAGTCCTTTCACTCCCAGGACAGAAGCAGCAGGCCAGCACATCAAAGCAACAGACAGAGTGGCAGTCCCTCTTCTTGCTGGCAAAATGTCCTAAGTCCAGAAGTGTTATAACATTGTGGGGTCAGAGGTCCAGCATCCTTTGAAAAATTACAAAAATATTACTAGACCTGCAGGTCTAGTGACTTAAATAATCTACTTGACCTAACTGTAATGCTCTTGACCCATAAATTGGTTTCAGATTGTGTAATCCTTGGCAAACATTTTAATTCACAGAGCCGCAATTTTCTTCAATATCACATATGATTATAGGACCTTTAAATATATTAGTGAAGCATGTCTGCTGTACAAAACACTCTTATTTAATACAGTAGACTAAATGTTTGTCCTATACGTAAAACAAATCTAGCCGCATATAGGGTGCACATGATCCCTCACTTGCCTCTTAGTTAGGGCCACTGGAATTATGCAACTGTGCGGCTGTGGCTATTTTTACATAATTATAGATATGCATCATTTGCCACATAATCGATTGTCTGCTGCATAACCTGCATATTTTAACAAACAAAAAAATGTTTCTTGTTCAAACGGTTCAAAAGTTAATAAATATGTGATTGCAGGTGTTGCCGCGCAGTGAAGGCCCTTTGCAAAGCTGGACTGGTCAACTTTCTGTTACTTAATTCTATATTTCTGTGCTAAATTGGTACTAATGGGGTGCACCTAATGTCCAAAGAGTGTTAACAATTTTTAAAATGACAAGATAATGAAGTGATATTATTGCAAAAAGTGCCACATTATGCCGCATAACTAGCCTTTTCTTGCTGCATAATTTACTCAATGCTGCTGCATAATTTGGACCTCTCCCACTGCATAATTCCAGTGGCCTTGCTCTTAGTTCATTAACCGCACTGTCATTGAGGTGGGCAAGAATGTTTCTCTAATCATGGTTCAAAACTATCACTTTTAATGAATATGTAACTAAAGGGTAAAGTGGGAGTGTAATGTCATTCCCAATCAGCACATTTTACATTGAAATTGCCACAAACCTTTCAAGTGACATGCAGTTTTACTGATAAAACTACATAGTGTGCAAATAGTAATATTTGGAAATAGAGTTTCTGCAGATATTTGTCATTTGGACATTACCAAGAAAAGTGTTCCAATTTGTTTTGCTCCTATTTAAATATTTGCATCACACTTCTGAAATACAAAAAAAGTGCATTTGTAATTCCTGATATTTTTAGCAAGATTTGTACTATTTATTTGTAAGCTATTTAAATGTGTGTTAGGGAAAAAAAATAACATCTGACAGCTTTTTGTTTCACAATGATTGTTAGACAGCTCACTTTACAAAATCCTCTACCTGTAGTAAGAGAAAAAAGTAAACGCGGTTTATTAGGAATTAGACAAGCAGAACTTAGTAAAAAGACAATCTGACATTTGACCTCGGTCCTTGAACAGACAGCAAATGTGTCAAGATAAACATGATTTGCATCTTTACTGCTCATTCATTTTCTGAATGAAAAGAACACCTGTTCCTTTCCAGCTCAAGTTTACTCACCAGAACAGACTAGTAGGTCCTAACAACAGCTCGACCTGTAAAATCTCACTCACACACAGTGAGTGGGCAAATATATTTTTTGAGCTCTTTCCAGTACTTATACCCATTTCTGTCTCTGAAGCAGGCAAAAAACAAAGAGAAGTCTTTGTGGTGCACAAGACCCTGCCTTTCTCTGCCTGGCCCCAGACACACTCCAGGAAGTTGGAGTCTGCTTTGGATGAGGTCAGGCATAGTCCTATTCAGGTGTCAGCTCCTCTCACCGTTCTAGCTCAGGATGAAAAATCAGTCTGATGATGGGCCATCTGGATATGCAAGGAACACCTCAGCTTCTTTTGTGTGACTGTCTAGAGTGAATTCACAAACAGCGCAACTTTCATCCAGACCCAAACGTGTATTCCACAGACAGGCAGAGGCACAGAATGGTTAAGCAAGAACATGAACATGCCCACTTTCTAAAAGTGGCATTTTTAAACTCACAATTGAAAAACCAGCTACACCAAAAGATGTATTTTTAAATTGTGAGTTCAGAGACCCAAAACTCCATCTGCTCCCAATTGGAAATTTCACTTAAAAGATATTTCAAGGCAATTCCCATGTTACCCTATGGAAGAGATAGGCCTTGAAATAGTGAAATACTTTTAAATTCGGTTTTCACTATTAGGATGTGTAAAACACACCAGTACACGACCTATCTTTAAATTACACTGCACCCTGTCCATGGGGCTGCCTTGTGCCTACTTTAGGAGCGACTTACATATAAGTAACAAGCATTGCAATGCAACGGGTCTCGCATTTCGGCTAGTTAGAGCTATTAGTGTTGTAAACTCCTAACCAGACTTTTCTTGCCACATTAAATAGAAGAAAGAAAAAAAACGAGTGCAATCGCACTGTGTAAAACACAGCTCGAACCCGCTGCGAAATAAAGAGAAAAAGTAGTCCAGAAACGATACGGAAAACATGGAGCCTCGAATGTTTCCAGTAGTTGGTTGGTGCGCTCGAGGAGGCCTAAACACTAGAAAAGGCATGACATATGCATGCCTTACACTAATGAAAACAAGCGGATTTTAAAAGGCAAGCCCACAAACTAATGTAAGGGACTGACGTGACATGGGCATGGTTAAAGCCCAAAGAGGGATTACATCAGGGGACGGAGCGCTTTGCACTCGCCCCTAAAAAGGAAGGTTTGGATCTGGCAAGTGGGTGTACAATCCAGGTCAAAAGGGCAGTTTGAAATTGCACATACAGACACTGCAATGGCAGGCCTGAGGTAAGTAAGTTTGCAGGGCTATTCATGTGGGTGGCACAATCAATGCTGCTAGTAGCATTTGATTTACATGACCTGGGCACACCTAGTGCACTACACTAGAGACTTTCTAGTAAATCAAATATGCCAATCACGGATAAACCAATCACCAATACATTTTAGACAGAGATCGTGAGCACTTGAGCACTGGTTAGCAGTGGTAAAGTGCCCAGAGTCCTACAGCCAACCAAAACAGGTCAGAAAAAGTACAAGGAAGAAGGCAATAAGTGTCAGGATAAGCATGCACAAAGGGCCAGGTCCAACATTATCTCTAAGAGAAGATGCCTGCCACACCGAGGCTGCCTAGGCCACAGATTTTCTGTACCGAGGCAAAAGAATCACAAGTTAGCCCAACAGTAAAGCGTGTAACACAGGCATCCACTACTACTGATATATGAATTAAATGGTTTCCCGGGATCCCAGAGGCACAATGCACTAAAACAACTTTTTACAGCACACATTAGACACACCTCCTGGTACTAACATAGGCCGAGACTATCTGGTTGGCGAAACATTTGCCACCTCATTAGTACATCCATTCACATGTATCTTCTCATTCTTACACACAGAATATCATCAAAGCCACTTAATTACAGAAGATACCTCAAAACATAACAACCACCAACAGTGACGCAATGGACAACTGTACCCCCAGCATAAACTGGCATCCACGCAGACAATTCTCAACACAGATCTCTAACCAAATCTAGCCAGCTACAATGCAGTACAGCAAACACTAAACAATACATCAGTGTGCTCTAGTGTCGCTCTTCAGTCCTAAATGACTCACATCTGAGCAGGAAACCCAGCCACACACAATATCAATAGGCCACTTTCACTGCATTCAACAAGACTTCCAGAACCGAAAATGATGCTCCGACTTCTAAAGCTGTTCTAGGGAACACAAATGGTAGAATGTGCATTACAAAATGTTCTTTGTCCTCTAGAGCCCAGTAGACTGTTAGTATCCTCCTCTAGATCCTGAGGTAGGCTTTATAAATCTTCTGTATACACCAGAAATCCCAGTACCTCTGTGGATTGCCTGGCATGCCCAATACATTTCTTAATCCTCCAAAAGAGCCCCATTTCCACAGGCATCACCTTTCTGTGCATCCTAACCCCTAGGCGCTAGAACTAGGGGTGCTGCAGCATCCCCAAAATGACCATGCAGGCAGTTCAGTAGGTATAAGAGCAATAAAAATGCCTTTACATTTTGTATTTATCTTGTTAGATTTTCTGGGCTTCAAACACAGGTTAAATGTCAGGCTATGTCTTCCGACAAACTTCCTCTGATGCATGTATACTTTTCTTTCTGTGACTGCAAAGTGAGAGGATTTTTTTTTGTTTTTTTTGTTTAGAGTGAACAATGTGACAGTCTTGCCTGAGTACAGCGAGCGAGAGTGAAAGGATAGGGCTGTGGGGTGGTTTTTTTTTTCCTAACAACAACAAAATGATTATACCTGTAAATGAAAAGTATAAATATTTCAGAATATATCAGCAGTTGGGAAAGCACATATGAAGAATTTTTTTTTTTTTTTTAATTAAGTGTGACAGAAGCAAAGATTTTAATAGGATCAAAACAAATCAAGACACTTTACTTGATCATGCGCAAATGATAAATATTTGCTGAACCCAGTTTCCACAAGATATCATCTGTGTCCTAAGAATAGTTTTATCAGTAAATCTTTGTGCTAATGTAATGCCCTTTTCAATGGATAATGTGTTCTCTGTAAATGACAATGTGCTACGACACTTTAGTAATATGTTAGCAGCAGTCTGCTCCACTAACACTCTCCTGCTGTATACATTCACTACACTTGGTCTTTGTGTGACACTTGGAATGGTCACATCCCTCTGACTTCTGCGATATAACATTGATGGTAGCACCTCACGCTGAAAATTGTTCCAAAACCACTGCTTAGCACCATGCAGTACAACACCAGCCCCGGTACATACCACATTTAACTGTCAGCACCCTGCTTTATAGCCTCTTAGCAGCCATCGGTACACAAGCAGTGCCGTTCGGTGTCCCTCTGCGGGTCTCGGCACTCTTCCCATCTCTCAATAGTTCAGTGTACCCAACATTTCTCCACTCACCTCAACCTTGCCAAAACCTTTCTGTACCCTTCAGGACATACATTCGTTTATCCCCAGCATCACTGCATTCCCACCTGTAAGCACTGCGACTACTGGTGCATTAGATGCAATCCCTGAGCATGTCCCTTCTGGGGACCCCAAACCCGCCAGCAGCTCCCCGTTACCTACTTGAATGACCGCCTCCAGCCGCACATCTGCCTCCGGGGCACTCATAGGCGGCTGCAGCAGCACCTGCCCCAGACCTTCGCCCTCAGGTCCTCTCTACATCGGGGGCAGCTTTGTTCAAGGTTGGGGGGGGTGGGGGAGTTATGGGGGTACTTCTCCCGGGGGTCTTTATCCCGCAATCTGCCAACACTTGGTCAACCTGGCCCTCATCCCCAAGGATGCATTCTACCCGAAGGGGAAATCCTTTTATGGGGGGCCATTCAAGGTGCCTCTAAAGCTCGGAGCCCCTCCCCCTGAGAGTGTCCGTTGCTGAACAAGAACAACACTGGACAGACACCGGAACCCCCAAAATGCCTCCTTCCATAGACCTCCCTCCCCCTGATCGTGTTGTTAGGGGCAGGGGCACTGGCAGCCAGTGGGAGGCAAGCCTTGGCCCCTGCACCGCCTCTTCCTGTGAGGTACTATGCCGCCGCCGACCCCAGGTCCTAGCGCCGCGAGAAGTGTGAATTTGCTCTGAGCGCGAAGTGCACTGATGCGTCCAATCCTACACTCACTGTGCGGGGGTGTCTCACTGCGCTGGCGAGTTTCACCCAGAACAGCCCCCCGCTTCATGTGCATCTCACTCACACTGCATAGTCTCATTCCTCCGGTACTACTCACACTGTTTCGGGCAGTGTCATTATTTAGATGCCAGTCTCACCTTTTGAGTACATGATCATTCGTTTGATGCGAGTCTTACTCATTGAAGAAAAGCTCAGTCTCAGCTAGTCTCAAAGAACATTGACTTTAGAGCTGATTCGCGATTGGATATCCCGTTTCTTCTGCTTAGAAATGTATGGGTTGGTGAAACACCCTCGTGTCACTTACTGTCAGTCCTGTGAACTCTGTCCATACCACACTAAAGGTTCGGGTGGGTAAGAAGGAGGGCACCAGGACCTCGAGGTGAGTCAAGTAAACGAGAGCTCCACCCCCAAGCCATTACTATAACAACCCCAAACTTTCATCTCCTTGGTTACACCACAGCTCTACAAAGAACTAATTTGAAAGGGCTGTCGGCAAGCCGTGTGATGCAGCCTCCATCCTTAACCATAGCCTCTCGCTTAGATTACAGGAGCAAGGGCGCACAGTAGAGAAATGCATTGAGTGCATAGGAGTTCACATCAATAGAAACATTCCATGCACAGGATGCACGGATCCCTGTGCCTGGATCTTCCAGGCACAGGGACACGTAGTATACCATGCACTATGATGAACTCATAGGATCATAATGCATCCCGTGCACATGTATGATCTCACAGGATCAATATGCATCCAGTGCACCGGGATGATCTCACAGCATTAGTATGCATCTCGTGCACATGTATGATCTCACAGGATCAGTATGCATCAAGTGAACAGGTATGATCTCACAGGATCAATATGCATTCTGTGAACATGAATGACCTCACAAGGTCAATACGCATCCCGTGTACAGGTATGATTTCACAGGTCAATATGCATTGTGTGAACATGAATGATCTCACAGCATCAATTTGCATCCTGTGCACATGTATGATGTCACACCATCAATTTGCATCTCGTGGCAGTTATGGTCTCAGGATCAATATGCACCCAGTGCACAAGGATGATCTCATTGACTCAAAATGCGTCCCGTGCAAAGGGATAATCTCACAAGATTAATATGCATCCAGTGTACAGGTATCATCTCACGTGATCAATATGCATCTGATGCACAGGTATGATCTCACAGGATCAATATGCATCCAATACCTCACAGCATCAGTATGAATCCTGTGCACAGGGATGATCTCAAATGATCAATATGCATCCTGTGCGCAGGTATGATATCAGAGAATCAAAGTGTATACCACGCACAGTCATGATCTCATTCGATCAATATGCATCCCGTGCGCAGGTATGATCTCACAGGACCAATATGCATCCAATATCTCACAGGATCAATAAGCATCCCATCACATGAATGCGCAGAGGGACACAAGAGAGACCTACACACAGGCCACTCAGCTATATAGCACATTGTAAATGTGCATCCTATCACATGCTTACTGTTAGGGAGCGACAAACATCCCATGCAGAGGGAGGTATATATGTAGCCCGTGCACAGATGTGAAATGACAGGATAACTATGCATCCCGTGCACAAGGCTGCAGAAAAGCCAGAGGGGCACAAGACGGACGCGCTACTCTCCCAACCCCAGCCCAATCCGTGGCCAGTGGACCCAAGGGAAACACAGGCAGGCAGAAAAGGCGCAACAAGGGCCCCTGCGGTGCATGGGGATCGATCGGGGGTTGTTTTAAGGGAACCTCAATCCAGCCCAAATAATATATCTGTTTGTGATATATTGAAGACTTGGGGTTACTTATCACATTCTGCGTGGAAGGGGAGGGGGTGCATCAAGTGCACAGAGTAGTTCTAGAGAGACAAACATCCATGCACATGGATGCACACACATGAGAGATAAGCGCTGCACGCACAGGGCAAGGAAGACAGATGTGCATACATAGGCGGGATGCGTGGACAGAACTAACATCCCTGGCACAGTGGGGCATGCGGTCGAAGTGCATAAAGAAATATATGAGAACTGTGATCCTGGGCGAAAATGAGGCGTGGTCAGAGAGCATGGGTAAACAGAACAAAATATTCTGTAAATCCCATTCGTAAGACTTTACTTTTTTGTTTTAAAATTAATTGATAGTGATTTGATGTAACTGTACAGTGCACCGCTCTCCTCAGTGGTAAGACTAGGCTTTATGAAATGCATCAGCACATCAATGGGTCTCGCCTCTGCAAAGCGATAGGCTTTGCCAATGTGTTTTAGCCATTTTGTACAGAGGTGTGACAGCTGTTCAGCAGGGCTACAATTTAGTGGCACTGAAGAGAGTGGCATGAGTGGGATGCTGTGAAATTCACTGCTCTTGGGCAGGTACCTGGTAATTTCGTGTGTTGTACACACTCCTTCACTTTCGCTATTGTTCGTTCACTGTATTACCTGTCCTTCACTTTCGTTGTTTTGCTTCTTTTTTCCCGTTCCCATGGTTTCCTGAATTTTGCCTGATATTTGACCTGATTATGGATTACTATTTGCCTTGACTTGCTTCCTGTCAAATTTTTTCAGTATTTCTTTGAACCCTGCAGTTCATCATTGTCTATACCCGCTTCCTCCACAATGACTCAGTTTCACTGCAGCTTGTCACCCTTAAGCCGGTAAGCATATTAACTGAAAACCACCTATTATTTCATTGCTTCTGACTGAACAAATAGTAAATGCTTGTTTGTTTCTCACATCTATAGTAAAGGCTAAATGTTAACCTGTAAGAGCATTACTATGAGTCCCCTGAAGTTTGAGCGATGTATACCAGACGAGACTGTGGCACTTCAGAAGCTTGTTTTCAACCTCATTTCCATTCCCCTTCCCTCCAGAGTTTGGTATGCTACATGAGCTTGACAGTGCTTAATTTGTAAATAAAAACGTGCTGGAGCCCAAAGCTCTCATTTGAAATAACGCGGCTGCTGCATTTAAATGGTAAATTTGCGAGCACAGAATGCTGAAGCAGCGTAATCCCGAAGCCATCTCGGGCCTCTTTATCCCATCTACAGCCACTCCCTGCCCCTTCAGCTCACTTTTACAGCTTTCGCGTTCTTACTTTGTGATGCATTCTCGTTGTTCTCTACATTCGCCTTTCCCAGATGTGTGTTTTGCTTGCACTGAGTCATGATTCAGAAAACTAAGTGCGGCCCCGAACCGGAAACCACCTGCTCAAATTAAGCACTGTGCTTGCACTGGTAGAACTACGTCCTGGGAATAGAGATAGAAAGCCAAGTCATCCGACTCTGTTATTCAAGTTCTGGGAAACCTGAGAGGCTGTCAGTGACACCCGTTCTGGAAATCTGAAGATTCTCCAAAGCCCTGGGGAATGTGTGGCCTACACTGATCAGTGAGAAGTCCTGGAACAGTGATCTGGAATTTCAGTCCTTGTCTTATTCTAGTGTTGCAGACAGAGTTTGAGTATTTGAAGGTGAAAACTCTGGGACTTGATCGAAGCAGTTCTTCATCTCCATTCTCATACAGGTCAGCCACACTCTATCTTAAGGTGAAGGCACTCAAGAGTGGGTAAGGCTCTGAGACTCCCATGGAAGAAACTCAAAATATAGATATAATGTGGAAAGAAGCCTTTACCCCTCCCAGCCTTTTGGGAACAGCACTTAGCAGCGGGCCCAAATCTTTAATTTGTTAAATAAATACATAAGTGCCGGGGCTCATTCTTTTTCTCAGAAGCCTGCTGTTAACACTGCGAATGTCGGGCTGCCAAATACCAAGGCTCCTTAGCCTTGGTTCCACCTAATGCCTCTTTCATCCATCTCCAAACACTGTGTGTCCCTTTATGTTATTCTTGCAGTTTCTTTCTCATTCTCGATTTCCCCGTTTACCACTTTTTGGCACCTTTCTCTCTCCCCTTAGTTTTGCCTTCTCTGTCTTTCTCTAATTTTTGTTCCAGGTGAAAGTCTGACGTTGAGAAATAAGTCCAGGTCCCAAAAAATGAGTGTCCGTGGGCCTACCATCAAGTACCAGTTCTAGTTAAGTACTGGCAGGCCCCGGCAAAGGCCTACCCTTGCACTTCTAAGCAGAACCCTGCCTCCAAGCTCCCCAACCCCTCCACCAATCTAATGGGGTTAACACTGTAAAGGTTGAAGACTGATTCTTTACAAAGGGTCCAAGAATACAAAGAATACACAATTCCAAACTGGCAGGCTGCCCTCACACTCCATTGTCAGCAGCATGTTTTCAATATAAATGCACGATGGATTACATTGACCTCATAGTCGATCATCACCCACACTCCTGGTTCATCCTCCCATGAACACAACTTCCACACACCGGTGCCCCATCCTTGCACATGGAAAGAAGCGAAAAAGCAGATAGCATAGTACTGGTAAGGCCAGTAAGACCATTGTTCATCAAAGAGGCCTGTCATGCCATTATTAATTAACAAGCTGTGGCCACTGCTAGTTGTGTGTAATCCAGTGAGCTACTGGTAGTCATGCTTGCCTTGTTTTGGAGGACACACATAGGTTGCCCCTCCAGACAAGAAGCTTAAACAGCTGCATGAGGAACACTTATGCCCATGAATACAATTATTATGCAACAGTTGTTCTTATATGCATCATTCAAACAACATTATGTATGGAAGTTAAATGACCTCATGCAATGCTTGTGCAAAAATAAGTGAACAGAAAAGCACCAAAACTTAAAATAAATGAATAGTTTAATTTCTTCAATCATCAATCAAGTGAATAACGACATAAAAACAACACAAATATGAAAGAAGTGCAACAAGACCCCAGTGCAACGCCATCACAAAATGAAATAATCAACACAACACAATTACAATGGGGGATGAAGACTTATTAACAAACAACCACCTAAAGCTTTTACTACAATGGATAATAATTCCTTCAATGGTTTGCTTGCTAGTTTTCGAAGATCTTTCGACCCTTAAAAGATTACAAGGGTCTCATCGGTACAGACATAATATGGGGACATCTGAAGTGTCCTGCTACACAGATAATTGTTACCACGTGAAAACCATACCACCATAGTATGTACGTAAGGTCATATAATAAGGTACTTACTCAGTTGGCAGAACCCCCTGTGAGTAAGCAGGATAATCATTAAAGTATGAGAGGGGTGCTGGGCTGCAAGATTCCAAAGTAATACTTCAGAATGAACCAAAGACAGGCGCCCCCTATGGTACTGAGTATTCGATCAGATGGTTTGAGAACTTTCCTTTCACATTTATGTTGTTCTACCTACGTGTTATACATGGTTTTGATGTCAGATATATTAAGTTTACATCCTTTGTTTGTGTGAGGCATAAATTGTTGGCAAATCATTTAAGACATTGTCAATCACATCTTGGATGAGCCCAGAGGAGAATTTCTTGCGCACCTTACGCCAATGTTGATTTGGTGTATCATTCCGCCCTTTATGGAGTGCTTATTTATTAAAACCTATTTTACATCTAAAACATAAATTCAACCATTTAACTTTTTCCATATTCAAATCTTTAGCTCCTTCATATACCGTAAACAGAAATCAACTTTTTTATTGTAGCATGAACCTGCCATTACCATCAATATCAATAACACCAACACCAATACTACCACAAAGATCATAACCAATGCCACCACCAATACCACACACCAACAATTCCACCACGATCTATATCTCTACCAGAATCGCCCGCCGCCAATCACATCACCAATGCCATATCATCACCACCCCTACCAATATTACACCTCCAACACTACTGCCAAGCATTGGCTAAAGCCCTTAGTCCGACTTCAATGTGCTTTTGACGGAAACATAATTTTTACGTGCCTGTGTTTGTATGTATTGTCACATTAAACCCAGACCTACCAACTTTGTCAATGCTGGTTGTGAACATGATGTGGTGAGATAGTTGCCTATGCTGCTGATCCGAAAATATGTGCATTGTGTTCTTCACAGCAAATGTCTGACTGATTGGCTATCACTGCATGCTTGGAAGTAGAACGAGAGGAGCATTGTAAGAGCTGTGTGGATAGATCTGTTACGACTCGGTCGTCCCATTTCCAGGGGGCGCTGTAAGGGGACTGTCAGAAGCCTGGGAATCACCTTGAACACCTACCTAGAGTCCCTTGCTGACTCCTGTTTGTTTCTCTTTTCTCCATGGTACACTTGTGTAGGACTACATTTGCTTCTTGGGACTGCAAATCCCATAATGCACAGCTTGGTAGTCAGGAAAACCCGGATTCTGTTTCCCATTGTTTTCAATGGGAGAAGTCCAGTTGCTCCTTTTCACTGGATCCTCTCCTCCAGGACTTGCAAGTGTCCGAAACCACACACACCTGAAACCTCTCCTGTGCAGCCCAGCTTGGAACTGCTTATAAGCAGCCATTTCCTCAAGCTCCCCGTCGTGCATCGGACTTCAGTTCCTTTGTGTTACAGACCCCTTGTCGGATGGTGTTCCAGTTTTGTTCCTGCTCCCTGTTTCTCTGCCCTGCTCCTGATTGTTCCAGCCAGAGTCTGCTCCCTATTTCTTAGCCTTGTACCTGTTTGTTTCTTCCAAAGCCTGCTCCCTGTTTCTCTGCCCTGCTCCTGCCTTGTTTCAGCCTGAACCTTCTCTCTGTTTCCCAGTCCTGTCTACTGCTCATTTCCTACTCCCTGTATTCCAGTCCTGTCCTTGCCTGTTCCAGCCAGAGCCTGTTCTCAGTTTCCCAGTCCTGTCTCTGTCTGTCCCAGACAGAAGTTTGCGCCCCGTTTTCAAGTCCTAGACCCGCCTTTGCTTCAGCCTGAGCCTGTTCCTAGTTCTTGCCTCTGCCTCTTTGTTTGTTCCCTTCTGTTTCTTCTTGGTTCTTTGTGTCTGGTAAGTGTTCTATCAGTCTTCACCAGTGTATACGTGTCCTCCTGTGTACTGGGGTTGGCTCCTGGTTTCCAGGAGGCAATTCCAGCCCCCATCCTTGTCCAGTGTTATATGTTGTATTTCGTGCCTAACAGTGACAGTGTGCTATTGCTGTTTTCTCAGGAATCGCCACTGTGTTTCCAGCTGGACCCACAAGAGCGTGTCCTGTGTATGTAAGTACTATCCTTGTTTGTGCTCTAGGGTCCAGAGACAGAATCACTTCTGCTGCCTCCTTTCTATGGAGCTGGCAGGGTGACTATCTGTAAGAGCAAACTGCACAGAGGCATTGAGATTCCCTGTCACTGTGGGAGGTTCTGCGCCTTACTCTGTGTACAACCCCAGCGTGTTTGTCCACTGGTAATCCGTTTCCTGTTTGTTCACACAAGGGTTGCTCTGCTTTTACTTTCCTGTTTCCTGTGCCTATCCATAGCTGTCCTTTCCGTGTATGCCTTTAGCTGCTCTTCTGCCCCAGTACACTACCTCTGTAGGATATTCGGTGACCTCAAGGGGTGTCCCAACCAAAGTCCTGATCAGCCCTGCCCGAAACCGTGACAGAATGCACGACCCAAACATTTCAAGCTCCCCAGGCAGCAAAGGCACACACAGACCTAAAATGCTTTCCTGTCATGTTCCGACACCCCTTTCTAAACCTAGACTTTCTCAGAAGACCTCTAAAAAAGGCCTTAGTTTAAAGGATAGACTTGTTAAAGAAAATCAAAGATTGCAAATGCAGTACTACATTGCGTGGCTTGCTGATTCCTCAATGTTCAGCTATTATAATATATGTGATTATGACCCCCAATCCCTGTCTGTAGAAGAATTACAAAGTAATAATGAGTTTTTGGAGGTTCTATTACCTCAAACAGGGGAGAATGTTCCTAACAGTGAAAGTACTTTTGCTATCTCTGCACAAGACACTCACACTCAAGAAAAACTGGTTAATTCCTTGCCTCATGCTAGCGCATCCCAGATTCACTTCCAGCACTCTGCCAAAACAAAGAACCCTGACACTGTTCAAGAAGCCACACTACCGATTCCCTTGTTTTCTGTTGAGTGCTTCAGCCCATCTAGGCCAGTTTCTCAGAATTCAAAGTGCAGTGCTGACTCTTATAAAGACCTATCAGTCCCTCAGAGTTTTCAAGTCAGCAGGCTAGACCCTGTATCTAAGGGATCAGTAAAAACTGTGGGATTCCTTAGTTCCACTCATAAGGCTTGTGCTCTTCCCAAACTAGATGATAATACACCAGTCTCAATCCCTAAAAGCTCTGCTAAACCCTTTTCTATTCTGAGTGGGTTTGATAACAATATGGACATACACACACTAAAAGAGCAGTTTTGGCAGATTAAAAGGCAGATATCAGACTTCTATGATGAATATGTTATAACATACACTAGAAATCTTGCCCGTGGGCTCTTTTCATCAATGCATATTTCACTGTTGCCAGAACCAGACATTCTGTTTATCTGTAAGGTAGAAGAAGTAACAGAGCAGCTGATGGAAACTACTGCAAGGCAATTTGAAAACCTGAAAAAAGAAAATGATCACCAGCTTTGGCTTAAAGAACAGTATGCTACTTTGTGCGCCTCTCCAAAGACTTCTATAGAGCAGATTTTCCCTGCTATGAATGAATGTCAAGAGACTGCTCCAGTTATAAATATATCAGCCTCTTCTTCAGACTCTCTCTCAGCTTGTAGTTTTCCAGAGAATATCCCTGTGCAGTTGACTGAATCTCTGACATCTCTGAGAGATTTGACACCTCTTGATTCAAAGGATAGATCAGAGTCTTCAGAAGGAAGTGTCTCAGCCCCTCTATCAGAACAAATAAAGCCAAAGGAAGAAGAGAGTTCTGATGCAGACTCCAATAGCTGCACCTTAAGAAACCAAGATATGACTTTACTGGAGATTTATGGCAAGTTGTGCAACAGTGTTGAAGAATCTGAATCTAGTGATGACAGTGGTTCCTGCCTTGCCGTGAACAAGCCTGCAGATAGTGCTGTTCAAATGGCGCACATACCACAATTTTCAGATTGTGGGAATACTCCTGCCCTTTCAAACAATATCATAGAATTTTCAGATAATGAAGAGCCAGTTCCTGTTTCAAGTGAACTAATGGATTTTTCTGACCGTGAAGAAATACCCGCAGTTACTAAGATTGTAATGGACTTCTCAGAAAGTTTAAAAATCTCTTCTGTGTCAAAGCAAACCGTGGAGATTTCCGAAAAGGAAGAAAGCCAGCAATCTGAAACTAAACAGCCTGTCATAAGAAATGAGAGCCTTCTCCTAGAACTGAACACAGTTGCAGCCTCAACCACTGATCCTGACCTGCTGATCCCTGCCAATGTGTATCCTGTTTTCAGCTCCACAATTAGTGAAGAACAGATCTCTGAGCTACCGGTATCTGATCTTGATGTAAAATCAGCCACACCAACGTCACCTGCTGTGTCCCTGAAATTAAAGACTCCTGAAACCCAGCAATCTGAAACCGAAGCTCAAGTACTGAAAGATATAATATGTCCCACTAAAACTAAAGACTTGAATTTGAATCTTGTATTCGAAGATCTGATGATAAGTACTGTTCTTAGTGTTTTATTGCAAGAAACCATCATCAATTCAAAGGCTAAAGCTGAAGCTTTAGATAACAATGTAGAGGCGATTTCTGAAGAGACTCCAGTTCTATTTCAATTCAAAGAACAACCTTTCAGTGTTAACAGAGTTGAAGATCAACTACCTGTAGGAGAAACGCCTTGCAAAGAAACCATTTCTGATACCACGAACACACCACAGAACACTTGCAATGAAGAAATCCCTGTCTTGTCTGAAGATCACCCTAAAGAATTAGTTTGTGGAACTTCTACATTTTCAGATGTTAATCAAGTTTCTAAAGACTTAAAAACTCTTGTTGCTCCTGAATTTGATACTCCGAAGTCATCCAAGACGAAAGAAAATTCTGACTTTTTCATGTTTACTTTGAGAACACCAGTTACCCATGTTTCCCAAGTCTCTATGCTTTGCAAGCCTCAGACCACAATCCATGTAAATACTGCTGCAGAAACAGACAAATCCTGCTTGTCAGAAGGTGTTACAGACCTGACAGTTCCTAATACACCAATCAGCTCCTCCAAAGAGGAAAGTATTGAACAGGAAACTAATATCCTAAAGAATACTGCCCATAATGCCATTCCAGATCTCCTTGCTCCTGAATCCACTTCACCAGAAACCAACTCCATGCACTCCTCCCGTATCGATCGAACAATAAAGAGGAAAGACATCAGAGCCCATATCGGTATTAGTACATGCTTTGCTCATTGGATGATTCACCTATGGCAGGACTGTAAACTTATCAACCAAGGTTGGTGTTGGATTTTCTTGCTGTGGCTTTTCCTCTTCAACTTTTTTCAGCTAAAGGATCGCCTTCTCTTCTTGAGCAGACTGGTGGGAGGGGGTATACTGTTACGACTCGGTCGTCCCATTTCCAGGGGGCGCTGTAAGGGGACTGTCAGAAGCCTGGGAATCACCTTGAACACCTACCTAGAGTCCCTTGCTGACTCCTGTTTGTTTCTCTTTTCTCCATGGTACACTTGTGTAGGACTACATTTGCTTCTTGGGACTGCAAATCCCATAATGCACAGCTTGGTAGTCAGGAAAACCCGGATTCTGTTTCCCATTGTTTTCAATGGGAGAAGTCCAGTTGCTCCTTTTCACTGGATCCTCTCCTCCAGGACTTGCAAGTGTCCGAAACCACACACACCTGAAACCTCTCCTGTGCAGCCCAGCTTGGAACTGCTTATAAGCAGCCATTTCCTCAAGCTCCCCGTCGTGCATCGGACTTCAATTCCTTTGTGTTACAGACCCCTTGTCGGATGGTGTTCCAGTTTTGTTCCTGCTCCCTGTTTCTCTGCCCTGCTCCTGCCTTGTTTCAGCCTGAACCTTCTCTCTGTTTCCCAGTCCTGTCTACTGCTCATTTCCTACTCCCTGTATTCCAGTCCTGTCCTTGCCTGTTCCAGCCAGAGCCTGTTCTCAGTTTCCCAGTCCTGTCTCTGTCTGTCCCAGACAGAAGTTTGCGCCCCGTTTTCAAGTCCTAGACCCGCCTTTGCTTCAGCCTGAGCCTGTTCCTAGTTCTTGCCTCTGCCTCTTTGTTTGTTCCCTTCTGTTTCTTCTTGGTTCTTTGTGTCTGGTAAGTGTTCTATCAGTCTTCACCAGTGTATACGTGTCCTCCTGTGTACTGGGGTTGGCTCCTGGTTTCCAGGAGGCAATTCCAGCCCCCATCCTTGTCCAGTGTTATATGTTGTATTTCGTGCCTAACAGTGACAGTGTGCTATTGCTGTTTTCTCAGGAATCGCCACTGTGTTTCCAGCTGGACCCACAAGAGCGTGTCCTGTGTATGTAAGTACTATCCTTGTTTGTGCTCTAGGGTCCAGAGACAGAATCACTTCTGCTGCCTCCTTTCTATGGAGCTGGCAGGGTGACTATCTGTAAGAGCAAACTGCACAGAGGCATTGAGATTCCCTGTCACTGTGGGAGGTTCTGCGCCTTACTCTGTGTACAACCCCAGCGTGTTTGTCCACTGGTAATCCGTTTCCTGTTTGTTCACACAAGGGTTGCTCTGCTTTTACTTTCCTGTTTCCTGTGCCTATCCATAGCTGTCCTTTCCGTGTATGCCTTTAGCTGCTCTTCTGCCCCAGTACACTACCTCTGTAGGATATTCGGTGACCTCAAGGGGTGTCCCAACCAAAGTCCTGATCAGCCCTGCCCGAAACCGTGACAAGATCACTAGTGGGACAGATGAGCATATTGGTGGTTAATGTAGATGGCCATCATGAGAACCCTGTAAAAGTCCAAGTAATAGGATTTAAGCTCATGGTTCACGTCAGTAAAGAGGTGCTTTGTGAGAGCCTCGTCAATGACTCAGCCATGCGATGCATGTGCAACTATATAACTTAACCTGTAAAAGAACATTAAAGTTCTGAACCCACACATTTAAAATACAACAGCCCTATAAAAGTGCACCTACACTACAACTGCAGTGTACAGTGACAATTACACAACTGTGCACGTGCGCAGTCATGTATAGTTGTTATACACAATTGTGCATTGCCACAAATCTGTGCTGCAACTGCACCTCAAGACCACTACTTTACAACTGTACACTACATTAACACAACTGCTGAACAACACTACACCGTCTATATAGCTGCATAACTCTTAACGGCAAAACACATAACTGAACTATTGCACTGCTTTAAATCAGTGTCCAGTTGTACAATACTACAACAGCAGCACACATTAGAATCACAATATAACACTATGTTGAACATACTGCGATAACAACACCACTGAACAATACAAGACCATCCCATTAAACTACTACACTACAATACAAAATGTATCAAACCATTAGTACAACACTAAACCTACGTTTCAATATGTATGGTTGCAACATTAAGCAACTAGTAGATTGCACAATTACAACACTCACAACTGCAATAATAACAACGTTTAAAAAAAACAAATGCAACCTTCTTCCACTGCAAGAGAATTGCCAAAATCCAATGTTTCTTCCAAGTCAGAGACACACACAGACCTCACTACAGCAAAGACTAACAAAAGTAAAATCTATTGCATTTTGTATTGTTGGCTCTGTTTTTTACGTCGATCCTAGAAACAACTCACCAGGCCCATCTAATAAAAAAAGAAAAGTCAAATAAATATATGCATACCCATATACTAACATACAGGGGCTTTGGCTCAGCCTTCTTTTTTCATTGGTCTGTTCCAGTGTCACTCACTTGGGTTCTTGACACAACAGCACACAGCTTGGAAAATGGGTCAGCCCATTTCAGTGACTGCTTCTCTAACACTGAGTGAAATCTTTTTCCTTTATAGCATATGCACATCCACCTGAAAAGCAATGCTTACTATGCCAGGGCGCATGTGGCCAGGCTGGTGGAACATTGCTTTATTATTACATATTTTCATTTACATCACTTTTTAAAAACATTTTTCCCATTCTTGCGTCAGCAACCAAGTAATGGTGTAATGTATACTTCCATAATGACATATAATTTCATGAAGAAATGTTTAGGTTTACTAATCTCCATATCAGGTGCACTTGCCTTTAAAATACTTCTAAACTCCCCTGCTTCACCAGGCCTCCTCATTGCAACAATAAGCTGATGCCTTGAATCGTGCAAAGAGCTTTATAATTTATGGTATAAAGGCAATAAACACATTTCAAGCATTGACGAAGCCAATAGGTCTGGCTTTCCTTGCATAAACTTGCAAACATAAGCACCTAACAAGCGAACACACCATTTTGCAGGGCCTTGTAGCATGCAACTCTATGGAAGCTTGGGAAGAATAAACAATGGGGCACAAACACAGACAGCACCCAAACAAGCAGGCATGGAACAAATAGTCCGTGTACATGTGTGTTTCCATGCTGGTGTTTGCAAGCATTAGCACAATAAAGTCAGGTTTAGCTGTGCCAATACAAGCTAAAGGCCTAGGTAGGAAAGTCACTCATCACTAAACCCATAACTCCTACCATGCCTTACATTCATTTCAAAGCAGAGAGTGTCAATCTCTTTTAAAGGTACAGCAAAAGTATTGTTATTAATTTACTTTACGTCATTAGTGACATTCTACTCTAGTCCATCTTAACAAACCATTGCATTTCTAAAACTGTAGTCTGATTGATCCCTCGATATCGATGGTAAAATGTCCACAGCCCTCAGGAGGAGAGGGAAAGGCAGCAAGGAATTCCAAGATCTGTCGAATCCACTTGTAAAAGTTCCCCCACCACACTTTTCCATATCATGGAGAACATTTCACCAGAGTATTCTCCTCCAGGTGCATGACGTGCCCCAGAAATAACAGGGTTTTCCCTTATTACCAACTCTAAACCAAGCCTAAGGTCCAGTTAACCGGGCTGGAACCACAGACCTTTTGGAAGTTTGGAATAGATGTGTCCTCTATCGGCACCTCGCTGATATGGGTGTTGCCATATAGCGCTTAGGGGGTGGGGGCTAGAAAACTTTTTCTATAAGATGATATGCAAGCAGCAACAGGGAAGTGACAGGAATTTGTAAATTGTCTTGCATTCGGTTGGCTAAATGTAATCATAGAACGTTCAAGTGTTTTTCACTGTTTAGACAGGGGCCTACGTTCCTATCTTAAAATGAAGATGTATTTGACGAGGTTGATAAAAACCAAGGGGAAATTTATGGATGAAGAGTGTGATTAATTGGGTGGAGATGGAGAAAAGCGATCTGTGTGCACCTTAAATTATTCAGTTAAGAAAAAAGTTCAAATTGTTTGTTTCGAAGTCAATTGGTTAGGGTGGTTAGAGGTGTTCTAAGGGGGCCACTGAGATATAGTGGATTCATTATGATGCAGACAGACTGTCAGGTGGTTGCTCGGTCCATGGGGAATTCCTGGCAGATGGATCAGTAAGAAGAAAGTGGCCGGTTGGCTTGATGAAGGCTGGCCAGTCCAGGAGAATGGGAAGGGGTGTAAAATACATAGTCTGGGTTAGGTTGAAGATAGCAACCTTATTGCTAGAAAGGGATGGGTTAATATGTTTAGAGATGTAAAGGTATAAAGTAGTAAATTTATTATTAAAAATGAATAAATAAATACAAATAAGTTAAATATATAAATACATGCCATATTAGTTTGATATTTGGGGTTTATATTAATTTGTAAGGCAAATTGACAGAGGATATGATAGTGTGAGTTGTATCTATTTTCAATAATAAAACTGTGATTTTGTAGGTCTGAGTCGCCATTTTCCTAAGGCCTGGTGAATAGGGCCTTTAGGGATACTTGTCGCTGGCCCAGTGCCCGGCTGGGCTCAAAACAGAGAGAAGTGCACATATTATTGTAATACCTTTACAGACACAGCGCTCTGTTTACATGAATGTAGGCATTTCTGCCAGAATCATCAGAATCTTTTCATAGAAAATACATTTAGCTACGCTCCTTTAGGTCTGTACCATAAACCATTTTCTGCAAAGAAATTAAAAATACAGCAGAATACAATACTACCTTTCGCCTTCATTATTAGTTATACACAAACATAATAATAATAATAATAAAACATAACTTGATTTGAAACTACCTCTCTTTTGGCCCTTAGTAGCACTGCAAATATGTGATTTTACCATTTTAATCTTACTGGATTTGATGGTGCACACTAAACCAGTCTTGGCAAGTACAAAAGGCTCAGCTGGCCTTCATGAAATTCAAACTTGCGGTTTGCAATCATAGGTGATGTCAATGGTGAGTATTAACTCAATTAAGAACCTTACATTTCCGGTTTATTTTTGTGAAGAACAAGAGTTTATTTTGAAAAACAAAAGAGCACAACCATGCAATTTTAAACGATTAGACTTGGTTTATTTGTTGCTTTATTTATTGAGACAAATTAGAATTTAGATACAAAAATATATTTAAAAACGAGGAAAGTGCTTCATAAAAAAATTATTTAGTTGAGTAGATTTCTAAATTGGCAACAAATACCCGGAACTAGTTCAGGAGATACCGTGCAACAAAATAAATCTGGTCTGAAGTTTTACTCAGATTGAAAACATGGGCCTTTGTACAGGTATGGACAAACTTCATTTCTCATTTTCAGGCTTTAAAGTGGCCTACCAGTTAATGATGCTCCAGTGATAGTCAAAACCAAAGTAGACATTGTCAAACAAAATAACAGTAACAAATACATATTTGTGGTGAATTTAGAGATGAAGGATTGGGTAACAGAACCGTGTTTTGGTGAGTGGACCCCCTAAAACGAAGTCAGTTTATTACACACTCAGAAAGTACTCATTTTATCAACCAATGGAGCGTGAAAGGCGAGTCAAATATATATCAATAAATCGAGGAGTTGGAAAGCGGGTTGTAGAGCGGGACAAATTACCAGTGAGTGTCTCATGGCGCAGGTGTGCTAACTGCTTCGAGATGATCACCCAAAGAATACTTCTAATTAATGCCAGAAACTAATATTCAAAGCATAAGCATTTTGTTTCTAGTATCTCCACACAATGTCAACATGTGGTCCGAAATTGTATCGTCAAAGCTGAGAGCTGACGAGAGGTGGAGAACCTTCTGAGGAAGATGGTGCACTCATTGTGCAGACAGACTCTGCACTGCAGGACACCAAGCTTGCTGCCTTGATGGTCTCACCCTCTCTCGCACTTCTGCAGGCACAGTCACCCCGAGGTGAGCAATGTGACGTGTGACGAGGGTGGGTAGGAAATGCAGCTGTGGGATTTTGAAGTTCTGCATTGGATGAAAGATGCCAAACTTGAACTTCTTGCTCGCATACTTAGTCGTCGCTTGGTGTTAGAAGAGAGGGGCAAGCTTAAGCCTTAGGACTTGCCCTTTTCAAGGTCAATGTTAATCTTAAGGTTTTGGCTCAAGACTCCCAATCAAATATGACGTTGAGTTTTTCCCTGTGAAATAGCTCATGTCTGAATCATATATAAAGAGAGATTAACGAGTAATGGATTTGTTGCAATTCATTCCTTCCCTTATTTTTTGTGGTGCTCTTCATCTCTTGAAAACTCTTTTTGTCCCCAAATTCACTCTAGATTTTGTACTGATATCTTTGCTTGACTCTTGCATATTCAATGATGTCAGGGAAAGTTTGATGCCCTGCTTATCTAGTCTTGCTTAATCATCATCTTTTATCAAGAGCTATAAGGTTGCCAAGGAGTTGTTTGCCATTTGTCACAATCCCCTCCTACCAGGCCCTAAATGAGACAGTTGACACCTTTCACATGTACAATTATGTGAAAGGTGGCACAATGGCTACTGGGAGGAGCTGTAAGTTCCTTTGGTGACCAATAGGGAAACGTGACAGACCTTGACAATAATCTTTGGTTCAGTATTATGAGTGTATCAGTGTAACCAGTGGCTCATACGAACAATGTTGTGTTGTAATTAGTGGCTAGTATTATTATCTCAGTATTAACAGTCACCTACCATTATCATTGACCTAGCATTAACAATGGTTCAGTATTATAATTTATTTCTTTATGAATTTGCTGTAGGGTAGCATGGAATCTTAGTTACCCCATTGTGCTAAACGTTTCTGTCACTGGTGAGTTTGATGGTGGCAGTCAAATCCCTGGCTTCGTGTTGGTCAGGAGGAGTGTCCATCAGGAGTAGGAGATAATGATTGAATTCGCAGCACTCACAGTGTATATTAAATCCAAGTATTGTAAGCAGACGCATTTCGGCAGTGATGCCTTTCTCAGTTTCCTTACAAACAACACCATAAGCATCTGAATTTAAAAATGACTTTAACCATTCCCATTTGTGCCTGGGAAAATGGTAAAAGAAAGAGGACTAATGGGAATGGTTAATGTCATTTTTTAATTCAGATGATTATGGTGTCATTTGTGAAAACGATGCGAGCATTGAGAAAGGCATTACTTCCGCATCGATTTAATACCCCGCGAGCGCTCCGAAATTGTTTTTTGTAAAATAATATGACATTTCTTGGTGAGGCGTGCGTTTTTTGGCTATTGTTAATTGGTGCTGCCTGAACTGCCGCAAAACATCAATTCTGGCGACATTGGACGTCAACTATCATATTGAAGGATGGTAGTCATTTGGCAGATTCCTGCGAAGGTTTATACAAATCATCTAATTTGCGTTAGACGAGGGATGAGAATATCATTAATTACAGCACCCTGGAAAAAGTTTGCAGCCTATACAGGGTTTAATGACTTGGAGGAGGGCTGTAAAATTGCAACTTGCATGTTAATTATGTTGATAATTCAGTGTATTTTGTCTATTCAAGGAAATATGAATATTATATGATAAATAATGTGAAAAACGCTGTTATTGCCATTTGTACTTTCAATGTTAATTTCACACGCAATTATGGCAGCCAATAACATTAGTTTTGGATAAATCTGGGGAGCCCCGTTTCTTTTGCCGTGTTTAAACGCGCCAATGGGGATGGTTAATGTTATTTTTAAATTCAGATGATTTGGATGTCGTTTGTAAGAACATGGAGAAAGGCATTACTGCCGAAACGCGCCTGCTCATAGTACATGGATTTAATACCCCGCAAGTGCTCTGTATTTGTGTTTTTTTGTGTGTAAAATATGGTGACGCGGGTCCACCCTCACAGCAACGGAGGCACCGGTCTTAAGGAGTTCCGCATTTCTTGTTGAGACGGTTCTTGGCTATATATCACCAATATACATATATGTGGAGTCAGGTATAGAAAATGTATAGAAACTTACCTTTCCTCATGTTGCCCCTCGATATTGTAACGATATTCTGTCTTGTTGATATTTGGAATTAGAAATTCTCAGCCTACTTCCTACAAATGACTCAACCTAATCAATGTGTCAGCATTTGTAGGTGTTTATTATTATTAGTGGATCATTATTATCACATGCTCCATGATATCAATGGTCGGGTCTAATCAATGCCTCTGCATTGCCAGTAGCTCAGAATAATGGCAATTACCACCAGTGGCTAAGGGCGATCATAGGCTGAGTATGATGCCCTTCATTGCCCGCATGGGCGTAGGAAGTGTGGGGGACGCAGGGGATGTATCCCCCCCAGATTTTGGAGGGTGGGGGACACGGGGGACGAAGGTGGGGGGGACAAGGGGATAAAATAATTTCCCCTCTCGCATCTATTATTCAGAGGGCCATTAGCACACAAAAGCGCTACTTATAATAGCCCTGTACCGACCATCCTCCAAACTGATGGTAACAGAATGAAGGTGAGTCAGGAGGCCCCCTGCACCCTCTGCCCTCTTGTTTGTCCTATTTACAGCTGTGGGCATTAAGGGTGCCCATAAGGACAAAGGGCGTGAGCAGGAGAAAAGAGTTTTGGGTGATTACTGTCTGCATCACCTGCTGCCGCCTTGAAGAGAAGCACTGCAGGATGCCTTCAAGAGAAGCTGCAGGACAATGAGGAAGATCTATAGAGGAAACAGAGTCCCACTCAGCGTGATGCCTGCAGGCTAGAAAGGAGACTCTGTGAAACACAATATTTGTATTTGCCTAAGATCACACCAGTTGGTGAAACAGTGAAGTCGAGACTGAGCCCAGATTTTACCTTTTCACACAACAATTTAGCTACTAGAAGGGTATATTTTTCTCACATTTATGTTCAATGTTTTGTTATCTAGGTAATGAAGGGCTTTATTACAGCGTGGCTAACAGGGAGAATCCATATTTCATTTTGGGCCGTTATGCCTAGCGTTATTATTTATGTTGTTGTTATCGTTACATACTTAAGAATATTGAAGTATATATCTTTTCTTCACTCTACTCTGAAACAATCTACCCTATGCCACTGCACCCTACACCACTTTTCTCCACTCTGTGCTACTCTACGCCACTGCAGTCTATGCTGTACCACTCAACTCTACTCTGCAGCACTCTACACTATGCCACTGCAATCTATGCTATTCTACTCGAGCCACTGTACACTACACCCCTGCACTCTGCCAGTGCATTCTTCACCACTTTACTCAAAACCAATGCACTCTATGCCACTGCACTTTATGCCAATCTACTCTGCACCACAGCACTTTATGCCACTGCACTCTATGCTGCTCTACAATACACCACTGTACTCTGCGACCCTCCAATTTGCAACATTGCACTCTCTGCCACCGAACTCCACACCACTGTACTCTGCACCACTGCACTCAATGTCACTGTACTCTGTCCCACTGCACACTTTTCTGCACCACTCCACTCTAATCTACTCTATACCACTCCACTGTAGGGCACTTCACTCTACTTTGAAATCATCTCCTCTATACCACTGCAATCTATGCAACTCCACTCTATGCTATGCCAGTCTAATCTACCCTGCGCCACTCCAATCTGCTCTGCACCGCTCTATGCTACTGCACTCTACATCACTATGCTCCACTCTGCAACAATCTACTCTTCACCACTATACTGTACTCTGCAGCAATCTACTCTATGCCGTGGCACTCTATGCAACTCTATTCTACTCTGCGCCACTGTACTCTAAGCCACTCTTCTCTACTCTGCATCACTCTACATCACTGCACTCTACACCAATGTATTCTATGCCACTCTACTCTACACCACTGCCCTTTATGACACTCTACTCTGCAACACGGCACTCTGTTACTGAACTATACTCCTCTCTACTCTGCACCTCAGCACTCTACTCTGCACCGCTCAACTATATGCCACTCTACTGCACTCTACACCAATGTACTATATGCCACTACACTCTATGCCACTCTACTCTGCATCACTGCACTCCACCACTGCACTCTACACCAGTCTACTCTACCTTGCACCACTCCACTCTACGATGCACTGCATCACTCTATGACACCGCACTCTGAACCACTGCAATCTATGCTGTGCCACTGCACTCTGCTCCCCTCTACTCTTCACCACTCTACGCTACTGCACTGTACGCTAAACCAGTGCACTCTTCGCCAATGCACTCTACATCACTTTACTCAAAACCAATGCACTCTACACCACTACACTCTACACCAATCTACTTTGCACCACTGTACTCTATGCCACTTCACTCTAGACCACCCAACTCCACTCTATGACACTTCACTCTGACATTACACTCCATCATACTAGACTCTGACACTCTATTCCATTCAACTCTAACACTATCTCCACTCTGTAACTCCCTACAAAACTCCCTATATGCCACTCCATTCCACTTTACTCCACTCTATACCACTCCACCCCGCTCTATGCCACTTCAATCTATGATACTCTACTCAACGCCACTGCACAACCCTCTATGCCATTCCACTATACAACAATGTACTATGCTCAACAACACTCTACCCAACTTTCTCCATGCCACTTCACGTTACTTGATTATGCCTTTCCACTCTACGACACTTTGCCACTCCACTCTACGACACTCTGCCATTCCACGCCGACACTCTGCCAATCCACTCTACGACACTCTGAAACTCCACTCTATGACACTCTGCTACACTCTGACACTACTCCACTCTACCACTACTTTATGGCATTGGCGCTTGATTAGAGATTTAGATCTCCATTGATTGCCTTCTCACTCATATGAGACATGATTCAGATTTATTTTAGCCGTTTTGGTTACAAGCACTCTGTAACCCTTTTAACTCAAGCTTAACGAAGGCTTAGGATGATCCTGGTACTTGTCTAGGGGATCGAAATATCGTCGGGCAAAGTACCTTGACTTGAATTTGTGATATTGTACATAAGTTGGCATAAGCATAGGTACTATGAGCTAATGACTTCTTGATTCACTATTTGAGTCATTCATGTAAAAGTCGGTGTACAAAAGCTTGTAAATCATTATTGTGGATGCTAACCTTGTAGGAAAGTAGCCTCTTTCTAGCTTAGTTACCCCCACATTTGGCCTGTTTGCCAGTGTGTTTGAGTGTGTCTACCGGGATCCTGCTAATCAGGACCCCAGTAGTTATGCTCTCTCCCTTGAATTATGGTTGTTGCATACTGGTAACCCATTATTTCACCCAAAATTGGAATACTGGTGCCCCCTTATAAGTCCCTAGTATATGGTACTTAGGTACCCAGGGCATTGGGGTTCCAGGAGATCCCTATGAGCTGCAGCATTTCTTTTGCCACCCATAGGGAGCCCATGCAGACGCTTCTGCAGCACTGCCATTGCAGCCTGCGTGAAAAGGTGCATGCACCCTTTCACTGCCAGTTACACTGCACCAGGTCACTTATAAGTCACCCCTATGGCAGGCCCTCCAGCCCTGAGGGCAGGGTGCAGAGTGTGAGGGCACCACTGCACTAGCAGAGGTGCACCCACGACCTCCAGGACCATTTTCCCTGACTTCATGAGTGAGGGGGTGCCATTTTACACGTGTACTGGAAATAGGTCACTACCTATTCCCAACTACATAATGGTAACTCCGAACATAGGAATGTTTGGTATCACACATGTTGGAATCATACCCCAATGCTTTTGCAAGCATTGGTTGTATGATTTCATGCACTCTGGGGGCTCTTTGGAGGACCCCCAGTATTGCCATTCCAGCCTTCTGAGGTTTTCCAGGCAGCCCCAGCTGCTGCCACCTCTCAGACAGGTTTCTGCCCTCCTGTTGTTGAGCAGCTCAAGCCCAGGAAGGCAGAACAAAGGATTTCCTTTGGGAGAGGGGTGTTACACCCTCCCCCTTTGGAAATAGGTGTTACAGGCTTAGGAGGGGTAGCTTCCTTCCCCAGGCCATTGGAAATGTTTGAAGGGCACATTTGGTGCCCTCCTTGCATAATCCAGTCTACACCGGTTCAGGTACCCCCAGTCCCTGCTCTGGCACAAAACTGGACAAAGGAAAGAGGAGTGACCACTCCCCTGCCCATCACCACCCCAGGTGTGGTTCTCAGAGCTCCTCCAGAGGGTCCGTGGGTTTTGCCATCTTGGACTCCAAGTTGGCAGCGAACTCTGGGATCATCGGAGTGGCCAGTGCCAGCAGGGTGGTGTCAGAGCCGTCCCCTGATAGGTGCTTACCTGTTTAGCTGACAAATCCCCCTTTCACGGCTATTTAGGGTCTGCCCTTTGGGAGGTTCTTCAGATTGCAAGACTCCAGCAGGAATCCTCTGCATCCTTTACTTCACCTTCTTACCGAAGAAACTGCATCTGGACCCTCTAAGAACTCCACAAACTGCAACAACGAAGCAAAGACGACTTCTGCAACATTGTATCTTCAGCTCTTGCCAGCAAATGCAACTGTTTCCCGGTTGTGCATCCTCAGAGGACAGCCTGTCTTCAGCCTGCACCAGAAGAATGAACGAATCTCCCTTGGAGTGAAGGAGTCACTCCCCTGCATCAGCAGTCACCTCTCTGCAACGACGACCATCTGCGTGGGTCACCTCTCCTGATGAGTTGCATGGATCCTGCATCATGGGTGGTGGACTGAAGTGGTCCTGACGGTCCTGACGTCCTACTGTCCAACTTTGGTGGAGGTAAAAGCTTGCCTTCCCACGTAAGACAGTACCCCTGTGCACCACGTGTTTTTCAGTTGCCAAGGCTTGTTGGCATCCTTCTATTAAATTCTTTGTGCACAATGTAGCTCCAGCCCCCAGCACTTCTTCCTGCGATGCACAGCTTCCTGAGTGGTTCTCTGGCGGCGTGGGATCCTTCGTTTTTGTGCTGTGTGGGCCTCCTTTTGCAACTCCTTTGTCCACGTGCTGGGGGATTCCTGTGTGCGCTGGCTGGCCTTCTGTGGGCTCTTTGAGTTGCTGATTGCCCCCCTCTTACTCCTCCTCCTGGGTAGAGCCCACCAGGTCCCTCCTGGTCCCGGGCAGTGCTGTTTTCCGCTAACCGTGAGCTCTGCGTGTGCCAAGGCTTGTTGGCGGAATCCAGCGATGCAAACCAGACTGCAATCATCCATCCGGTGTGGGATATCACCCGCACCAACCAGGAACCCGCATCCATTTTCTTGGGTGCAGTACTGACTGTTGTTCTTCACCAGAAGTTCTTCTTTTGCATCTTGATTCGGGTTAGCAGGGGCTCCTGTCCTCCCTGGTCTCTTCTGTGCTTCTTGGACTTAGTCCCATTCTTCCACAGGTCTTTAGGTCCAGGAATTCACCCTTTGTGTCTTGAAGTATCTTCTGGTTCTTTCATTATCTTCTTTCTCATGTTCTGCTTTCCTGGGCTCTGAGGTGGGTTCTATTACTTACCTTTGGTGTTTTCTAATACTCCCTGCGCCCCTCTACACACTACACTTGCCTAGGTGGGAAACCGACATTCGCATTCCACTTTCTTAGTATATGGTTTGTGTTTTCCCTAGGCCCATTTGTAACCATTGTGATTTTCACTAATTGCAATGTTTTCTAACTGTTTTTATGCCTATTTCTGCTTACAAGTGTATATAATTTGTGTATTACTTACCTCCTAAGGGAGTATAGTCTCTATTGTATTTTTGGCATTTGTGTCATTAAAATAAAGTACCTTTATTTTTGTAACACTGAGTATTTTCTTTCATGTGTGTGAGTACTGTGTGAATACAGTGGTATTGCATGAGCTTTGCATGTCTCCTAGATAAGCCTTGGCTACAGCTACCCCTAGAGAGCCAGGCTTCTAGACATTGCCTACATTTCACTAATAAGGAATAACTGGACCTGGTATAAGGTGTACGTACCATAGGTACCCACTACAAACCAGGCCAGCCTCCTCCAAACCACTGTACTATATAGTTTATTTTTTACATTTTTCATGTAATTGGTGACATTGGGTCATCCAGATAACTTGTGTAATGCCCGAATACCAGTCTTTCTTGATTTCCCCTGTTGATGTTTTCCAACTACATTTGATCTTTTATATTTTGATTGAATAAATGCAGGAAACATTCCATTTGCATACTACTTTAATATAATTGTTTATGGGAGTGGTGTTGCATTTTATTCAAGGGACCCTTGTTCCTTTAAAGGTAGTTTACTGCTCCATACTAGGACACTCTACTTACTCCATGACACTACGCCACACCAGTCGATGACACATCATTCTCCTTTATGCCATTAACTTTGAGCCATGCTGAATAGTAGTCTCACTAGTGTACAGCTTGGCTTAAACACATTGGCAAAGGCAATAGAACTTGCATAGGCGAGACATATTGGCTTTGCCAATGCTTGTTTATAAGGTATGAACTTCAAGGTGACTTGCAATATCCTTATGCAGGGGGTATTTTACCTGGTCACACCACCAACTTTCCCACAAACCACTTAAAACCTTAGTACATAGCTTCTGTCATTCCAAGCTATTAAAATAGAGCAGAAGAAAGAAAAGCAACATTACATTTTTTTCTTTAAACAGCTGCATTAATTATGCCCTGTGACCTGATCTGCCTTTTATCTTGGCTGTTAGCTCTGGCAAAAGGCATTGTAATGTCAGAACTCGACTGTAATAACCCTATCATAGTCATTTTCTGACATATTTTCTTTATAATCAGTGAATGTCTTTTCTTTATACACAGTGACTTGGTGCATCACAACTGACTGCAGTTTATACAGAGATTAGAGAATCCATGTTTATATAGCCTGTAACTCCAAGAATGTCTTCAGTTGAACTGCTTCTAGCTATGACTGATGTGGAGTTGAGCTGAGCTGCCCAAGATCACACACAGGAGTAGAAGTGTTATTAGAACTCTGGTTTCCGAGCACAGTTTACAGCTGTTGTACCTGATCGCTTTTGATATCTCCAGTGTGGTTCCAATTGGCATGAGATGAAGGGCATGATGGGTGTGGGGCACAAAGGGTATGTTCTTCCTTTTTACCCTCCTACCTTTATTTGCTTGGTGCATGAAGTTGCAAGGTTAATCAATATGTTATTTTCACATTTGAGCTAATTACTTTGTGAATGTACATAACAATAGAAGATACTTTCAGACTGTGAAAACATGCCTTCCTTTCTCCCTATTTCACTTCCAATAAATATGATTGTGTATATTTATCGGAGCCTGCAGTTCGTTAACAACGAGCGATTTGTATTGGGTTGATTGAAAGTCCCCAGGGCTGTCCCTGTCCCCCCCAGAAATGTATTGTCTTCTACGCCCCTGATTGCCCGTCACCTACAATGTATGCGTCGTGCTCCTATTTGAGTGCGCCTATTCCTTTACGTTACCTTTACATCTGTATGGGGCAATACTGCTATTCCATATCACCTTGTAGCGCTTACGAGATGCGCTAGTCTGCGGCCCCAGCTCATTCTCTTTGTGAGGTGCTAGAATGTCAGGATCCCTGTAGTGACCTGTAGCTGAGCGGAGTAGTGCAATGTACTGGGAAGGAAGTCTGGAAATGTAGTACCTAGGCAGGCTGTTGTGCGGAGTGACACGTCACAATAAGCATGGGGTGTAGTGTGAGTGAACTCTGGAGTGTAACCCTTTATTATTGGACGAGGAATCAGACTGATCCACATAGCTGACTTAACATGCTGACAAAACACAAGAAATCGCTCCTGCTTTCTCACAAGCTAAATAGTTGGTTCAGAGGACGGCGAAGCTCGCCGCAGCATGGTGTCAAGAGAATAGGTTACGGTGGTGTACTGCAGTGCACATCTCATTAAACCCTCAGTGTCTGTCTCTTTTTGTGTTTCCATAGGAGCAGTCTGTGGACGGAAAAGGGAGGCGTGAGCCAGTAAGGCCAGAATAAAAGCCTTACACAGCCTGCACAAACGGACAGATTAATAGGACAGCCCGCAGAAAGCAATGACTTACAGAAAACAACGCATCATTACCAAAGGTTCTGAACCATCCGACTCGGGCCTGAACACTGTGTTTACAGCTGTACAGGTAAACACGGGACGCGTTTCAGTACTTTTCATGGCAGGTGAGCATGTTTGTGAAAAATATAACTAATCTAGAATAAATATTCTGTCAACATATCTGAAAATGGCATGGAAGAAGTGTGGCGAGGGTACAGGGAAGAGAGACTGCAAAAGTAATGGACCGAGAGACGACTGGCAAGAGAGACGGGTAGCTAGGTAGAGAGTGATGAACTGAAGAAGCGATCCAACAGAGGAAAGAAATAAGCAGAAAGGACTAGAGCTTGTAAACATTCAGCAAGGAGAGAGGGGCCTAGACATAGTGAGGGAGACGTAAAGTGCGAGAATGCAGCCATCTTGAGAAGGGGCAGAAGGGAGACAGGAAGCAGGAACTTGTGCTGCGGCCTTACACCATCAGGGAGGAAATCCAAAGTAACACGTAAATACTCCACATCATTGAGAGAGCCGTCTGCTTTACCAAACAATGATTTATGTTTCTGCTCGATGGAAGTTGCAGAAGACAGGCGCAGAAGTGATATATGATGCAGGCATGGTGGAATTGGAAAAATAATGTTCCGGTAAGGGGTTGAGTCAGGAGGGACAGAGCTTGAAAAGCAGAGTCTGACAGTCAACGTTTACATTTATTTTAAAAACTACCTGCTGCAAAGAACTTGGCAACAAGGATAATTGTGATAGTAGATAGGTTCTATATTACTTAATACGTCACAGGGAGGCTGCATTTTAAAATATCTTACAGAGTTAAGACACCTACTGCAGAGACCTCAATGTGCCAGTAGGATTTAGAGCGTTATAATAGCAGTAAAATAATTCTGGTGCTTAATGCAGTTCTGTCCAATTACAGTTTTCACTCATAAAGTAGCATAGAAGATCAATGTTCCTGCAGCCAAGCACACTGTGTAATATGCAGACTCCAGATCTGTATTCCCTCTTTTTTCCTCTCACTTCCCCTTGTGTCTCATCTGCTTCTTCTTCTCCTCCAGCGTTGTCTACTTTTATTCCCGATCAGCACTGTCAACAGGCCCCCACACTCATCCCCCATCCCAGGACCTACTTAATGGCGCCAAAAGCCAAATCTGTCTCCACCCATCCATGCCTGGACCTCACCCAGTGCCACAAACCCTGGTCCAAACACTCCACAGCAATACCCAGTGTCGCTTCTTAGTACGGTTGCCTCACCCCTGGCTTCTGCGTCATTCCACACAACACAGTGGGAGACTTCCCCTGCATCCACTGGCACTTCACATGCCGCACCCTCCCTCCCAACCACCTCGCATGCACCAGTTAGGCTAACAAAGTCACACAGCACCACATCCAAAAACAAACCAGCACACCAAGAATCACTAACATGCGTACTACTCAACTCCCACTCACTCAGCAAACATGCAACTGAAACCTGGGACCTGCTGAACAGCCACTCACCGAACCTCCTCTTTATCATACAAACCTGGCTAAACACAGCATTGGCACCTGACATCGCCACAGCAATCCTGGCAGTCTACCAACACAACATGACAGGATAGTTTTCAGAAGCCAGGAGGGGGACTCGGAATCATCTACAAAGATTCCATAAAGTGCACCACGACCATAGAGAACGTAACTCCATAATGGAACATCTACACTTCAAACTGCAAATTTCCAACAAGCTCATCCTAAGCGGACCCCTCATCTACCACCCACCAGGACCACGAGCCAGCTTCACCAACCTCATCATGGACATTACCCCTTCAGCATTGATTCCAAAGCCTTCATACTCCTAAGGGACCTCAACTTTCACCTGGAACACCAAACTGACCCCAGCACTACATAGGTTCCTAGAAAGCCTAGACAACAAATCAGGCTAACCTGACTCATCACAGAACCCACAGAAACCACAAAACCACCAAACCACCAAACACAAGCTCAATCCCATTTACACCACCTACGATAGCATCAAGTTCACCTTGACCTCACCCCTCACTTGGACCGACTAATCCATAGTCCACTTCGAAGGCAACACACTGAAAGCAGACACACCCTCCAACGTTAGCCTACCCAGCCACAGCTTGAGCAAAATCTCGGAATCAGACTGGCTCAATGTCCTCTGCATGGGCCAAACCAAACTAATAAACAACATCAATGAAAACATTGAAAACTTCAATAAATAAGTCAAAAACTGTGCAGACTTATTGGCGTCCATCAAACTCAGCAAAAAGAGATGAACCAACAAGCAAGCCAGCTTGTATTCAGAGGACTTTTGTGCCATCAGGAGACACTGCAAATAGCTAGATAAAAAGTGGAGAGCCAGCTGCAAAGCTACCAACAGGACACCTTCAAAGTAGCCCTCAGACCATACCACCAGCAACCAAGAAATGCCAGGAAAAAAGCAACAGCTCAATGCATCAAAGGAAGCTCAAACAGCAATGAAAACATCTTCTCAATCATCGAGGATTTCACTACATCAACATCCTCTGTCAGCAGTATCATCTATTCTAAAGAACTGTAGCACACCCTATCGAACATCTATAGCAACTTCACACATCAGCTAACTCATCACTGACCTGCCCATCACCAACCAAGACAACCCAGTGACTGCATGGAAGACCCCCAACCAGTGCCCCAGCAGATCCCTGCCCCTACCACATCTATGACCTTGGTGCATCACTAGTCAGCAGAACACTCACCAACATCCTGAGCAACTCCCTCACCACCGCCACCTTCCCGGAAGCATGGAAGCACAAACAGTCAACGCGATTCTCAAGTAATCAAACAGCTGTCCTATCTCCCTGCCTCCCTTCCCAGCAAAAGTGATTGACAAGTCCACCAACATACAACTCACAAGGCACCTCGAGCTTCATCAACTACTGGACAGCACACAATCAGGCTTAATAATGAACCTGCACTCATCACATCCACCAACATCAGGAGCATACTAGACTAAGGAGAAACAGCAGCACTCATCCTCCTGCTTGACCTCTCCACAGCTATTGACACTGTAGCCCACCACATGCTCATCATATGACTGCAGAAGACTGGCATTCAAGTACCAGCAGTCAAGTGGACATGCTCCTTCCTCATGGGATGAACCCAAAGAGTCTGACTGCCTCCTTTCACACCAGATGCCAAGAACCTAATATGTGGAGTCCCCCAGGGATCATCTCAGCCCAACTGTGTTCAACATGGCCCCACACACGAACATCATCAGATCTCAAGGCATCACTACCATTTGTAATGCAGATGACACTCAAATTATCCTCTCCCTAACAGACAAGACACCCAACCACTAGGACCAACTTGACCAACTGAATGACCTAGGTAGCAGACTGGAAGAGAACCAACTGCCCGAAACTCAACTCTGACAAAACAGAAAGAATGGTCTTTGCAAACAGGACCTCCCTGTGGGATGCCACCTGGTGTCCAACAGGACTCACACCAGCACCCACCAACCAATCCAGAAATCTGGGTATCATCTTGGATGATAGGCTCAACATGGAGGCACAAGTTAGCAAAGAGAGCTTCACCTGCTTCCACATCCTGTGGATGCTGCAGAAAATCTTCAAGTGGCTACCATGGAACACCAGATGAACCATTACACAAGCACTCTTTGCAAGCAGACTTGACTATGGCAACTCACTGTATGCCTGAATCTCCAATCAGCTACTGAACAGACTACCACTCATCCAGAAGACCGCTGCTAGAGATCCTACCTCACTGCACCCACATCTCGCCTAACCTTACGGAGCTCCACTGTCTCCCTACATACAAACACAGGTGATTCAAACTCTTCATGCACACCTACAAAGCCCACCATGTCATTAGACCTGCATCCCTCAACAGCTGCATAGACTTTCCCAAACCATCCAGACACCTACTCTCAGCCTCACTCTCACTAGCACAACTCTCTGCATCCACTCCTGCTCCTTCTCCTACATCGCACCCAAAACATGGAACAACCTCCCACAAAGAACACATTAGAGCCTCCTCCTTGGGAGAAGCTGAAGACCTGGCTGTTTGAATAACTATAGGAGGGCTTCATGCCCATACACATGCTCAGCACCTGGATACCCTCATGGGTGATTAGCGCGCTCTTCAAGTTTACATAACATAGGTAAGTGGGATACTTATTTTGAAACAGACCATGTTTTTACTTCCAGTTCACTAGTTGCAAACCTTCTAATATAGCACAGTAATATACTTGTCTATATCAGGGAACTAAATGCAATCTGCAAATCATGGGTTTAGAGGATTCTTTTTTTTTTTTTTTTAATCCGTAATTATTCTATGATTGCGAAAAAGGGGTCTGCTGGGAATACATAAAGTATTGTTAGAACAGACAATCCCAATCACTGCTTTACGCTTTATATCTTGACTTTGTGTTTTCTCCCAACATCATTCTTAAAATATAATGTCAACAAGTAAGGACGATATACGAGTATTACACTTTATAATCCTCAATGTCTTACATAAAATTTCCTGTGCATTGATTTACATACTTGTATGACTTATTTTGTCTCTCGGTGGGATATAAAGCACACTCACACCCAACACTAGGATGAGCAGTGCTATAAAAGACCCAAATAAAAACTAAATTAGTGCCATTTAATTAATGATTATTTGTAATTATTCATACACACAGATAACTATTGCATTCTTACAGTGAATGCACATTTCTTATATAGCGGTCAAAACCTGCTCCCAAGTAATGATGTCTCTAAAGTACTTGTGAAGTGATCAGCTATGTGCCTTTGTTTCCTTCCATTGCATTAGCACCTAGATGTTAGGTTCCATATTGCTCTCAGACAGGGTGATAGTTGAACAAAAGAAGGCTAATGATCCTTTAAATCAGGCTTTTGATTGTGCCTGGCTAGAAGTGTAAATAAGTAAGCCACATGGTGGCATTCAAAAGGCCTGTTGTTCCTTTTTCTGCCTTTCCCTTTAAAAGGACCAGCATGAAATATTATACACAGAGGCTGACACAATTGACCATGTGCTACCAAGGCACTGTGGGTTATCTGGTGATCAATATTAGACGGATACTGCATTAGGGTAAATCAACACACGGAACTCTGAAGGTACCATCATGATATCAGTTGAATTGAGGGAAAAGGCTAAACTTAAGAACTACGAAGAGTAAATGCAGTGGGCTAGTAGCAACACTTATTAGGCCATTGAATAAGAGGAGCTGCTTTTAAAATGTATGGACATAAATAAGGCAAAAAATAATTGTATGAAATTAGGTTATTAGTTGCGAACCATTTGACTCCTTCACAAGGAATACAATGTCTTTTTACTGGGAACCAAGTACCAAATTGTAGTACGTGACTCTCAGGGTAGCAAAGAAGAGCAGTCCAATACCTACTCAGGGGAGGTGGTGTGGGCTAGTCACTCCAAATTGCTGGTACTCAACAATACTCAATAACTTATTGTCCAGTTAGTGTTTTTTCTTATAAAAAGGAAAATTACTTTTATCACACACACACACTACTAAATATGTGTAATTAGATTACAAATATGTACATCAGGTTGATGGAAATACCTTTGGTGATACTCTTATATCAGATAGTAGGTCATTAGCCCTATAACAACAATAGCCCCCACCTATACCATATGCAACATCACAAAATAAGAAGGAGTCACTTTAACAAATATCTTTGTCAGGTAGAAGCAAATTAAGGCAGGCTCTATTGCCTTTGTCAAGGAGAACCAAATTAGTGAAAGTCACCACGTGTTACGTTTCAACATTGCACCACATTAAAACCAATGGAGCCAGTAACAATAGTCAAATGCATTCATTATAATGGTAAACATTGTATAGTTCATCCCAACATTACTAGTTAAGCACTTTAAATTTAAACGTGTCTCAGAGTCTTCCTTTGACTACTATTAGACTGCCACAACGGTCAACGGCAACGGTCAACGGCAACAACATGAGGTCTCATACTACAGAGCCAAAGGCAACAGCTCCAACTTTGGGAATGCTTATGTTCAGTGCAAACCTCTCCCGCCGTTATAATTTGAAGTCCTCTAGAAACTTTGTTTGCTTTCTTAAAACCATTCCTGTGGGTTGGTACACATAAAACAGTCCACACCACAATACCTCAAGAGAACAGTGGTGGTGCCCTGCCCTTCCATAGGGCACTAGAGAAACCTAATGATAAATAATTTAGTCATGTTGTGGGGCGTTATGGGGAACCTCAGAATTTGTAAATGAACAGCTTTACAAATTGGTTTTTCTTTTGAATGTGGCTTCGTACAGTGGTGCTTTTTGTTTTTGTGGGGTGGCCCAGTCTTAGACAGGGCACCCACAGACTTGGGGTGTCTCTGTGGGATGTTGTAGGTGCCTCAAGGTCCCCATGACCTCGCCGGCTCCTTCCACACAGCCCTATCCTCAGGGGCCACACAGTAGCTGACAGCATGTCTTTGTGTTCACACCAGGAGGCAGTGATCTTTCTGCTTGGCTGAAGCCCGTGGTGAGTGCAAGGCACACACATCAGCCCACAAGAAGCATGAGCAATGGGACCCGAGGCCAGCATGACCCACACCTCCAGACATTGGCACAGGGGTGGTCTGTCTCTTTTGTTGTCCAAGTGGAAAAAGTCTCTGGGACATATCTGCTTGCGGCGGGCCCCTGGGGATGAGAATCAAAAGGTAGCTCGAGGTGGGATCCTACATACACCAAACCAATTATAAAAAATTAAAGATGTGCCGACCCCCAGCATCTTGGCTTTCCTCAGAGGAGATCACTAGGCACTTATTTTCTTGCATTTTTCCTCTCAGATGTGCTGTCACTTCGTAGGCCATTTTCTCAGAACTATTTTCTTCAGGCCTCCTGGCCTCTAAAGCAGGTGCTTTTCATGGGTAGCTGGATTTTGCTGGCTCCCTGACACAGACTTGCGCTCTGCCTGGCTTCTGGAGCTCTTCTCCTGCTAGTGGGGGTATAATCTGCAGCCTCTCCACAACCCACAGCACAGTACCCTCACTACTATATTTCCCTGGTCCCGGAGCCTCCTGGCTTCTTGAAGGGCACTGGTGGATTAGCAGAGTCAATGGCTAGTCCACCAAAGGTCTGGGGGAATCACACACAAAGTAAATGCTTATCCATTCCACATTGCACACAGGAAAGGATACAAATCCCATGAACAGAATCACATGGGGAGAGATATACATAGCATGCGTAGGGTCACAGCCAACATAAGCATTCTATGCATGTGGACACATGTGAAATAGGCACCAAATGAGCAGAGGAGGTGCAGGAGGTCACAAAGGCGGCAAAGCCCATCCTAATGGTCACCTGAGTCTTCTGAAACAGACACAAGCCTCACAGTCCCCACATGGAGGGGACATTAGTCACGGGAGCAACCTGAGCTGATCCAGTGTTAAAACATTACTTGAGATACTTACAGGTAGTTGACCGGCCTAAAGATTCCCAATATGACCCTCAAAGTTACACTACAGTTGTCCCAGCAACTTTTTATCCTTTACAGATCAAATCAATGAGGGGTGGTCTCTACTCCTAATTTTAACAGTTAGTTAAGCTGTTAATGGGAACTGTTCAGGTGACTGATGCTTCTGGGGTGGGAGTGTGGAGTGGGGACAATAGGGAGGTAGGTAAGTTTGACACTAGTTGATTGGTTGCTTGGTTACTCATACAGTGCAACTACACGCCAAGGTACACTGCTCATTATCCTTCTCATTTTAATTGTCGCAGGGCGTGATGTCCATATCCGAGGCGCATTTAAATATTGACGTTTTTATACCCACATGAATGACTTTGTAGTTATGTCATGGAAGGTGAATGGCCTGAATGACCAGATCAGGAAGAGGAGGGCAGTTCTTGTGTCCACAAATATAGACAGGCACTGTTGCCGCAGGATACACACCTCCTAGGATCCAGATGCTACTTCCTGGGTAAATTTGGGTATGACAGAGAATTCCATGCTGGTTATACTAGGAGTCTAGTGGGGTGGTGATACTCCTGCATAAGTGCTTTTCCCTGGTTGTCTGCCAGGCTACCTCTGACTCGCAAGCTAGGTATGAGACGACAGAGGGCTGGTTGGAAGGGATACAATATAGTGTGCTTAGGGCCAACGTTCCACCGATTTCAAAGCTGTATTAGATCCGGTTTTGGACTCTACTGAGCCTAGGGCTGATAGGGTAAGAAGGTTCAATGCACTAGTTGACTGGGTCGCCTCTCTAGGGCAATGCAATGTCTGGCAGGTGTAGCACCCCATGCTAGGTAATACACTCACAAGTCAGCTGAATACAAAGCCATGTCTTGTATTTACCTATTGCTTTTCCGAGTGGTTGACGTGTTGTATACTACAGTATCAAGTATTCATCTTTGAGCCATATTGGATCCAGTCATGTCCCAGATTGGGTTTCCCTGTGAGGGATGTCGGCCAATATGGTGTCTCAATGAGTGGTGACTGGGGGATGAGCAATGCACGATTCCTAACACAAGAACTGAATACTTACTTTGACCTCAATCATGGAAAGGTAGACTCTGCAGGCATTTTATGGAATGCCGTGAAATCTACCATGGGTGGAGTTGCTAAGGCCTTTCTTAAAATGAGGGACGACCACTAACAGATGACTGTTCTATCAACTAAATTTCAAATTCTTGAATGTGAAGATCAGGAGGATCCTATGGGACAAATCTTACGTCAAATCTTACAGAAATAGACAGCCTCACAAAGAAACTTTGGAAGAAGCCCATCAATGTTGGACTACCTCAACTAGGTGGGTAAATGAATGGGGAGACAAATTTACAAAGTTACTTTACTGGTTGGCTACCAAGGATGCCGCTTTCAAAATTATCCCTGAGCTGCTTGACCATAATGACCGTGAGTCCACAGGGCAGTAAAGATTCTGTTCACTTTTGTTGCTTACTACTACAATCTATATGCAGAGCTCGAGTGCTCCACATGTGAGCATTCTTCCCCTTATCAAGGACCACACATTGTTAATGTTGGGTGCTATGGGAGGGCCATGCTCGAACAGCCTATTATGTTGGAAGAAACAGAGGGAGTACTAAAGGAGATGAAGTCTGGGTAAACACCAGGCCCTGATGGGTTCCCCATTGAATATTATTTCAAATTCCAATCAGTCCTCTCACGGCAGATTTCCCTCTGTCTAGATTTGGCTACTGTTGTGGTTGTTCATAAACTGGGCCATCCCGCTGACCATTGTGCCTCCTACCGCCCAACCTTCTTTAAGAATGTCGAAATCAAGATCTATGCCAAAATACTAGTGAATTAAACTCCTTTGAGTATCGATCTCATTGATTCATCCAGACCAGCGTGTCTTCATTCCCAACCACAGTTCCTGACATTGCTTCCGTCAAGGACCCCTTCACCTTTATACTTATAGATTTTGAAAAAGCATTTGATTCCTTCAAGTGGTCGTCTCTCAAGGGGGTGTTTGGTGTTGGACCCCACTTTTTAACCTATGTTATAGTCCTTCCAGCTGAACCCCAACCACTGGAGAGGATAAAAGGTATTTTTTCAGCCTCATTCCTGATTCGTAGTGTGATTAGACAGGGATTCCCCTTGTCTCCACTCCTTTTCACCCTTGGAAAGAACCACTGGTGGTGTGGCTAATGGGTGATACTCTGCTGTAGTGTCTCTAGTGGGGAAACAAAGTGGAAGACTGTATTTGCTTTACATAGATAATGTACTCCTAGTCTCGTCCTACCCCCAGATAATGGGCCTGACTGACTCATGTGTTGGGTCTATATATGGAGAAATCTGGTCTCAGGGTTAATTGGTCCATATCACTTCAGCTCCTGCTTACATGAGGAAGGGAAACTATGGACCAAAAATCTTGTCATGCCGGCGCGTAGGCTTAGTTTTCAATGCCTGGACATGTACAACACCTTGGAACCTGGCATCACATGGAATCTCATTCTTATCCTGCTGTTGGCTAGGGTAAAGGTACTTTTTATCAGATGGATCAAACTTCCACGTGGGCAGAGTAGCACTTTTTAAAATGATAAAATGATGGTCCTATGATGGCCCCATCTATAATCGCACAAGGGTGATTTGGTGATCTAACAGCTAAGCTGTGTTCCTTACTATAGGCAAACCAAAGCCCTCACATTGCTTTTAATAAGCATACGCATACTACCTATGATGGCAGTATGGGCATGGCTGATCTGCGCTTCTACTACTGGGCATCATAAATCATTATGTTGAATGACTGGCCTGAGTGGTGGATGGGATGATCCAGCCTTTCGTTGCTGTCTCTCTAATTGGCTGTGACAACATAATGGAAATGCTGTATGGGTCCCCTATCCCCAACACCCCATGAAAGTGGTCCCTATTGCATGACGGTTGGCACTGCGCTAGATCAGGTGGGACTAGGTGCTTATGCGGGTGCCTGCCCTGTGGCAAAGGAAAAGGATCAGTCATAGTGCTCAATTGGAGGGTTTTGGTGGGGTGACATTATTGGGATCACGAAATTAGGTGACATCTGAGGGAGATCACATGTAAAATAATTCAGTTAGAGTTTAAACTCCACAAAACTCAATTTTATAAATATTTGCAGCTCCGACACAAAGCCTTTCTGTCTGAGCTGCCAGAATACAACCTGCTAGAGGCTAAAATCCTGATGGAGCCACCCAGAAAAGGAGAGATATCATGAATCTACAGATCTCGAACAATCAATGCTCCGGATCTCCTTGCGGTGCTAAATTTGAATGACCCCTTTTCTAAAAATATATTGTGTGATTCAATATTTTTTAACATTGTACATGCTTGAATTAGCAGAAAATGGGTAAAAATATGCAAAATAGTTGTGAACAACTAGAGCAAAAATATTTTGCAGCGGGCCTGAAAATCTTTAAGATGACAGTGCATGGGAGAGATCTGAGTTCCCAGTATAGGTGCTTAAAGGAGAGACATGCATCCGAGAAGTGCCTCTCATTCACAACATGTATCCCTGCCGATGAGATTAATTCCCGTAGTCTCTTCGATAACTTTGGGCTTTGTGTAGTGACACCGTGAACGTTTAAGAGAGCTTCCCGTATATTGAAAGTTCAGGTGGAATTGAAAAGGCTTGTTCTTTCACTTGACAGGCCTTATTCTGGCCTTAGCACATCCTCTTTAGCACCATACAGGTTCATCAATACGTGATTCCAGCACCTGTAAACTGAAATACGTTCACTTCACTCAGGATCCTCCATTCATAAGCAGCACAGCAGAATATATCCCTCGTCTGGCATCTCAAATGGTCAATGAAGGAACTTCTGCTTTTGCTGTCATGGCCTGATGAGTAATATTTCTCATTCATCGTTCTAAACAATATTTTTGCATACGTTTTAAATACATAGTGTTTCTACAAGCTGATTTGGGTAAATATTCTGGCGAAATTTTGCTACGTTAGCAGAAAATTGTTTGAAAAACAGACTATAGAAAAAGATGTGTTTCGTGGGCGGACACAAAAAACACCTGCTGATAGGCTGGCAGTGCTCCCTTGAGATTGTTCACTCATCTTCCAACAATGCGAAAGCATTCTCCTGCACATAGGCAGCAGCACTCTCAAAGTCAGGCTTATTAGCATAGTTAATTAAACCGAGTACCGTAAAAATAGTTCACATGGATACAGATAATGTAAATATGCAATATGGGAGCAGTACAGTACAATACATTATTGACCTAAGAACATGCCTTAAACTAAAACAGTACATATGCACTAGGATCTTTAAAAAAAAAAAAAAAAAAAAAAAAAAAAGGACTAGTTATTGCAGCTTGTAGGGCGCCAGAGCTTTCATTATATACAAGACGTCTGAGCGGATAGTTTAAACTAGGGGTTCTTTTGCTGGCTTTACTCGGGCTTAATAGACATTTCTTTAAAAAGAGACATTAAAAACTTTAGACCTCTACATGCCAGAAGAATTGAGGTGTCAATTAGCCATGTGATTACTGCTTGTCTGCACAAGCGAATGTTCAGTGTCATAAAAATTTGTTTCAAGTACCTTTTCCTTTTAGCCACTAGCACTGTGACTCTTGCTTGTACCACAAAGACGACAAGTTTAGGTTTGCAACTGGAGTTCCCAGGAATGAACAATGTCTTTGGTCTCCATCATATCAAGGTGACATAGAAAGTACTGATGCTTCAGAACTTGAGAAAAGTGGATTGACAGGTAATCTTGGGCTCGCAAAGTTTTATATGAAGATATTACTGTCCAAGCATGCCGTTTTTGTTCAAGCGCATTTTTATCTGTTAAAAAAGACAATGATCGGGTTGAGGCAATAACTATGCGGTTGAATGCCAGTTTCCCCACACTCATAGCCCATGCGTCGTGCAGGCCATGTTCCTCGATTGCCAAATTTAAATGGTGACCCCCATTAACTTTTTAAGTAACTATGCTGTTGCTACTCAATTTCCTTCCAGCATAGGTCACTGATGGAGCCACCGTCAGCGTCATGAAGTCTCCAAAATAGTTTGATGAAGGCAAACTTGCGCTAGAAAGCTTGTTTTTTTCAACCCAAATTTTAAGCGTATCTGTGCTGGTGAAGCTGATTTTAGGATCAGAAACAATGATTTGTAGACCTTCATTTGGATTTCGTTAAAACAGACTGTTTCCTTATCCCACATAATTTTTGTCCATAGGCAACTGTTGGCACTAGGCGAGCCTCCCAGTGGTCTCCTATCCACCCAGCAGCAGGTCCTACAGCAGCACCCGGCAGCAGCTTCTCTCAGCAACAGCCAGCTCCCCGTGGCTTTGGCAACCTGACAGCAACTTCTCCCGGCAACAGACAGCACTCCGTGGCTTTGGCAACCTCCCTGCCATGTACTGACCACTGCCCAGCAGTATCGGCGTCCGCAGTCATGCAGCGTCAGCGTCGGAGCTCCTGTCAGTCACTCTCAGATTTAGTAATGCTGTGGGTCAGGTTTGCGTTACTTTTGTAACGCGAACCTGAGGCAAAGTGTTACGGTGGCTTTAGCTATCCAACCTAAATCTGAATTTGTGATGGACAGTATCCCAAATTAATGTAAAGTTTCACAATGTGCTGCCTTGCATTACTCTGCAAAAAGGGGGGGGGGGGAGGGGTTGGATGTTCCATGGGTGGTGCATGGGCATTCACAAAAGGAATCATAGAGAGGGATTTGCCCCAAATTCCTATGCCTCTAAACACAACAGTGTCGCCACTTTGTACACAAAAATCTCACCTATTTAAAAACAGACAATAAGACATACAAAAAAGGTAGATATTTATTTATCAAGGACACCCTACAAACACAACTACTGAACGTAGCAGTGCTCTACAAACTCAATTTAGGCACAGGGAAAGGCAAATGTATGCGAACAATGGTAGACACCGCATTAACTTTTGCACAGGGCCTGATAATTTTTTGGATGATTTTAATGTGGTCTGGGACCCCAAGGTAGACAACACAGGTGCTACCAGTCCACACTCCTGAGCCTTTTTGGGAAACTGTAAACTACATGTGGACAACTGGGTCAGCATAGCACACAGAGGAAACACCATGAGTAAGACTCAGAATACAGTCCTTTTCGAGGGTCCATCAGACGTACTCAAGAACTTATTTTAAATCTTCAATAGCTTTCCCCTTTTATCATGCATAACTAAATCTAATATAGGCACAATTACACTATCAGACCATGCCATGGTCTCTAATATATTGGAACTGACACACACAATCAGGCAAAGAGGCAGATGGACATTCCACCCGTCCACATTACAAGAGCTTGTTTTAAAGGGAGAACTAACGAAAAATAACAATTTACTTTCAAGACAAGGATATCAAAGAGGGTATTGAAGAATGTCTTTGGGACGCTATTACAGTGGTCTTGAAAGGCATATGTGTTAGCAAAGTAACCCACTTCAAAAAGCTCAGACATAAATACAGGGAGCAACTGGTGGCTGACTTGAGGGTGGGAAAAGACTATAGGGCACAACCCATCCATGAAAAACTCAGATCACTCACCTTGATGCATGGGCTGATCTGAACATTACATTTGAACAAGGCAGCTTTCTAACACATAAAATTGAAACAGGCATATTATGCACAAGGCAATTAGGGGGACTCCATTCGACTGATGTACCTGGAATAAATTAAAAGAAATAATTTGTGAAGGAGCTATCTCTTGAAGATGGCATAACGGTCATTAAGGAGACCTCATTCCAAGGTAACGAGGGTTGGGGGATCTTCTCATGGACATGGCATTGGCAGATTAGGTTTAACCCACCTAGCTCTCTTTTAGGTTAGAAATTAGGTACATGACATTAGGGTAATAGGACATATTACACATCTTATGCCATTTCATGTCATTGCAAGATGGTGGCGTCTTTGTATTCATGACTCTCATGTTCACAATTCTGTTTCTTGCATTATTCATTATCCCTATCATTGCAGCTCATGCAACTTATCGTACATTGCAGTTTCGTTATTAAAATCTACTGAAAACTTTACTGCACCTCCTTCATTGACTGCATTTGATTGAGACATGTCGTTCATGTGAGAAAGGGGTAATCTCCATTTAACCAGAACACTCCCTGAGATGTCGCACTCTTGAGTCCATGCTTAAAGGTTGCCACAAATCACCTTTTACTGTTTGGGTTTTTGGTGAGGTGCTGCTTGTGAGCTGGGAGGGTTGGGACGACAGTTGCGACTTGTTGTAGGACAGGCATAGTTGCCTACAAACATTAAGTACTGTCATCCTTGAACCAGCAGTCTTGTCTAGAGCAAGAGTCAAACTACGACAAAGCTACAAGCAAAAAATGTGATTATCTCCAAACTATACTAGTTACTATCAGAAGAGATACTATCAAACATATCCCCTTATGCAAATAGATGTAATACATTATTAGGGGAGGTACCTAGAGATCAACAATAGTCACACCTATGGGGGGGGGGGGCAAACAAGGCAGTGCACAGAGTTCTGGGCAAAGAGGCACACTACTATATTGCTCTATGACTGGTATATACACCTTGGAAAACCACAAATAACACGTCAATGCTAGTCCGTAATGTTGCAGAGATTGCGGTAATATAGGTGATCTACTTCCTATATGGTGGGCTTGCCCGAAAATACAATGTTTTTGTGAGGCGGTATGAGCAGGAATATGGTCTGGAGATTAACCAATAGCACGGCTGACTACAGATGCCAAAAGCAATGAAGAAATTAATCTGGGGCATAACTGATGACGCCAAAGTTTGTGAGGCAGCCTTTCTTGAACTATCTCTCTCGGGACGGCGCACAAAGGGAACTAACACCAAGACTTATTATCCAAAATTCCAATTCATTCTTGTGCATCAACGTTCAAGAAATAAGGGGAGGATTTAAGCTTTACCTTGTAGAATGTTTAAAATCTAAAAATAAGTTTTCCTCCATGCAATTGCTTGATGTACTACTTTCTTTGAAAATCAATACATTTTCTTGCTATAAAAAAATAATCATACTTCTCAAAGCTGGCAGGAGGAGAAAAGTTTTTATTTTAACTTATTCTCCTATTTTGGATGTTTGCTGCACTGTACAACACACCTACAAAATGGGAAAATCCTGCACTGGAAGGGGCCCCTTCCCATTCCTGTATCAAAACTATGCCTTACAGAACACGCACACACACTTGCACTAAAGTGTAACAGTGTTGACATAGAGGCCAAAAGCATGTCACTGATTACAGCAAACAGCTCCACATCCTATCTCCCTTTCACGAAATGAAGCGTAGCACCTTTAGTTCCTGTGCTGTGTTGTATTACTGTTGGGACAGAAAAGTCCTCTGCATGGTGAGAGACATGTACACCTGCCAAAATGGCCCAACTGTATTATATTACCTGGATCCCAAAAGCTAAATTTTTGCCATAGGTGGACACGTATTGTGTCTGCGCCATCACATAGGCCTGTGTCAAGGATTGCGTTCTTGTTGGACCCGAAGGGGTACCCAAAGCACTACCTTCATAATGGTGGAAGGCTAATGCCTTCACCAGGAGTTGAAAAGCACAAGCACAGTGGTGGCAGCATATTGTGTAGTGATCAATGGTAGTGAACAGGTCTTTTTTACTCTGTCTAATTTTTTCTCATGTTGGATTGCCAAGGACGGTAATTTCCAACCAGGGAACTCTCTCTTTAAATGAGAGAGATGTGGAGCAAGCTGGTGTGACATACCACTTCTCCATGGCATACTATTCACAAACCACTGGTTTGGTGGAGCAGTTTAACAAAACACTGAAGAGCATGATGGAGACTCTATCAGAGAACCTCAGGAGGAAGTGGAATCTTCTCCTGCCATGCCTCTTGTTTGCCTACCAAGAGATTCCGCCAAAGGGAGTAGGGTTCAGTCCCTTTGAACCTTTGTAGGTACACTCAGTAAGGGGTCCACTTGCCTTACTTAGAGAAGATGGGAAGGAACCTCAGAAACCCCAAAGAAGGATGTGGTAGATTATGTGATTGACCTCAGGAAGCTGATGACTTCAGGTAAAGGTTAAGTCAAGCAAAGGAAATCCTTCAGGCTAACAAAGCGCTGATGAAGGAATGGTAAGACCAGAAAGCTTCGCTGACTGGGCATCAAGAACGTCAGGAGGTTTTGGTTCTGAAGTGTATTTCTCCCAGGGCTTTAGAGAAGAAATGGTGTGGGCATGCAAGGTAGTTCAGAAAAATGTCTGAGATAAACTACTTGGTGGACACAGGTGCCACAAGGGAACCCAAGAGGGTGTTCCATGGGAATAGGCTGAAGCCTTACCTCCACAGAGACTACACAGTTAATGTCCTGGCTATGGCAGAGGAAGTGGAGGAAGACAGTGAGCTTCTTCCTGACATGCTGCATAGTGACAGAAGGATGGCACTGTGGAAGGGGGGTGCAGCTAGCCTCCGAGTTGACACCTGAGAAGCAGAGAGAGGGATGTTGGGAAGGTTTGCCAACCTCTTCTTGGGGACTCCAGGGTTGGAACCTGTATGTGTGCTTGGCATAGACACAGGTGACAGTCTGCCAGTGAAAAGCAGGATGCTCAGAATATGTGACTGGGTTCAGGGATGCATTAAGGCAGAAGTTGCCAAAATGCTGGACGTTGGGTGACATTGAGAGATCTTGTTGTGGTTTGTCTAGTCCTGTGGTTCTAGTACCAAAAGAGGGGTCTACTGACTTGTGGTTCTGTGAGAACTACTGTGCCCTCAGTGAGGTATCCAAAGCAGATGCCATTCAGATCCCAGAGCAAATGAGCTTGTGGATTGGTTAGGTGATGCTAAATACTTAAGCGCATTTTATCTGACCAGTGGGTATTGGCAAATTGCATTAGCACCAAGTGCAAAATAGAATACTGCATTTTCTACACCAGAGGGGCTGTATCAGTCGAAGGTGATGCACTTCGGGTTGAAACATGTTCCTGTCACTTTTCAGCACATGGTGACCCATGTTCTCACAGGCTTTTAAAAGCTCTGTGTGACTTATTTTCATGACACTGCAGTGCTCAGCCACCTGAGGTCCCTGAAACCGGTGGTTTCTAGGATACAAGAGGTGAAACTGACCATCAAGGTATCTAAGTGTGAGGTGGGGAAGTCCTCTGTAGTCTACATTCAGCATGAGGTGTGGAATGGGAAGATTCACCCGCTGGATGCCAAAATTCAATCTGTGGTGAAGTGAGAGGTACCCATTACCCAGACAGAAGTGGGAGCCTTTTGGGGACTCACTGGGTATTAAAGGACCTTTGTGGCAAACTATGGAAGTATAGTTTCCCCAGTGACTGCTTTGACCAGTAGGAAACAGCCCAAAAGGTAATATGAACTGCAGAGTGTCAAAAGGCACCTAAGGAGCTGAAGAATGCACTATGCACTGCACTGGTACTGAAGACACCTGACTACAGTCAGACCAGTGATGCAGTTCTTTGGTGCCTGCGGTTGCAGGGGGAAGATTCCGTTGACTCACAGGAGATTTCTTCAGAGCTTCTAGTGCAGAGAGGAGGCAGACTACCCCCACAGCATCACAGCATGCACCACCAGGAAAACAGTTGAGAAGGCGGCCGGATCAGCATTACAAGGTCGCAGTAGTCATCTTTGCTACTTTGTTGCAGTTTTGCAGGCTTCCAGAGCAGTCAGCATTCGATTCCTTGGCAGAAGGTGAAGAGAGAGATGCAGAGGAACTCTGATGAGCTCTTGCATTCGTTATCTAAAGAATTCCCCAAAGCAGAGACCCTAAATAGCCAGAAAAGGAGGTTTGGCTACCTAGGAGAGAGGATAGGCTAGCAACACCTGGAGGAGCCTATCAGAAGGAGTCTCTGACGTCACCTGCTGGCACTGGCCATTCAGAGCAGTCCAGTGTGCCAGCAGCACCTCTGTTTCCAAGATGGCAGAGGTCTGGAGCACACTGGAGGAGCTCTGGGCACCTCCCAGGGGAGGTGCAGGTCAGGGGAGTGGTCACTCCCCTTTCCTTTGTCCAGTTTCACGCCAGAGCAGGGCTGGGGGATGGCTGGCTTATGCAGAAATGGGCACCATCTGTGCCCATGAAAGCATTTCCAGAGGCTGGGGGAGGCTACTCCTCCCCAGCCCTGACACCTTTTTCCAAAGGGAGAGGGTGTAACACCCTCTCTCTGAGGAAGTCCTTTGTTCTGCCTTCCTGGGCCAAGCCTGGCTGGACTCCAGGAGGGCAGAAACCTGTCTGAGGGGTTGGCAGCAGCAGCAGCTGCAGTGAAACCCCGGGAAAGGTAGTTTGGCAGTACCCGGGTCTGTGCTAGAGACTCGGGGGATCATGGAATTGTCTCCCCCATGCCAGAATGGCATTGGGGTGAGAATTCCATGATCTTAGACATGTTACATGGCCATGTTCGGAGTTACCATTGTGACGCTATACATATGTCGTGACATATGTATAGTGCACGCGTGTAATGGTGTCCCCTCACTCACAAAGTCCGGGGAATTTGCCCTGAACAATGTGGGAGCACCTTGGCTAGTGCCAGGGTGCCCACACACTAAGTAACTTAGCACCCAACCTTTACCAGGTAAAGGTTAGACATATAGGTGACTTATAAGTTACTTAAGTGCAGTGGTAAATGGCTGTGAAATAACATGGACGTTATTTCACTCAGGCTGCAATGGCAGGCCTGTGTAAGAATTGTCAGAGCTCCCTATGGGTGGCAAAAGAAATGCTGCAGCCCATAGGGATCTCCTGGAACCCCAATACCCTGGGTACCTCAGTACCATATACTAGGGAATTATAAGGGTGTTCCAGTATGCCAATGTAAATTGGTGAAATTGGTCACTAGCCTGTTAGTGACAATTTGGAAAGAAATGAGAGAGCATAACCACGGAGGTTCTGGATAGCAAAGCCTCAGTGAGACAGTTAGTTATAACACAGGTAACACATACAGGGCACACTTATGAGCACTGGGGCCCTGGCTGGCAGGGTCCCAGTGACACATACAACTAAAACAACATATATACAGTGAAATATGGGGGTAACATGCCAGGCAAGATGGTACTTTCCTACAACCAGGGAGGGACTCTGACCAGGGAGTTAGCTCAACTGGATGATAAGGTTAGGAAGCATCCAGTAGCCGTTATTAGTGGGAGATTACTACCAAGGGAGCAGCACTTGTCGGCTATTGTAAGGGAGTGCTTTCCCATAGTATAGGCATTGCGTAAGTTACGTCCTTATTAATTTGGCACTAAATTTGTGGTACGGACAGATCATAAGCCACTGGATGGTTGATGGCTATAAAGGGAGAGAATCCCAAATTGTTAAAATCGTCTACTTCTTTGCAAAGGTCAGACTTTGTTGTGGAGCAGGGAGCCAATTCGAGGCATGGGAATAAAGATGGACTTTCTGCTGCTTTCAGTGATCTGACCACCCAACATCTTCAGGTTAGGAGTTGGTTCAGGGTGTTCTCATCGGGGAGGGACGTCTGTTGGGAAGGAACAGTCCTCTGCATGGTGAGAGACATGTATACCTACCCGGAGTGCTCAACTGTATTATTGTCTGGATCCCTACTGCTGAGTTTTTGGTCATAGCGAACACAGATCATGTGTTTGCGCCATGACATAGACCTGTCTCACGGACTGCAATCTTGTTGGATCCGGAGGAGCACCCAAAGTGCTACCCTCATAGTGGGGGAAGGCTGCTTCCTTCACCAGCAGTTGAACAGCACAAGTGCAGTGGTGGCAGCACCGTGTAATGATCAGTAGTATTCAACAGGTAATTTTTACCCTAGGTCACTGGAGTGAGGACCACAAGCTCACTCGCACTTTTAAACTTTCTGGATCTGGGTGTTTAGCTCACCCCTGGCCTACATCGGGTTGATGTGGAAGTACATGTGCGATGGAAATGTGCGGAGTGCATGTGTGCTTGTCAGAGATACACAGAAGGTGAAGGGTGCTACAGTGAGCACATAGTAATTGTGTGTGCTGGCAGCATATGCTTTTAAATAACACACTATAATGCAGTATAGTGAGGCTGCAGTACTGAACAGTGTACGCAGACTGAGTGCGAGTGCTGTATGAGAGAATGATGGTGGTAGCACAATACATGAGGACAACAGTACTAGGCAGTGAATTTGCTGTGGATGTACACTGAGGGCGGAAGTGCCTGCACTAAGACATTACATAGAGGGCCTTAGGTTCTATTTTGGGAAGCTCATGCCTGCCTGGAGAAAACATGAGGAGTAGAGGAATCGCCCCAGACAGATTTGTGTATTGCTGCATTCATGTAAGCAGGGCGGGAGAAGCATTGAACAAGGGGAGAACTAGGCTCTCCCTATGCATTTCTGAGGGTTCTTTCATTCAGTAATGGATCACAAGGAAGGTGCCTGGACACATCTCAGGAAGAGGGAGATGAGTAGTGTAGGGCTGAGGGCCTAGGATCAACGTTTGATGTGCATATCACTGTGGATGACATCAGGTGTGAACTTGGTCCCTCCCATGGATCTTGTTGAGGGTTAATTAGCTTCGGAGTCCTGCCTCCTGTGATAGATATCCTTCAGGAGGAAGAAGAAAGGAGAGAGAAGTCCATTTCAAAGAAGTAGAACTCCCAAATAAAACTTCAGAAGTCTAGACCCTAAAATCACATTTGGTGCCTGAAAAAGAACTATAAGTAGGGGAGTCCGAGACCCCAAACGTTGTCAGCTGCCAAGCAGCCAGGTAGCTGTGTGAGAAGGGGAAGCTCTGAAAGAGTTCTTCAATGATCAGGACTAGGTGTCCAGCCTGGTAGTCTCCCTGGTGGGTGACACCACCCAGGGAAGCCAACATCACCTGCCCTGGAGCACCAGCTCTTGCCAAGACTGTTGTGCCCATGAGGGAGAGGAAAGCATTGGATGGAACGAGGTCCAGAAGGGAGCCCTGGCGTGAAGTTTATCTGCGTGAGGTGTGAAAAATCAAGCCCTGCATCAATCAGGTTGTAGCCAGTGTGTTGGACTTCATTGGTGCCCCCGTATGCCACGAGGAGCCGCAGTGAACTGAATTGGAGGAGAAAGGTGGGAGAAATCCGCTGTCTGCACCAATCGGGTCTGTTGCCCTCCTGCTGAACTAATTGGGCGATACCGTATGCTAGGAAGGACTGCCACTGATTGACTTTTGATTGTGATGGGAGAAACTCGTTCCTGGACAGATCCGGCTGTTGCTCATATGCCGAACAACATTGCATGCCAGGAGGGGCCCCACAAATGGCCTACAGATTGAGGAGGGAGAAATCCATCGCCTCACTGATCTGGCCATTGCCCGCGTGCCAAACTAACAGGGCGTACCTGTATGCCAGGAGGTGCCGCTGATGCATAGATTAAAGCCTGTGGCAGGAGGAACCCATCCTGCCCGATTGGGCAGTTGCCCTTGTGCTGAAGTAGCTTCGCGGCCTGTATGAGAAGAGGTGCCACTGTGACCATCCACGTGAGGCTTGCATGACCGGAGTGTGAAGGCTGAAGTGGCAACTTCGTATGCTAGGAGGGGCTGCTGGAAACGCTGTTGTGAGAGATCTGGGTCATCGCCTGGGACCAGGAAACTGTTGTGACTAGGATGGGGCTCAACTGGATCTTGTGGACTGGCCCAACCGAACCCGGTCAGAGCCAGGAGACCACCCCTGCCCTCAGCCGAGGAAGAAAAGTATTTCTGCATGACTGTTGGAGCCAGAGCACTTCGCACATCTAGAACCCGCAGGGAGCGTGGCTCAGGGAAGACAGCCGGCACCTGCCAGGTGTTGCTGTGTGTGACCGTGAGTAGCCTAACTCAGCCGATCCCAAACAGGACCACACTGCACCACCGCAAGGTACTATGCCACCAGAGCAGGTAAGCCAAGAACTGAGCCTTTTGGGCTCTGGGAGGCATACTAACATTGGTGCTGCTGAACCCATAGACTCTAAAAACTGAACTTACTAGCAGAGCTCGAGGGAAGAACTCTTGAGTATCCTGAGTATGGCCTATTAGTTTACATTACCTGGATGGGAGCATCAGTGAATGTGAAAAAACCCCAACCTGCTACACTAGAGGTGGGAGGATAGGGAGTGAACTGACAACTACTAGAGCCCCTACATCAAGGGGAGTGTGTGATTGCTTCTTGAAGGTCATTTACTTTTGCATGTGTAGAGTTAGAATTAAAATACTTTATTTTTTACAAAAATAACTATTTGGCTTGACACTGATTTATTGTCGCACTGCATGCATGTTAAGGTATGAGTTGTGTTCACTGAACTGTATCTGAGCTTCCCCCGAGGAAGCCTTGACGGCTCGAGCTGTGCTACCCAGCTGAGAGTCAGGTGCAGAAGGTGGCGTTTGAGTCCAGTTGAGCAGGATCCATAGTAGGGTGAACACAGGACATAAGGGATAAAAGGCCTCAACCACCTCAATTGGGTCCAGTAATTCCTGCGTGCCATGTGGCCCCCTGAACAGGGTTCTGACAATTACTTTTGGTACATTTGGGCCATACACTCACTGCCGGGAGAGATTCACCTTCGGAAAGTAGTATTGCGCTCCACTTTCATTCAGTAACTAGACGCTCTCCTCCCACGGTAAAGAGGCGCTCAGAAACACAGTGAACAAGCACTTACCTCCACCACGAGATCATGTGCTCCCCTCCCACATCCTGTGCTTTAAATGAGTAGCAATTATTTACTTTGAAAAAGAGAGTACCTGCACTTCCATAGCTGTCAAGTTTACCACGTTCATAAGTGATAAACTGCTTCAGTTCAGGTATTTCCCTTTGAATTCTGGTAGTCCTACTTTAAATTGGAATAAACACGACTACCGACCCTCACAATTCAAAGAAAAAAACTATACTGACACAGCACATCACGTATGGGCCTGGGAAATTAGGCAGGGCTGCACTTATCAGCACGGGTGTAATACTTAACAAGAAAAAGTACAAGCACTTCTCAGGTACTCTAAGATCTGCACCTCTAAATTTACATTTAAAACACTGCCTTCGTAAAGTTTGCTCTCTTTTCACACAGTCAACATTCACTCGCCGCCAGGGAGAGGTGCATTTAGCTCACAGTAACCATGCTTTCACTATGTTAGAGAATGCGCTGTACCCACCTGCATTGTGTGATCACGCACTCACATTCCACAGAGAGCGTGGACTCACCTGCAGTCTTCACGCACTGTTCTCCCGCAGTAGCCATGCAATGACCTCCCATGGTGAGCGCACACACACATGTAGTGTGATCACGCACTCACATCCCACAGAACGTGAACTAATTCACCTGTACAGTGTTCATTCACTGTTCTCCTGCAGTGACCATATTGTGACCTCCCACAGTGAGCGTGTACTCACCCAAACAGTGTGACCACGCACTCGCATCTCAGAAATAGCGTTGACTCACCTGCGGAGTCTTCATGTACTGACCTCCCACGGTGAACGTACACACACTTACATCCCACAGAACGTGGACTCACCTGTACAAAGAGTCCCTGCACTATTCTCCAGCCGTAACCATGCTCTGACCTCCCGCAGTGAGCATGCACTCACCCGCACAGTATGAAAGTGCTCTAGCTCTCACCCACCTGGGCAGAGTGCACTCACCTGCCCGGAGCGGTCTTTTGCATCATCGTCGGCTGCAAAGCCGGGCTCCGCAGGGCTAATGTTGTAAGCTGGGGTTACTATAGTGCTGGGCTGTGTGCACACCGCGGCCGCTGTGTGCATTGCACTAAAATCCAAACACACACTCCCAAACCGCCGGTGGCTTCTGTCGATCAGGTCAGGTCACTTCCCCTGGCTTGCAGAAACACCTTTTGTTCTTCTTCCTGGTAACCAGTTACGGACGCTAAATACAACCCCCTCTCCCCCCCCCACCCTCAGCCTCCCATTTCCAGTAATGCGCTCTTGGAGTCAGTCTCTAAGCTTATTACTGTAGCCCCTCCCCGCTTACTATGGGCACTCTCTCCACCCCCTCCCCCCACCGAAGATTTAATTCTAAAACTGAAATTTAGGGATGGATGGAACGTATTCTGCATGGAATGTCTGCGAAAAATCTATTATCACCTCTGTATTTAAATATCAAACCGTTTTTTTGTATTCTTTTTAATATAGCCCTCCACCTTTCCGTCCAAAAGAGGCAAGTTTATTACTAATGTACCGTTCTAGCCATGGAAGGCTTAGTTGCATACAGAGCCCCGGAGAAACGCCCCCCCGGTAGACATATTCCTCTACAGAAGCACCCCTATTAACAAGGAGCTTTATCGAAAGTGTTACGGGTCTGCCCTTCCAAAGGCCAGAGTGTTCTAGCCCAGCGGTTCTTAACCTTTAGATTTCTGTGTGTCTCCCACTGAATCTTTACTGTACTCTGGGACTGCCCCAGAGTCATTATTGGAAATCAGGGGCCACAGGACTAAGCAATTTCTATGATTTGGACCTCAAAACAATACACAAAAATACAAAAAAAACTTGAGTACACAAAACAATCGCTCAAATATTTGAATATTTGCAGTCATTCTCAATCAAACAGAGAAAAAAAAGTTTTCCAATGTATATATTACCTTCTGGGGGTCGCCAGTAGATAGTTATAGTTAGGACCTAGTTTCCATAGGAAAAGCATTTTCCGTTTTGCCAAGAACTTTGGGGTGGTTTGACGAATCTTCAGAAACCTTTCAAAATGAATACGACGGTCAATTCAGCTGCTGTCTTGAAAGTTTCGGGGTGATCTGTCAAGGGGGGGGGGAGATGACAAAAAGGGGAGGGGGGTCCTACGCATTTTCCTATAGGGATTGTGAACACGACTAGTCCGAACCTCTGGACAAAATTACACCAAATTTGGCAGAAAGCTATCTTTTAGTCCAGAAAGCATGCCTTTTGTGATTTGGTGTAAATCCGTTCAGTAGTTTTAGATATTTTAAAGGAAAAAGATAATTAGGTATATAGGGACGCTGAGGCTCAATGGATTCCGGAGCTCTTCGCTGAGATCTGATTGGCTGCCAACACTTCAACCAGGAAGTGTAGACAGCCATTTTGGGTCTCAGGCTTCAGCAGAGTCCCATAAGAAAATGTTGAAAAAAATAAAAAAAATGAAATGGGGTCAGGGTAGGAATACCCTAAGCCCCTAGCCTTGGTGCTGTGGTCCTCCACCTCCAGGGACCCCCGGCAAGGCAAAAAAAGAATGTTTAAAAAAAAAAAACTGTGGAGGATTTGCAGATCCGCTGAAGAAAAAAATAAAATGCGGTCTCCCACCCATGTTCTTACCTTAACGCCTGGGTGGGCCAGGTCCAGGGGGAATGCACAGATAAAATAAAAAGAGAGGGGTGCAAGGGCCCCCCTCCAAGGGCTTTCTTAAGCCCCATGGACCACCACCTCCCCAGGGGTTCATTAAAAAATATTTTGGGTTTGTGTGGACCGCCCCCCCACCCCCAGGACTGCCAACTCCCCAGGGCTTTTAGAAAAAAAAAATAGAGCGGGGCCACGTAAACCACCCTCCTGGGGTTTTCAAATGCCTCAGCGACCACCACCTTCCCAAGGCAAAGTAAAACATCGAGGAGGGGGCCCACACGGATCCCTCTGCCCCAGGGACTACCATCTCCCCGAGGTCAAATACAATTTTTTGAACAGGGAAGTGGCCTGCATGGCCTTCGTCCCACCCCGGGGCCGATCAGTGCAAAAGAAAGGAAGGGTTCCGTGTAGCCCCCTCCTAGAGCCATGAATGACCCTGGGGACTGCCACACCCCCAGGGCCGGCTCCTGCTATCTCCTGAGGTGCCCACTCTTATGAGACAGCTGTTTGCTTTTGCTTGGCGGGTACTGGGACAGCTCCCGCTAAGTAATAGCAAACACTAACTCTGCTTTCAGCAAGTGGGAGCTGTCAAACAGCTCCCGCTTGCTGGAAGCAGAGTTTTTATCTGTTTCCCTGCCCGCAGACATACAGGCAGGAAAACAGATGAGTATTGCTTTGGCACGCAGGAAGCTTCATTTCCAGCAGCTCCCTGTGCGCAGGTGAAATGCAGGCTACTGCAGGAGGCAGGGAGCCAGCTGGGACTGCGGGGGCCTTAAGGCTCCCCCCCAACCCAGTCCCTGACATTTTACAAAGAGAACGCTGGCCTCTTCCAGTATAAATGTGCAAGACAGGATACAGTCTGGCACAAAGTTTATTTTAAAGAAATTAAAACTCAATAGAAAGCACTTACAGATATAAACAATGCAGGTGCCCAAGTTGATGATCCACTTCTGTAGAGTACTAATCATCCTAATTTCTTGCGCACGGTCAAGGCAAAGCAAGTGTTTTTTCTTTTCATTTCCACCTTGAAACGCTATCAGTAATCCTTAATGGGAGTGAGTTTGCATCCTTGCTTTTTTTGAGCGCAATATCTCATGCAGTGACTGTGGTGAGTGGGTTCTTTCTTGTCATGTGCTGCTGAGACCAGAGATCGTGTGCTCCCTTTTAAAAACTGCCCGTATGTAAAATAGCCCAGAAGCCCCACCGCTTTCCCGCCATACGCATTCATGGTATGCAACGTCTTCCCGCCATTTTCCCAGGATGATGGACAGCTTTCTAAAAGGAGCCCCTTGAGTGTGTTTCCTACCGTTTTTGGAGATTTTTTTGATGTACAGGAATATGATCACATCTCCACCAAACAAACAATGGCTTTGTGAGTGGCACGGGGGGCTTTGGGTGGTTATAAGAGGTAGGCTGCACGGCCTGGCCACAGGCCAGGCCCGCATCCATTCACCGCTGCGCATGACTGAAGGATGTGCATGGTGTGTGGTTTGGTGGTTATAGGGGTGTCGACTGCAGGGCCTGGCCAAAGGCCTGGCCCTGCAGACATCCACTGCTGCGGACAGCCAAAGGCTGTGCGTTGTGGTGGTTGGATTAACATGAAGCAATTAAAATTACTTAATGTTAAAACAAACCTAGAAATTCACTGAAAAAGCAAAGGTTACAAGGGCATTATTATTAGGAAATAGAATTAAAAAGAACATAAAAATTCACTCAAAAACCAAAGGTTACAGGGACATTATAGTTAGGCTCACATTTCAAACATACAAAACCATAGCAATTCAGCAGTAATAGAGTTATTTCAAGTAAATATAACTCGTGCCCTAAGGTAATTATAACTAGTGCCTTTGCCCTTGCATACAGCTTATTTACAGGTAATTTTAGTTTGTTTTGTTTTGCAAATGCAACATTCTACAGCCTTTTCTTTCACACTTCCTGTACTCCAGCAAGATTGTTAAAAATGTCACTTTAAAAACATATGTCACTTTGCAGTCAGTGAATGGAAAGTATAACCAACCCCTATGTTAAAAAAATAACTCAGCTTGCGAACCACAGTTGGCAAATGGTGGTCTACACAGATTCACGGGGTTCACCTTCTCAAAGAGGGTCTACACAGACACATAGCTTACTCCTCCTCAAGGAGAATATTTACAGATTCTTAGTGTTCGACTGCTCCAGGAGCATCGATTCTGATATATAAACCCCCTCAGAACGAAGGCAAGTTTCTTCTGGTACACAGTTTACACCCTTTCAGGAAGGGTCTATTCATATGCATATTTGCAACCCACTCTTACCCAGGAGGGTCTCTTCTAATATATAGTCACCTAATTGGAGATGGTCTACTCTGATACCCTTCCAAGGGTGTGTCTCATCTGATACACAGTCTGCTCCTCAGAGAAAGACTCTTCTCAAGGACTCCCCATCCCCAGGAACTCTGATATGAAACTCACCCTCCTCATGGAGGATCTACCCTAATATAAAGTCTCCTTCCCTAGGAAGGATCTATTTTTATACACAATATTCACTGCACAGGGAGACTGTATTCTGATCCTTAGCCACCACTCCCAAGGGTAGAGTCAGACAATGTTAAGGAAGTGGTAGAATTTCCCTTGCTGAAGAATGTTCTGGCATATCCCATGGACTTGGCTCACGATGAATGCAAAGGTTGCAAGGATTGTGACTTTCTCCACGCTGAATAGCATTTTGTGCACTGGAACATTTCCCATTCACTAAAACATTTTCAGTATAATAGTACAAGGACATTGAGAATTGAAATACCTCAATTTTGAACCATACCACTAATTGCACTTCACAAGTGAAGCTGGTTTAAAACTTCCTAGAAATGTTCCCTCCGTCCTGAGATGCTGCCTTACACCTGTTCATCTAATACATCATCCTTTCACCCATCCATCAGTACATCATCCATCCATCCTTTTAACTTACCATCCAACCTCCACTCTTTCATCCATGTATCATTTCACCCTTCTGTCATTCCATACATCCTCTATTTTACCCTTCCATACATCTTTCCACCCTTCTTTTATCCATCATTTGAACCTTCTTATCTTTCTATGCTGATTCTTCCTATTGTCCTCTCTCTGCATCCATTTTTAGCTCACAGCTGTCTGGTTTACTAAAGACATCCAGGGAACTTTCAGAAAGTTGACCTAAGAATGCATTCAGCTTGTTGATTACCACTGGCTTTGCGGTTTGTAACTCACACTTTCTGGCTTTCTATTTGCTGGCTTCATTAGCTTTATGCTCTCCAGGTTCAGTTTGTCCCTCCAATTACATAAACCATGTTTATTTTCATCTTCCACAAACTCTCTTTCTGTAAACAGGCCTTTTTATCTTGTTCTTATTTTGTCACATTTGCTGTGCATTCAAGGACAGAGGTCAAACGTCAGGCTCTCTCTTCCGAGGAGCTTGGTGTTTATTTTTCTTTCTCTGACTTCAAAGTGAGAGTACTCATGGAAGGCAAGAAGGGACACACTTTGGGTTTTTTTCTAGCACACAACAAAAAAAAATATGAACTGTGCTGATGTCTCAGAAGATACCATAAGTAATACAAATGAAGCATGTTTTCTTTGTAATTCTGAAATGTGGTGGAAACAAATATTTGAATATGATCAAAACATCATTACGCTAGGTGATAACATTCGCTCACATTATCGTTTATGTGTAGTAAACCTGTATTTCGGTGCAAATGTAATGGTCATTTCAATTGAAATGTATTTTTGTAATGGCAGTGTGCTACCATACTATGCATATTCACTTTATGTCAATCCACTCAATGTAACTCAATCAACCCCACCCCACTCCAATCTATTGCACTCCACTTAAATCTACCACACTCTGCTCCTATCTACCTCAATCTACCCCACTCCAATCTACCCCAAGCCACCCCATTCCATTGTACCTCAATCCAACCCACTTCACTCCAATCTATCCAAATCCACTCCAGTTTACCCTATTCCAATTTACCCCACTCTACTACAAACTCCACTGCAACCTATCCAACTCCTCTCAACTCCAATGTACCCCACTCCTTTACAATCTACCCCACTCCAATCTTCCACAATCTACCCCACTCCGCTCTACCACACTCCAACCAAATCTACCCAACTCCATTTCATCTCACTCTACTCTACAACAAACTATTCTAATCCACTCCACCCCAATCCAATCCACCCTTATCTATCCTACTCAGATCTACCTTTCCCAAATCTACCCCACTCCAAACTATCCCACTCAAATCATCACCTCTTCATATTTACCCCACTCAAATCTACCACACTCCATTCCAATCCACCAAATCTACCCCACTGTATCCCACCCTCATCTACCCCACTTCACTCCAGTCTACTCCAAATCTATCTCCCTCCACTCCCATCTATCCAGCTCCACTCTGCCAGTCTACCCCACTCTAACCTACTCACTTCAATCCACCCAACTCAACTCTACCCCAATCTGTCGTACTGCATTCCACTCAACACAATCTACCCCACTTCACTCTAATCTACCACAGGCCACTCAAATCTAACCCACTTGTCCAATCTAACCCACTCCACCCCTATAATCACAACTCCAATTTACCCTACCCCACTCCACCCCAAACTAACCAACTCCAACCTACTCCACTCCAGTCGACCCTAATCCACTCTTATCTACCTCTCCAAACTACCCCACTCCTATCTATCTCACTCCAATGTACACCAAGCCACTCCACTTCACTCCAGTCTACCACACATAATCTTTCCCTGCAATTTCTCCCTATCCATCCTAATCTACCTCACTCCACTCTAATCCACCCCACTCAACTCCACTCTAATCTACCCCACTCCAATCTACCCCACTCAAGTCTACCCGAATGCACTGCATTCCACTCTTCCCCAATCTACCCCCCTCCATCCCACCTAATCTACCCCAATTCGATATACCGCACTCCCAACTCCAATATACCCCAATCTACTCCACTCCTCTAGTCTATCCCACTCCACTCCACTCAAATCTACCCTACTCCACTCCAGTCTAATTTAGTCCACCCCACCCCTATCTGCCCCACTCCAGTCTACTCCACTCCAATCAAATCTACCCCACTCCGCCTTACCCTGCTGCAATCTGCTCCACCGTACTCTACTGCACTCCAATCTACCCTACTCCAAACTACTCCACTCCAATCATTCCTCTTCAATCTACCCCACTACATTCCAATCTACTCTATTCTAATCCACCAAATCTATCCCACTCTACCCCACTACATTCCACTCTTCCTCAATCTAACTTACTCTACTTCAGTCTCGACTCCACTCCAATCTATCCAACTTCACTCCACCCTACCCACTCCAATCTCCCCCACTCCAATCCACCCAATCTACCACACTCCATTACACTCTACCCAATCTACCCTATTCCAATTCACTCCACACTACCACATGCAACTCAGATCTACCCCACTCCAGTCCCGTCTGAACCCACTTCACTCAATCCACTCTACCCCAGTCTACCTTTCCCCACTGCACCCCAAACTACTCCACTGTACCCCATCCAATCCGCACCACTCCAATCTACCCCCAAACCAGCCTACTTCACGCCACTCCAATCTACCCAACCATAACCCAATCTACTCCATTCCAATGTACCCCACAGCACTCTGTCCAACTTCACTCCAAACTACTCCACTCAATCACCCCAGTCAAACCTACCCCACTCCTATCCCGCTCCAACCTACCCCACTACACCCTAATCTACTTCTCTACTCCAATCTACTCCACTCTAACCTACTCTACTTCACTATAATCTATCCCATTTCACTGTATGTAATCTACCCTACTCCAATCTACCCCAAACCACTGTGGTCCACTCTTCCCCAATTTACCCCACTCTACTCCAATCTACCCCAATATATCCCAGTCCAATCTAATCCATTCCACTCCAGTCTACCACACTCCACCCAATCTACCCCAATTGAATCTACCACATTCAATCTACAATGCTAACCTACTTAATTTCCAAACTCCAGTCTACCAATCCACCCTATTCTATTGTACCTCACTCTACCCCTGCTCCACTCTATGCCATTCTACCCCACTCCACTCTATCCCCCAAACTACCCTATTCCATTCTACCCCACTTCAATCTACCCCACCCACCACACCCCACTTTCAGCAATGCTGAACACGAGCCACACCAGTGTACAACATGGCTAAAACAAAATCGCATAGACAAGACCTACTGGCTTTGGCAGTGCTTTTTCCCAATGCCATTATTTTCCTTTCTCTGTACTTGGCCCATTTGATATTCTCTAATGTGTTTTTTTAATGAGCTTTTGTTTGCCGGTCCCGAGACCAAAGAGTCACATAGAGAACTAACTGAAGTTTTCAGCCACTATTATAGCACCTACAGCTCAGTGGTACCCTAAGACATGTTCCTTAGCTTGCCTTACGGAAGCGCTCTGTGCCCAATATATCATATATCACTATATTACTTCAGCATGTGGTCATGGTTATCTTAGGTCTTTCTCTGAGGAGGACGGGTTTGGCTGATGCACTGACATGTTTTATACTACCTTCATAGCACAGTCAGTGATCATCTCAATCTTGGATAACCACGACGGAACGATGGCACCAATGTTGCAGCCCTGTTCCCTTTACCCCTTTCAGCAGCTTTTCACAAGGTCTACCAATATAATACAAAAACTGAGCGCTATGGATGTGGTCAAAATATCTGTCCATAATCTGACTAAATCCTTTTCACATGGAAGAACTAAGACTATTTCAGTTATCTTGCTACCACCATCTTTCTCGCGCCATGCCACCTCATCAGAATATGAAGTGCAGAATTCTACAGGAGTGAGCCAATTCCCTGCTTTCTTTAAAGCTTAATATGTTCCTATGAATTGGATTCCGGGAGATTTTCATCGATTTTGCTGCAAATTCCATACTGTGGATATTTAAAATTAAGCTAGAAGAGAGATATGCCTTTGCAAGCATAGCACGATGCCTGGCAGCAGTAGAATAATATATGTGTTCAAATTATTTTATGTTAACACCAATACAGAAATAACGGTATCAAATCAGTCAAACAGGCAAAAAATAACAGCATTTTTTTATGGATGCTGAATTGTTTTTAATCACAAAAGGTATAAAAATTATGAGTTTTTTTCTATCCAGAACGATTAGGAATATTTTACCGATTGTGAATTTACAAAAAACAGGGATCACGGATGTATGATCCAGTTCATTCGTAGATTATATTCTTCAGAAAATCTCTTCTCCCACCTGCAAAGGTTGTAGATGGTCACAGTTCATTCGTTTGGCTAAACAAATGAGCTCATAGAGAAGAATCCTTTATTGCATGCTTGACACAAAGGTTTGCATTTAGTATAGTGTTTATTATTCACTGGGCTTGCCTGAAAAAAGGTTCCGTCTTTTAGAATTGAGTTGCCCAACGCGAGCACTCCATTATTCAGGTGTTTCTTGTAAAAAATGCAGTCGCCTACAAAAGTCTTTTAATTCTAGGGTGCTGCCAAAATGAGATTTGAGCACTTTAGCCAGTATGCACACAGAAGAGTTTTATTCTTTTCATTCATGCGCCCTGAAACGTAGTTCTCTGGGGGAGGAGGGGAGGTTCGGTGGGGTGGGAAAGATGGATTTGTTCACTGACAGAGAGCATATTAATAACCATGCACTTTATGTACACAACAGTGTGTTTAGAGTTTAATGACCGGCGTGTAATCCAAAGGACTGTCTCAATTTTATCTTCACTTAGGCCCATATTTATACTTTTTTAGCGCCGAATTTGCGTCGTTTTTTGACGCAAAATCGGCGCAAACTTACAAAATGCAATTGCATTTTGGTAATTTGCGCCGATTTTGCGTCAAAAAACGACGCAAATGCGGCACAAAAAAAAGTATTCGTTTTTTTTCCTTGTATATACTTTTATAGTATTGCTATGTGATTATGTCTTTCATTCTTCCTGTTTACTCTTAATGCCAAAGCACACAGGACAGCACCTTTGGTATCCTGAAAATGGAAGGATCATCCCTCACCACTCAAGATCCATCCTCCAGATATACCGACAGAGAAAGGCTTGTATCTTTTCTGTGGTTGGGGTGCACCAAAAGCAATCGCAGAATACTTTGGTAGTTAAACAACAGTAAGTGACGCAACAATGTCATGGTTCGTGCAGGAATTTGGCTGTATAGGCATGGCCGTGCCACGGAGCACTTTCATGTTCAAAAGTCTGGTCACTGGTAGATGTATGGTGGTGGGTTCAGGCCTTCCTACAAAGGTACCCACGCAGCTGATGGTGGTTGACCTCCAGGGCCCAAATGCAAAGCAAAACGCTTAACAGACGATCACAGTGCTCCTTGGCGCCAAATATGAAGTGACGGAAGCACATAGATATGTAGTAGTGACCTAATAAGATGCTTTATTGGTATAAAAGTCAAAGTATAGATACAGGTTCAAAGAGCCCAAAAGATGGCTTCAACTCTTGTCCGTCCCCAATCCACATCTCTCCAGGTTCTCGAATAGAATATTCACTCACCAGTGGAAGTAACACGTACAATACAGGCCAAAGGATGTCCTGACCACCAATACTAGGACAGAATATAAACACTAGAAAAGACAGAACCACAAGACTATACCACAAGTAGCCAACATGGCTCATAGCACACTAGTGTCTTCGAATCAAAACTAATGTTTTACTTTATGAAATATTTAACAAGATACTGGATTTAGGTCTGTTATACCCAAAATAATGGGCAGACGCATGCATTGTATATTTGGATAAGACATCCACCTTTGGAGGTTACACTTTTGACACATAATACCAGTAAACCCGTATTTGTACCGCTGTTATTATGTTGTTATTGTTTTATCTTAATAATTAGAATTTGCTACAACCACACAGGAACGGAACGCACAGCAGATCTTTAAGTGACCAAGGGGCGGCGATGCAAAGAACGTTGCTGCTAACTCTAGTAAAGCAGGTAGATAAGTAAAGAGTGAAGGCACCTGCCCTGCATTCCAGCATTCCTCGCAAGATTCTAGCTTTCTGTGGTGATGTATACACTATGGTTTGGTAGTCATATCTACAATTAAATACTTTTAACGTCACGTTGATCATCATTAACCTGTAATCCTGAATATTGTCTCTGACATACTGCAGGTGCAAGACCATAACCTCTTATGGTTCCAAAATGGGCGCCACAGATAACTGAGGGGGGGGGGGGGGGGGGATGATTTCTGGGGCGCTTTCCCGAGTGGACCTGGGGTTTAGCATCTCTCTTGGTACACACAGTGAATGCCCAAGATAGAAGAGGGTTTAAGGGCAGAAAAATGAAGTAGGCAACATGTTAAACATGTACATAACGAGTAAACACTTCCAGCAGTCGTCCGGACTGTCCGACTCTCCACAGCCTTGCAGTAGTCTTTGGACGCTTCACAGCAAAGCTTTATGCTCTCGGTTATTGGCGCACTCTTTGTTCGATGCAGGTACTTTTGCTCAAAATCAAGCCTTCCCGTTATTTCTGTTGCACAATTTATTTTCGCAAACTCTCGACATATGCACAATGTTTCTGACACACTTTTTCTAAATGAGAAATACCTCTTGTAAGTCTCAAACTCTCAGGCTAAAGTGTCTCCAGCACTAGTATTATACTATATGTAGGGTGTGTTAGAATTAGCAGAAGGTTCTTACAAGCAAACAAAACAATAACATTTCTCTTCTTATTTTTTTTAACAGGTTCTGTTATTAGGGTGTCTTTCAGAGATGTTGCTGGGAATGCGAGTGTCACAGGATCAGGATGGCGGGAAGGCGGACTGGCTGTAGCATGAAGCACTTTCTTTGTGGGTTCAGTAAAAGAACAGGCGGGTTGAGAGGTCCTGGGCTTTATCTAAAAGTACTGTACCCAATATGGCTGCTGTGCTCTTGTGAGAGACTGAAATCTATTCTGTTAGTAAAGCAACAATAAAGTAAAATCCCTTAAATTTACCCCAGAGATATGCTAAATATACGAGGTAGATTTCACGCAGAAATTATTAAATATGTTAGGAATGCGAGAAACTGTATTTACACCAAGCAGGTGTTTGCAAGTGGGGCCCACCGGCACTCATTTTTGGGGACTGAGACTTATTTATCATCAGACTTTGACCCAGAGAAGGGGGAGACGCAAAAAAAAAAGGGGTAAAGAAGGAGGAAGATGGAAAAACTGTGTCAAAGGGAAAAAAGAGGGGTGAAAAGGGATCTGAAAGAGTGAGATAAAGACGCAGAGTGTGTCTGATGGTTGATGAAAGAGGCAAGATGTTATATACAGCCTTGGTATTGGTAGCTCGTATTCGGAAGCGCCCTTGTGGGCTTCTGACCAAAACTTTCGGCCCTGGAACTTATTTTCGAAACTAAGCCCTGGCCAAAAAGTTTAATTCAAGACAAATCCAGACAAACATTTACAGTGATGTCAACAAAAATGCTTTTGCAACGAAAGGCTTATAAAAAAAATAACATACTATAACGGTATGGCATAAAAAATGTTTGCGGTGGTATTCTGACTCAGTTTGTTGTACTGTGTACGAAGCCACTGCCGTTAATTTAAAAAACAGCACTGTGAGAGATACTGGACTTGATGTGATGGTGCTGTCCTAAAGAGAATGTCATAACTGACTCTGCACACAATTGCCTTTCGTTGAATACCAAATTGATGCTGCAGTGAGTGCGAGCGTTGTTCATTGTATACCCAAATGTTTATCAAAGGACTCCTTCCAACAGACAACCCCTATTGCAAGGAATGACCTGACACTATTGCCAACCAGTAATAATTCACTGTCAATCCTTTCTCAAAGGTTCCGCTAGAAAATTCGCCACCTCTACTTAATCAGCCTCCACGGGATCCACATCCCTCTCCAAGCACCAACGAATCCCTACTTTCCAGGCTCCTCTATTTTTCTTCCTTGTTCCTGGTGTCCATGTGTCGTTGAGTAAACTCTCAGCCATTCTCAAAACACTGAATCTTTTGGAACACTGGATATCTTCCACACTAGAAGGTTGAGAGAACCAAATACCACCAGAGGATGTTCCCTGTTGTCTAAACCTAACAAAAGACTCTCATGAGCTAAAATCAAATACAGCATTTCTATTGTCATTTCATTACTGTTGGAAACCATGCTTGCATCTACCACAAAGGTGTAACTAGAACCAACTGACATCTTTGCTTTCTTACCTGAACTAGATCTCTCAATCATCCTGAAAGGGGGAAAAGCATACCCTCTTATGACTGTCCAATACTGAGCTAACGCATATATTGCTATTGCTCCTGGGTCCAGTCTCCAGCCGATATAATTGGGTGGCTGAAAAGTTAGTCTGGAAGCAAACAGAGACACCTCCAAAGGCCCCAAAAGCTTATGTATTTCCTAAGAGACATCTTCCCTCATCTTTCAATCTCTCTAATCTACCAAATTGTGAGAATTCCAATCCGCTATCACATCGCGAACTCCTGGCAAATATTCAGCCTTTAACACTATTTTATGTTCCAAACGAAACTCCCATAAATCCTTCGCTAAATCTGACAATTTCTCAGACCTGCTTCCTCCGAACTTTTTTTATAAAAGGTGATCGCCGTCGCATCATCCATTCTCAACAAAACAGAATTTCCTTTCAATTTTTCCCTGAAATATTTAAGAACAAACAACCCTGCTTGTTTCCCCAAGTAATTTATATGTTCCTTTCTCTCTAACAAAGTCTAAGCTCCACCTGTCTCCCATTCTAAGCAAGTGCCCCCCCCCATCCTGAAGTATTCACATCTGTCTCTAAAACAAAATCTGCCATTGTTCCAAAAATTGCTCGCCCGTTCCAGGCTTCCAAATTTTCCTTCCACCTCACTAACTCTTCTGTCGCATCTTTGCTGAGACACTATGTCCCTGTACCACAAAGCTTTTCTCAGACCTGAAGTCTTTAAACACCGAAGAGCTCCGTAATGAAGGGTACCTGGAAAAAACTGCATGAGTTGAGGACAAGAGTCCGATCACTCGTGACAAATCCCTTAACTTCATCTTTTCCTTCCTAGACATAAGTTTTACTTTCTCTGTTATCTTTCTCACCTTCTTTTCTGGTAAATGCAATTGGCATAATGCTGTGTCCACCACAAAGCCCCAAAATTCCAACCTCTGAGTAGGAACCAGTAAAGATTTGTCACTATTTGTTATGAATCCTAGACTCCGTCACAAAGTCATCACCACATTCAACTACTCCAGCAACTTGACTCCATGTTGACTCGTTATAAATAATCATCCTTATTCCCCTTTCTCTCAAAAATCCTACCACCTACCATTGGTCTCAGGACTTTTGTGAAACAGCATGGTGCAGCTAATAAACGAAATAGGAGACACAGAAACTGATATTATTGACCTTTCTATCTGAATTGCATAAACGTCTGACTTTCCTTTGCTATTGGTATCGTGAAATAGGTATCCTTGCAGTCCAATTTCACCATCCAGTCTAAATCCTGCAGAAAGTCCTTTGCTAAATAAATCGCTTCCATTTTGAAATGCCAATATGTTGCAAACTGATTTAAATCTCTTAGACTGATAACCGGTCGCCGACCTCTGTCCTTTTTCTCTACCAGAAACAAGGTACTCACAAATGTCTTGTCTTCTGCTCTTATTTTTACTATAGCATTCTTTTCCAACACATGCAATATTTCCTCCTGCAAAATTTGCTCTTTTTCCTTTTAAAATATTAATTGGTTTGTTCAACAAGAAATGCGTTGTGACGAACTCTATGTGAAAACCATCTATTTATTGTCTGTGATATCCATGCACCCTGTGTTATTAATTCCCATTTATTTTTTAAAAACCTTAACCTTCCTCCTACACTTGCAAGGATAAAAGCAGAAATAGTCCTCATACTCACCTTGCCCTTGACTTAGATTTGTATTCTGTCCTCTTCCTCTATTTGTGCAGCCACAGCGTCTTCCTTTGTGGGGATAAAACTGTGAACATCCCTGGTTTCCTCTTTAATAACCATATCCTTGGTATCCTGTATTTTGAAATTGGGCTCTATTTCTTGATCAGCCGGAAGGGTGCCCTCTCCTACAGGCCCTACCATCAAAGCTATTACCTGAAAAAAATTATATGCATAAAATATTGAGCCTTTTCAAGACTAATAAAAGTCTGCACATAATTAGTTAGGGATTTAACCATCCCTTCCCCAAAAAGTAAACCTTTCGCCTCTTCACTAGATTCCTTTTTAGCTAAATTACAGAGTTTAGGATTAATTTGCACAAGCACAGTTCTGCGCCTCTCTGTCAATAATCCAACATTTGTGTTGCCTTGGAAGCAAATGGCATGCTGAGACCCTCCTCTTAAGGACATAGGCCCTCATTAAAACATTGGCGGTAAGTGCCACCTGCCGCCGCGACGACGGCCGCCAAAAGACCGTCACCGAGGCTAACATCCGTCCCCCATAATATGACCACAGCCGGATTTTCGCCACAAGAAGGGCAGAAATCCCACTGTGGCCATACTGGCGGGCGGTGTTAAGGTGGCGCTGCTACCACCAGCAGTGCCATGGCAGTAGACAGCCCCCAGCCGTATTATGAAAAATAATATGGCCTAGCAGTGTTCAGCTGGCGGGCGCTGCTGGCGGTAGCAGCGCCATGTCCCCTGCCAGACGACCCCCAGGATTCAGGTAAGTCGGGTTTCCGACAGGGGAGGGAGGTGGGGGGTGGTGTGTGTGTGTGTGTGTGTGTGTGTGTGTGGGGGGGTGTGCATGACTGTGTGAATGTGTGCTTGCATGCGCATGAGTGTGTGGTGTTGCGTGTGTGTGTGTGCATGTGTGAGAATGCGTGTATGAATGGAAAAGTGAATGCGTGCACGTTTGGATGCGTGTATGGATGTGTGCGTGAATGAATGGATGCATGCATGTATGGCTGCATGTATGGCTGCATGTATGCGAGTGTGGGAATGAGTGTGGGAATGAGTGTGGGAATGAGTGTGGGAATGAGTGTGGGAATGAGTGTGGGAATGAGTGTGGGAATGAGTGTGGGAATGAGTGTGGGAATGAGTGTGGGAATGAGTGTGGGAATGAGTGTGGGAATGAGTGGTGCGTGCCTGCATGTGTGCGTGTATTGGATGGTGGATTGGAAGGGGGGGGGTGGGAGCGTGGATGGAGGAGGGGTTGGGTGTTGTATGGAGAGTGTTGGGGGGGGGGGGGGGAAGGGTGGCCTCCAACCAGTGACAGGGAAGGAGTTCCCTGTCACTGGTAGGGCCTACCGCCATGGTTTTCGTGGCATTACGAACGCCATGAAAACCATGGCGGTAGGCAGGGACATAATGCCGCTGGTAGGACAGTAGCAACCACCGGGTTGGAGATTGTTCTCTCCAGCCCAGCGGTTGCTACCGCCACGGTGGTCGGTGTGGTACATCGGCGGGTTGGCTTCAGCCAATGCCATAATGTGGCGGTATGTACCGCCAGCCCGTTGGCTGTACTACCGCCACATTTACACCGACCGCCGGGGTCATAATGACCCCCATAATATCCAAATCTGTTCCTTTAAAAAAAATCATCCTCTGCGGCCTCATCTGGTCAGTAGTTTGTGAGACCGGAAGAGGCATTGGGCTGTTCTGCATCACCATGCCTTGGAGTGTCGGGTGCCGCTGAGTTTTGCAGCTTACACCAACTGTGACGGGGGCACCGCGGCACAGAACCGGTCTGCCTTCGGTGGCAGCCACCAACAGCCCATGTGGAGTCTGCCTTCCCCAGTGGACTGTTTGCCCTGTCAGGGGGGTGCAGAGGCTGGTAGGAGCAGGGCCGAAATCACTATACCTGGCAACCCGAGGCCAAGTGAGGACTGTCCACAACCGAGCATCCGCAGCACCTTTTTGAACCCACTGCCCTCATACAAGCCCCCTCACCAGCTCCAACTATACAGCAAATGGCAAGCAGGAGTGTGGAAAACGTGAGCTTGGGAGCACTGAGGGCTAATCAAGGAAGCTCCAGAAATCTGGTAAGATCAGTATAGGGGAGGGCCGAGGTTGGAAGTGGCTAGGCTTCCACTGCACGTTGGTTGAGCCTGCAGAAGCGGCATAAGTAGATTCAGGTGCAGCTTGCAGACCGGGAGAGCTCCTGCCTCATCCCTTCCACCCCTCCAGTAGGAGGCACACAGCCCGCACCCCCTTCCCATTTGGCTCCCAATTTGCTGCACTTCACTCACAGAGACCCTGTAAGCTTGCCCATGCTACAGGGCGCAACCTGTAAAATCTAAGCTATTCTGCCCTCCTGCTCTCCTTACATCTCGCGGATGGGAAGCCACAAGACTAGTCTGCCACCAACTCCCAGGAAAATACCTTCAACCTTAAAAGGTGTAACGCAGAGGGGACAGGTCAATCCTCCTAAGCTCAATGTGAACAAAAGGAAGCCCACCTTCCGCTTGAAATCAGTCTCCTAGAGGAAAGAGGGTAAAGCCTCACTGATCCCAGAGGCCACCCGGATCGCTCAAAGCACTGCTCAGGCAGGCCACCCCAGCCCGAAGACATCACTGAGAACATTTGCAGCAATCAAGAAGTGTGGTTGTGCACCTGCTCATGTGCTGCCATTGTTGATAAATGGGCAACACTCCTCGAAGTTTTAACCTAAGTGGCATCTACCATCAGGACTAAGACTGGTACTCCAGTAGTCAGCAGGTCAAAGTGCACCATAATCCAAGTTTGGGGGCTGACAGTGTAGTTGGTTCACCTCCCAACTCAGCAATAGACTTAAGAGAAAGTCCCCAACCAAATTCCGGTATTAAAGTCACACCCTTATATCATAATCTCTCTTCTTGCTCAATGGGAACAGGTACCTGTACCAGCACTCAACCCATAGTTGGAGTCCCCATCTAGCCCAATACAGCCAGGCGTCCCACTCTCAAATAGGGCTACGAAAAAATTAAAGAAGCAGTACAAAAGGGCCAGTATAGCTAAAAGAGTGGCGTCCCTGTTAACCACCCACAAGCAGCCTCTTCTAGCAGCAAACAGTTCAGTTCCATTGTTCTCGATCTTTGACTCTAAACCAGAAGTTAACAACCCCACAGCTACTGAGGCAAGGGAACAGGATCACAAAACTCAATACTCAGCCGAACCTGCATCAGAAGGACATTGGGGAAAAGCCTGATCCTGCACACTGACTTCTCTGATAACAAAGGAGAAGGCAGATGCCAGCACTCAGGCCACCATCATAGTTAAGTCTGGCTGCATGGGGCCCAATAAACTTGCCTGCACCACCCCCCTCCTTGTCCTTTGATCCGTCCGCCTTTGGTTTGTTTCAAAACACACTCCCTTCATTGGGAAATCCCGGGCCCTACCCCACTTAGCACCCTGCTGGGAAGCAGAGCTAAATCCTCAGAGTTAACCTCCTCAAAAGAGACCTATGAGGTAGTGTTAACTCCCAAATACCGCATTAAAGGTCAACACAACATCTTTAACGGGCAACATACTCCGCCTATTGACGCACATTCCCCCTCGGGCCCACACACGATTGGAGGACCTCACCTGGGTTAGGTTCTTGAGCCTCCCCGGGGACACTCATGGTGATTCGACTGATTGGGCGGTGCAAACAATCACTACAGGCCACCCTGATCAAGGAAGCACCTCACTTGGCAGAATAGGGGATAGATGTTAACCCCCCCTAACTAGAGAAATATCCTCATGTGCTCAACGCTCAGCTGCAATTGAAGGAAGCCTACTCATTTCTAATGGGAACATGGGGCAACCGCCAGGGCTGTAATAATGCAGCCGAATCCATGCCGCCAAACCCCTTTAGAATAACCTGCACTCTTGACCAAAGGACTGTGCTGCCCAGCGATCACGCGGCCAACACAGAACACGGATCATGGGCTTTGCCCGTCTGCTATCCCTCTCGCACCCCTAACATTGCTCACATCAAGACTCAAGGTAAACTCATCAGGGAGGCTGGTCTTGGCCCTTATCTATCAATTACCACCTGGAACATGGCGGGCCTCAGCAAACTCATGGAGCGTGACACAATCTCGGACTATCTAAACTATAGCGATAATCTATGTTTTCAGATTTTGGCCACCGAAACAACAATGCTCACAGGATATTACAAGTTTCATACCCCAGCCATAAAACGTAACATCTTCGAACGGCTATCTGGTGGTCTATCCATCTGTATAAAATGTGCCTGAAAAATAGAGGCCAGAGAAATACTTACGAACACTAAAGAGATTCAAACACTGCTCATCAGTGGACTTAAGAGTCAGCACCAGCCTCTCAAGCTGCTGCTAATTAACTGCTATTCTTATCCTGTACTGCATCCCAAACAAGAGGCCCTAAACTCTCTTGCACTCACAGTCGAAGGAGTACTAAGCAAACACGTTACTCACCTTCCAATAATCTTAGGGTACTTCAATAACAGGTCGCTGGGCAAGCCTCTCAAATTCCCTAGGCCTTCGCAGATGCAGCCCCTTTGCAGAGCCTCCTTGATAGCTATAGCTTAGTCTCCGCGTATTCAGTTAAAGCCCTTCAAGATCTGCAGTGGCTCCCTCTTTCTACTTTTATGAACATATACACCATCGACTAGATATTCATCAGTGACATGCTGACCCCCAAGCTCTGCAACTCTGAAGTAGATGATAGGGACGAGAGTGATCACAGACCCCTGCAGGCAGTCCTTCAACTAGCTATCAAAGCTCCATCACAGCTGATCTTAATCGGAGATCTGACTGGGGGAGAACGCAAAAAGCCCTTCCTGAGATTATATGGTCAACAAAATGTGCCACAAATCTGTCTACTCGAATTGCAACAAAAGAGACAGCCCCCGCACCACTTGACTCATCTACCCCCTCGGGATACTGGGAGGACCTCTCTGAAGAACTTTATCAGGCTTTGGGGGGTGGACCTGGAAACCCTTGAGACAGTACTGCCACTCTCAAACACCTTCCCTAACTACCAAAAAGAAGGACCTATTTGCTAGCAAGCAAAGGCTCCAAAGGGCCCTGAGGGCAAGAGGAAGTGGTGGCCTTCCTCAAGGTGGAAATCCTCACGTTCTAACCATTGCAGCTCTCAAAGCAGCTCATAGACAGAGTCTGACATCAAAGAACTATGAAGATCGAAGCAGAATGGCTGAAAATGTCCACTCTCCAAAGAGGGAGGCGCTACACTCAGTTCTGGAACAATATTAACAACCTCAGGAACTGCAACCAGTCAAAGGAGAATGGAGTGGTGGATCTGGTGTGAGTTAACTACGTTAAGCAGTTATACTCTAATAACCTGCACCCCCTACGTTAAGCAGTTATACTCTAATAACCTGCACCCGTCCCTGTCCAAGAAGTCATCCTTTTCTCAGAGGCCTCTGTAATAGTAACTATTGAAAAAACGAGGAGGGGGGGAGCCCCAGGACCCAACAGGATCTCTGTTGCGGTCTTCAAATCTGAACAAAACTTCAAAGCCAGGCTGCACACACCACTCTTTAACTACGCCTTTGCCACTGCAATAATCCTGTCATCTTGGAGAGGATCAATTCTTTTCCCTATTCACAAAAAGGGCGACCACTTAAAACAAGCAAATTATCGGCTCATTGCTTTGTTAGACCTTGAAGCAAAAGCCTACACCTGAATTTTAATGGATGATCTGGAGGCCTGGGTATCTGAAAATAGCATTCTCCCTTTCTTTCAATTCATATTCCACCACAGACAATATCTTAGCACTGGAATACCTCTCACACCGAGCCACCCAGTGTAAACTACCTCCTATATTCTGTTGCTTCATCGACTATAGTGCAGCATTTGACCAGGTGGACCAGGGGAACACTGTGGGCAAAACGAACTGCCTGGGGGAGCCCAGCACAGCTTCTCAAGGCAATACTATCTCTATATCAGGGTACCTGGGTTCGGATCAAAACCAGCCCCTCCACAGCAACTGCCAAAGTGCAAACTATTAATGGTCTTGAACAAGGCTGTGTGCTGGCCCCACTTCTTTTCAACCTTTATACCACCGACATGGGCAAAACACTGGAAGGAGCCAGTCTAATAACCCAAAGACTGGTCAAGGTGTGTCTCGAAATATTGCAGTATGCTGACAATATTGTAATCATGGGCCACTCAAGAACTGGCCCAAAGAGAGTGCTTAACACCCACAATCAAGTGAATAAACTCCTGGTGAACCAGGGAAAGACCAACACTGTCATCTTTGGTAAATAACCATGTAAAAAAGTTAGCCCAGAGGCAGACAGAAGACCTGCAAATAACAGCCAGGAATTACAACTACCTAGGCGTTGGGCTTTCTGAAGGAGCCAGACCAGAGGCCCACATAAAACATATCAGAAGTAGGAAAGCCGGGGTTATTCACAGCCTGCAACGCCTAAACAGTCACCTTCACAGCCCAGCCGCAGAATCTACATTAAATGCCCTGAAAGCACAACTGATCCCCGCTGGACTATGGTCACCTAGCCTTCCCCGAAGCACTGGGTATGAAACTTGTGAGCTTTCAAATATGAGCTTACAAAAAAAATCTTCAATTTTCATCGGCAGTACAGGACAGCAAGGCTGAGACTGGAGTTGGACCTCGGAAGCCCAGATCATTCATGTCTTGGTGACCTAATAAACTGTTACGTTAGGGCTCTGCGGGCCCTAGCATCCTCTCTCAAAGCGCAGCTCAGGCAGCTTGAAGAGGATGCCACTGCATGGCAAATACAACTCGCTCTAGCCATCATTCACTTGAAAATTGAGACTTGCAGCCTGCACAAACAGGACATCCCATTCTTAGCCTGGAAAAACACAAAAGGCAGGTTACGAAAGTCTCGTTTGACCTGGACATTGAAAGGTGGGTCACAGATTTAACTTCACCGCACTAGATGCCTCCTACATCCCAGGCAAACCCAAGCCGTATTTTGAGTAAGCATTATCAGTGCAGACACAAAGGAAAATCACCTTTATGAGGCTTCCCGTGCTTCCTATCGTGAACTTTAACCCAGTCTGGGTTCGAGGGACGAGATCACAGCCTGTTGATTATGCAACTATCATAGAGAATCTTGGCTTCACTTTCTTTGCTGCTGTCCCAACTTGTCTAGTGACCGGTGCCGTCTGCCAGTTCCTTTATGCTGGACTAACAGCATCAGACACTGCAGAGAAGGGTTGGACCTGTGCTTTTCTACCAACACAACACAGACTCAGGCCAGGCAGGGGAAACCTACAGATGTCATCCGATCCACACTACTTAATGTATCAACATGGTTAGAATGGCCCAGTGGCAGCAGAGAAGCACTGGTTTAAAGTATCTCCGCCAACTAGTCACAGACCTTGGCTGGCCAAGGAATCCCCGCAGACGCAACTCAACATGCAAACGGAGGGACTAGGAAGTGTTAACATCTTCATTCAGTCCTTGATAAACATTTTATATTAGACAACTAACCAGGAGGTTAAAAACAGACAAGCTCTACAATACCTTGCTGTCGTAATTAATGGACTGGTCCTAGTTCCCAAAATTCCCCTGTTGGCCCTGCTTATTAATAATAAGGGCCATAAACAGTAGTGTTAAAGCTTACAATGTCTTTATTATTACTAATTGTAAAACCAGCCTCTAATGCTATTATTTTTTTACAGTTTACATAATGTATTATTTTAACAATTGTTTTTATTTTACATATTTCCTGAAATGTATTCAACTAGCGATTCTTTTTCGTTGGTTATATGTAATGATTTTAAGTAAATTAATATGAATACATTAATATTCATACTGCATCAAACATTTTTGCCATTGCCCCAGTATAGCTAATACTTTATCCTGGCATTGCTTCAGAGACTTTTCAAATCTCTTCCTTGGGTCTTTACTCAACTTGAATAGGTATGTTATGAGATTCGGGATCTAAATTAGGTGTTAATGTGACCCTCTTCCTATCACAGGGGACTAACGTAGTCTGGCCTTAATATAATCTGATAAATGCTCCAAAGGCCACCAGTCTTTAATTCTAGGACAACGCCTGTTCTTTGGTTCAAAAAGTTTCCCCCCCAAAAGGATCAATCACAAAAACCATATCTTTACATTTATCATTGACATTTATATCATTTTCTTCATCTAAATCATCCTTGTATTCCAAATCTAAAATGTACTCATCCAAATCTGACCTTTCTTCATGCACTCCCATCTAATCTAGGGATTATAAATTACTTTTAGTGTCAAACAGACTTATTTGTGTCGCTGTGGATACCTGTTCTTTTTGACCCGCCTAGGGTTCTCCTTTACCACAGGATGCATCATCCATGTGTGTTCTCTTTTTTAAACATTTTTCCCCTGGTCCTTTATTGAGCTCATCCTCTTCTGAAACTGAGAAATATTCTTCTTCATTTTATTTCCCTTTTTTATTTACAACATGTACCAAAACCTGAAACTCCTTATTTAAAATCCTTCTAATTAGGTCTTCCTGACTTGTTTCCTCCACATTATGCTCACTCATAACGAATAAATAAACCTTAGTTAAATATTTTTATTTAAATACTTTGAATGTACAAATCAATTATTTTCCCTTCAAAAGCACCCCTCCATCACAATAACCACAATGTACCACTTAAAAATAGTAATTGACATTGTTATTACTGTATTTTTTGACAAGCGCTTACTCAAGTGCTTCATTACCAAGGAAACAGCCTCACGCACCTAATTCCTTTAACCCCTTTAGCGCCATGGACGTAAAGGTTACGCCCATGGTGGCGCCTGTGTGGCGCCATGGACATAACCATTACGTCCATATACAGGCCCTCAGGGTAAGCGCTAGCACGATCGCGCGCTGACTTCATGAAAGGAGGAAAGATGTGGAAGCCATTTGCTTCCAGCAAGGAGGTAGGTTTTTACCTCGGGGGGGGGGGGGGTATGCCTGTAAAAGGCATTTGAGCATTGATGCGATCGGCCAGCAAGAATGCCCACTAGACACCAGGGAATTAGTGTGTGTGTGTGCATGTGTGTTGTTGTTGCGTGGGAGAGCGACCCCTTGGGCAAGGGTCGCTCTCCTTTGGGGGGCAATACCTTTTTTTGCATTTTCTGCCGATCTGCCCACAAGGGGGCCAGAAAGCCACTAGACACCAGGGATTTTTGTTGTTGTTGTTTGTTTGTAGGGAGGCGGCACCTTGGGCAAGGGTTGCCCCCATGGGCCCAAATGCACTATTGGGCTGTTCTGCCCCCCCCCCCTACTTGGGGGCAGATAGGCCTCTTTTTTTTAGGCCTTTTTGCCCCCAAGGAGGGCAGAATCCCCATAGCGCCAAGGATCATGTATGTGTGTGTGCTTTGTGTGGGGGGGTGGCCCCTTGGGCAAGGGTTGCCCCCAATGTGATGTAGGCCATTTCGCCCCCCCTTGGGGGCAGATTGGCCTAGTTTTTGTAGGCCCTTCAGCCCGGGGGGGGGGGGGGAAGAAACAAAGACACCAGGGATTTTTTTTCTTTTCTTTTTTTTGTGTGTTGGGGGGTACCCCCTTGGGCAAGGGTCGCCCCAAGGGGCAAAAAGTACTATTGGGCAGTTCTGCCCCCCTTGGAGGCAGATAGGCCTATTTTTTTTTTAGGCCTTTCTGCCCCCAAGGGGGGCAGAATCCCCATAGTTTCAGGGATCATGTATGTGTGTGTGCTTTGTGTGGGGGGGGGGGTGGCCCCTTGGGCAAGGGTCGCCCCCCAATGGGGCAATGTGATGTAGGCCATTTCTGCTCCCCCGGGGGCAGATTGGCCTAGTTTTTGTAGGCCCTTAGACCATGAAGATACCAGGGATTTTTTCTTCTTTTTTTTGTGTTGGGGGACGCCCCCTTGGGCAAGGGTAACCCCCAAGGGGCAAAAAGTAATATTGGGCAGTTCTGCCCCCTTGGAGGCAGATAGGCCTATTTGTTTTAGGCCTTTCCCATAGCGCCAGGGATCATATATGTGTGTGTGCTTTGTGTGGGGCGGTAGCCCCTTGGGCAAGGGGCAATGTAATGTAGGCCATTTCTGCCCCCATTGGGGGCAGATTGGCCTAGTTTTTGTAGGCCCCTCTGCCCCCGGGAGGGGCAGAAACCATGAAGACGCCAGGGATTTTTTTCCAAAGTGCAAAAATTACTATTGGGCAGTTCTAGCCCCCTTGGGGCAGATCGGACTATTTTTTTTTTTTTCAGGCCCATCTGCGCTCAAGGGGGGCAGAATACACTTTGCGATAGGGATCATGTGTGCGTTTTTCCAAGGGTCGCCCTCCAAAGGGGGCAATATATTCTACGGCATTTCTGCCATCCTTTAGGGCTGATTGACCTATTTTTTTTAGGCCCATCTGCCCTCAAGCAGAGAACACTAGACACAAGGGAACATTTAAAAATGGTTGGTGGTGGGGTGTTTGTCAACTGGCGAAGTATTTGCATTTATGATAATAACAGTTTATTTCCTCTTTTTGTTCTAGTTCAAAGCTTTTGCTTCCTTTGCTGTGGTTTGTTGCAGTTTTGGCAGTGGCTGTCCTGCGGTATGCGGAGTTCATGTTTTAGGTAAGTATATAAATTTACTCCAAAGGAGTATTGTTGTCATGCATGAATGACATGTTTGTAGGTGGTGTACTGAATGCAGGATTGTGTGTGAAATTGTCTTTAGTTTATGCACAAAGATTATTGTGTTGTTTTATGTCTAATTTGCTTTTTTTCTCTTTTTAGTGGGTATCATTGATGATTGCTGTGGCTGTGCACAGTAGTTGCTGGTGAGTCAAGCTTTTTTCAGGCAAGTGAGCGGTATAGTTTTTGAGTTTATCACTCTTAGTGCTAAAGCTACGCTTTGTTTATTACTTATCTAAACACAGTGCTGGTTGTTGGTGGTGCACTTGTCCAGTTAATTCTTGTAGGAAGGATCATGGCTAGCCGTAGGATGACCGCTCAGCAGGTTGTTGGTGTGCTTGTTGAGTCGTCTTCTGACCGTGATTATGAGACTGATCTGAGACTTTTCTGTCAGAGAGGAATCATCTGATGATGAAGCCACTTTCAGTGCTGATGAAGGGCCTGTTTTAGAGGAGGACACTGATGTGCCGATGGTGCAGGAGCCAGCGACTGAAAGGCTTCCCATTGGAAGACCTGACAGGTGGGTTGCACCAAACATGGAGCAGCCACAGTTGCCTGCGTTTACTGGTTTCACAGGGTGTCGAGTTAATACAGAAAACTTTTTGCCCGTCAACTTTTTGGAGTTGTTTATGGACAATACATTTTTGGAAGAGATTGTTGAGCAGACTAATTTGTATGCAGAGCAGTTTTTGAGGGACAACGATGCCAGAATTTTGCCACACTCTAGAGCTAACCTGTGGATTCCCACAAATCTGGAAGAGTTAAAAAAGTTCTTGGGTTTAACTTTTTTGATGGGGCTGATAAGGAAGCCATCACTGTCTCCGTATTGGTCTACTAGTCCCTTGATGGCAACTGCTATATTTCCTGCCATCATGAGTCGTAACTGGTATGAGCTTCTTCTTCAGATGTTGCATTTTGTAGATAATGCTTTAGTCTAGCCACGAGATCAACCTGATTCGGACCTTCTTCTTAAGATTAGACCTGTCTTTGATCATTTAGTAGATCGTTTTTCAGAGATCTATGTTCCAGGCAAAGAAATGTCTATAGATGAGTCTTTGGTCCTGTTCAAGGGTCGTTTAGTTTTTAGGCAGTACATTCCTAGCAAGAGGGCACGGTATGGAATTAAGATGTATATGCTGTCTGAAAGTAGTATAGGATATGTTTATAATTTCCGGGTCTACACTGGTAGGAATTCCAATATTGACCTCCCCTGGTTGTCCACCCACTTTTGGAGTTAGTGAGAAAATTGTGTGGGAACTTGGTAGACGACTGTTTAACAAAGGTCACCATTTATATGTAGATAACTTCTACACTGGAGTTCAGTTGTTCAAGGAGTTGTTCAGAGTGGACACTGTTGCTTGTGGCACAATCCGCTCTAATCGGAAAGGCTATCCAAGAGAGCTTGCCTGTAAAAAAACTTGAGAAGGGCCAGTGCAGTGCCTTGCGGAATGATGAGCTGCTAGCTCTGAAATTTGTAGACAAGAGGGATGTGTACATGCTAGGTACCATCCACGACGAGAGTACTTCACCTGTGGCTGTTTGGGGTCAGGTTGCCGAAGTGCGCAAACCTGTGTGCATTTTAGACTATAATAAGCACATGGGTGGTGTTGATAGAGTAGATCAGAGGTTGCAACCTTACACTGCTGCTCGTAAGTCTTCTGTTTGGTATGAGAAATTAGCGGTTCATTGTTCCACTTGGCAACTTGTAATGCTTTTGTTGTGTTCAATGATAGTTCTCCAGAGTCAAGGATGACATTTGTGAAATTTCAGGAGTCTATCATAACGAGCCTTGTTGAGCTGGAACAGGCAAGAGTTCCTAGAGAAGAAGTGGTGGAGGATGTGGCTAGATTGAAAGATCGTCACTTTGCTGAGCCCATTCCTCCCACGGCCCAAAAAAAACAAAAAACTTTCCTGCTAAGAGGTGTAGAGTCTGTGCTCGAAGAGGTATCAGAAAGGAGACTAGGATGTACTGCCCTGATTGTCCATCAAAGCCTGGGCTGTGTGTGGGTGGCTGTTTCAGGAGCTACCACAAACAGAAGAATTATTGGGAAATTCTGTGAGCGTAAACTGCTGTTTTATATTTTTATATGTTCAGTTTCACAGTTGTCATTACTGTTATGTATTTAGTTAGAGCTTTTGTGTTTGTAGTTTTGTACTTATTTATAGTTAGTGGTATCTGTGGTTTAAAAAAAAAAAAAAAAGTGATGGCAGTGTGCATGGGGTGGCGCTTGGCTGACGGTGTGAGTTGGGTGGCGCTTGGCTGGGGGTGTGCGTGGGGTGGCGCTTGGCTGGGGGTGTGCGTGGGGTGGCGCTTGGCTGGCGGTGTGCGTGGGGTGGCCCTTGGATGGCGGTGTGCGTGGGGTGGCCCTTGGATGGCGGTGTGCGTGGGGTGGCCCTTGTCTGGCTGTGGCAGCCACACGTCAGTCCACACACTGCCATCAGCTAGTGTGACTGCTGTATCAGGTATGTGGGCGTATGTAAGTGATGGGCCCTTGAGTGGCGCTGTCGGTCGATGCGAGTGTTGTAATGTGCTGGGCCCGTGGCTGGCGGCGTGAATGGTCTTGTGCATGTCATGTATGAAAGGTGTGTGAATGGACTGTAAAACGGTTGGGGCCTTGACGTGGCTTTACAGCTCACGAGCTGTGAGTCATTGGTTCAGTTTTTTGGCCTTTCAATTATTAACAGTGCATTTCACTTTTGTGAAATCTCTGGTTAATAAAATTTGATCTACTGAACCATCACTCACCCTCGTGCCAAATCCAACTAGTATGGGTGGTAAAAATGTAAAAACTTGCTCCGCTGTAATCAGGCGTCGCAGCACACTTGTGACACGCTAGGTGTCTCAGGTGGGACCCCGATGATGAAGCATGCCACCAACTTGGTTGGTGGGTGAGGGGTCTTTTTCACATAACTTAAGTGCGTTTCTTTTCACAATTTTAGTGTTTGGCACATCACAGACGTACGTGGACACATCAAAATGATATATAACAAAACTACCTGTGTTTGGAGGGGGGAGGGGGGCACCTATGTTTTGGTCCAGGGTGCGGCCTTCATCTAGGGAAACCTACCAAACCAGGACATTTTTTAAAACTAGACACCCCAAGGAGTCCAGGGAGGTGTGGCTTGCGTGGATCCCCCAACATTTTCTTACCCAGACTCCTCTGCAAACCTCAAAATTTGCTTCAAAAAACATATTTTCCTGACTTTTCTTAGTAGGATCACCACTCCAGCACAAAATTCCTACTCCCAGCGTTCCCCTCAGTCTCCCAAGTGGAATGACACCTCACTTGTGTGGGTCCCCAAAGCAGAGTCAGCCTAAAGATGTATAAAAGAAGAATATGTGCTTATCAACTCGCTGTGCTATCACCTTAATCTCTCCAAGTTTTTGGCCTTTTTCTGTTGCAGGCACCTGGCCTACCCACACAAGTGAGGTATCATTTTTATCGGGAGACTTGGGAGAACGCTGGGTGGAAGGAAATTTGTGGCTCCTCTCAGATTCCAGAACTTTCTGTCACCGAAATGTGAGGAAAAAGTGTTTTTTTAGACAAGTTTTGAGGTTTGCAAAGGATTCTGGGTAACAGAACCCAGTGATAGCCCCACAAATCACCCCATTTTGGATTCTCCTAGGTCTCTAGTTTTAAAAAATGCACAGGTTTGGTATGTTTCCCTAGGTGCCAGCTGAGCTACAGGCAAAAATCCACAGGTAGGCACCTTGCAAAAAACACCTCTGTTTTCTGTGGAAAAATGTGATGTGTCCACGTTGTGTTTTGGTGCATTTCCTGTTGCGGGCGCTAGGCCTATCCACACAAGTGAGGTACCATTTTTATCGGGAGACTTGGGGGAACGCTGGATGGAAGAAAATTTGTGGCTCCTCTCAGATTCCAGAACATTCTGTCACCAAAATGAGAGAAAAAGTGGGTTTTTTTTCCAAATATTGAGGTTTGCAAAGGATTCTGGGTAACAGAACCTGGTCAGAGCCCCACAAGTCACCCCATCTTGGATTCCCCTTGGTGTCTAGTTTTCAAAAATGTGCAGGTTTGGTAGGCTTCCCTAGGTGCCGGCTGAGCTAGAGGCCAAAATCTACAGCTAGGCACTTTCCAAAAAACATGCCAGATTTCAATGTAAAAATGTGATGTGTCCATTTTGTGTTTCCTGTCGCGAGCAGTAGGCCTAACCATGCAAGTGAGGTACCATTTTTATCGGGAGACTTGGGGGAACACAGAATAGCAAATGAAGTGTTTTATTTCCCCTTGTCTTTTTTTCCTTCCAAATGTAAGACAGTATGTAAAAAAATAAGTCTATTTGAGAAATGCCCTGTAATTCACATGCTAGTATGGGCACCCCAGAATTCAGAGATGTGCAAATAACCACTGCTTCTCAACACCTTATCTTGTGCCCATTTTGGAAATACAAAGGTTTTCTTGATACCTATTTTTCACTTTTTATATTTCAGCAAATTAATTTCTGCATACCTGGTATAGAATGAAAACCCACTGCAAGGTGCAGCCCATTCATTGTCTCTGGGTACCAAGGATTCTTGATGAACCTACAAGCCCTATATATCCCCGCAACCAGAAGAGTCCAGCAGACGTAACGGTATATTGCTTTAAAAAAATCTGACATCGCTGGAAAAAGTTACAGAGTAAAACGTGGAGAAAAATGACTTTTTTTCATCTCAATTTCAATATTCTTTTATTTCAGCTGTTATTTTCTGTAGGAAACACCTGTAGGATCTACACAAATGACCCTTGCTGAATTCAGAAGTTTCTCTACTTTTTAGAAATGTTTAGCTTTCTGGGACCCAGCATTGGTTTCTCACCCATTTCTGTCACTAACTGGAAGGAGGCTGAAAGCACAAAAAATTGGTGTATGTCCCAGTAAAATGCCAAAATTGTGTTGAAAAATTAGTTTTTCTGATTTAAGACTGCCTGTTCCTGAAAGCTGGGAAGCTGGTGATTTTAGCACCTCAAACCCGTTGTTGATGTCATTTTCAGAGAAAAAACCACAAGCCTTCTTCCGCAGCCCTTTTTTCCCATTTCTTTGAAAAAAACAAAATGTTCACTGTATTTTGCCTAATTTCTTGGTCTCCTTCAGGGGAACACACAAAGTCTAGGTACCTCTAGAATCCCTAGGATGTTGGAAAAAAAGGACGCACATTTGGTGTCGGTAGCTTATGTGGACAAAAAGTTACGAGGGCCTAAGCGCGAACTGCCCCAAATAGCCAAAAAAAAGGCTTGCCACCTGAGGGGGAAAGGGCCTGGCAGCGAAGGGGTTAAACAATAGCACGACTGAGTCACAAGCCTAATTCCTTTGGAAAAAGGCAGAAATGTAGCTACATGTGCCCAATTTCCATTCAAAACAAGCGTACGTGTTGCATTGCAGCCTACATAGTCACACTTCGAAAACAGGGCCCAGCCTTCAGAAAAGCCACAAAAGCGCATTCACGATCATGAAATCTCAAAGCTTTCCGAGGGACTGCAGCTGTACCACACGCCTTAAGTATACCCACATTTCATATTACCACCCGTCAGAATCTTACCTCATATTTTTTATATAAAACAATACATAAAATTTACAATATATTATACAACAAGCGCAATTATGATTACTTAAAACTACCTACCTTTACTTACCCAATGGTTTCTAGTGACAAAAACAATAAATGATTTAACTATACATTCTATCAACCCAAAAGTATGAAAACACATCGACCTAACATGTCAAATACGAACAGCTACCCATAAACTGGGTATGATACATTTCTAAATCTAACACAAACATCTGAATTCATAAAGAAACCCCACAATACTTATCTGCTCAGAAGCAGCAAACAAAAGAGGAAGAAAATGGAAGACAATGAGTATTCATGGGACTGGACGTTCTTGGTTCATTGTGACGTGTTCTAATATTCTATTTTGGAAGCTTTCAAGGTTGCTGCTCAGAAGGAGTAAACGGTTATATAGAATGCTAGCCTCCTTTTTTGACATAAAATCTAAGTGCCTCAGGACACCACACTGAATTGTTTACTTTAAGAAATAAATCTAAAATGGCAGCACATTATTTTTACTCACGTGCTATGACAGAACATTAGGGTTGGTTAAGTCTTTGACACTTAAGTGTTAAGGCACCACAAGGTGGCTGCCATGCATCCTAGTGTGGATGCCAGCTACGCGGCCATGCCAGTCACTCATGACTTTGGTCTGAGCCAGTAGAGATGTGACAGTCCACAAGAAAGTTTGTGTATTTTGTGTTTCCTTATCTCAAATGCCAACATGTAGACTTGGAAACGTTAAGAAACCAAATCACATGTGGTAGCTCGTGTCTGCTAGAACTCACAATCCATCTTCTGATCCAATCGCCCTTGTGCATTCATATACAAGGATGTCTTTTTGCAGGTTCACCCCTACTTTTTGATGACTTTAGGTGCTAGTTTAAGGCCTCTGCACACTGAGGTTCTGGCATCCAGTGCACCACGTATGTACTCTGAGCCCTCAATATGTGTACCAGTGGGTACACATTGGATAATCCCTGATTGGCAAGGCTAACTTACATGCAAGGCCCTAGTAAAATGTACTCTGAGTACCCAAAGCCTGTATTTTAAGGTGCCTTTAGTGGAATGCAGCACTATTTGTGTCACCTCTAAAATGGCAAGTAAAGATTTTGTGCTATGCCTTTTCTGCAGCCTAGATAGCAAGTGAAAAGATATCCGGTACTCAGAGTACCTAGGACATGTAAGTTAAGGTGCCTTTAGTGAGACTGTAGTGATATTTGGGCCACCACTAAAATGGCGAATTAAAACAGGACAGTTAAAGCCCTGTCGAATTCAACCTTTCCAATTAACCATTTTGACAGGGCCAAGTCCCCCCCCCTAAAAGTCACCTCTAAAGTCTACCCTCTGTGCCCAGAGGGTAGGTCTCATGGCTCTAAATAGCAGACCATGTACAAACTTTTTTTCACATGTCCTAATAGTGGAAAATCTCAATTTCCCTATTGGAAAGCAGGTAACCTCATTGGATAACACTGGGCGATTTTTATTAATTTTAATAAAGTGTATCTTCCCAATGGAACTAGCAGAAGGGTGTTTCGAGGTGTCAAGTTAATTGTTACATTAAATCCAACTTATTGCCAAGGTCTGCTTTAGTAAAACCATTTTAGGAAAATAACTTTAATATTTACTTTTCCAAGTTGCCTAAAAGCCAACTGGTAGCATTTTCTGACTGGCCCAGTAGCTTTTAGCTTCCAGGGTTGCCATGTGATTAAATATCCGATGTTCTCTGAAACTAAAAGCAAAGGAGCCATTTGGCAAGAACAGTTGTCACTGATCCCATGCCTCCCGTTTCCATTGATGGCCAGGCTGCGGACTCATAATCTAACAGGTGGTCTGGTATATTGTGAGTTATCCTGAGGGGGGAGTGTAGTCTGCAGGTAGCTAAACCTCTGTAGTGGGTTAGGGAGCACCACAGAGGGAAAGAAGGGTCGGACCATGTTAGTAGAATAGTGCATTCTGGGATAGTCAGAGGCCTCAATTCCCAGGAAGGAGTTACACGATGGGTGGCATTGGCCAGGTGAGCGGTATACCTATTGACTAGTGAGTTCTTCTCCACACAAGCTTGTCCAAAGGATAAAATTTGCTACCCTACGAAGAGAAGTCAGGTCACTGCTGGACCTGTGGAAAAGAAACCAATGACTGTCTCTGTGGATTCCCTGGTCTATACAAAAAGAGGCTGCTCCATGAAGGACTGCACCTGTAGCACCAAGGAATTCACCGAAGAGAACTATGTCTGCTGTTTGACCTGTGGCGTGCACCCCTAAAGGCTGAATGTGCTTCCACTTGTACCTAGGACAGAAGAGTGGTTTCCCAGATTACTAGGCTTGTCTCCTGTACAGCTAAAGGGGAAAAAAAAGCCTGCAGCTCAAAGAAGAGGAGATCACAGTTGACCAGTTCCAACTGGTTTTGCCCTTGACCCTGGTCGTGAATCCTCAGACAGTGAAAAAATATCCAAGTCCTCTCATGGGAGATTTTCAACAGGACCAACACCAAGGAGCAAGCTGCCGACGTTGAGCCCTCTATTCAATCCTGTAGGCCGGCCTCATCTTTGACAAGAAAAATCCTTCAAGAAAAATAAATAAACCGGAAGGTAAAGATTTGACCAGAACAAAGCTGGTCCCTGTATCCGAACTACGCGTTATCAAGGTTGGCTTCAACTTTTGACTTTGGTTTGGTCTATGAGAACAGATATCAGGGGTTCGTGCTTTGTGTGTTCTGGTGCTAGATTCAAATTTAAAAGCTAAATTCTTTTAAATATCATATTTCTGGAATTCCTACAAGAGGTTTTTATTATTTTGGTGTTATTTCAAAATTTAAGATTTATACTATTTTTATAAATTGGTTTACAATTTTTATTATGTTGTGGTTCTTACATTTTAAATGTTTTGTTGTAGTAAAATGATTTACATGTTAGCTTTTAAGTTAAGCTTGACTGCTTTGTGACAAGCCACCAATTGTTTAGCTAAGGCTTAATTCATTGAGACCTAACTGTCCCTTACTGTAAATTGTGACATTAATACTTGTGATCTAACAACCCCATAATATAATAACCAGTTTCCAACACATCTGAAAGGTAGAACACTTATGGGCAATAACTGCCAATACTTACCACCCAGTGCTTAATCTGTGTCAGTGGTTCCAGGTGTGGCCCATTATCACTAATTTTGAGAGACCAGGACATATGTTTCATCATAAGGCTATGTTGGCACTAATTTGCTCTCCCAAGCGGTTAACAGTAATACAGTCATATTTGGGCTCAGAGCTCTTTCGTGAGTCTAAAGGACAATGACCCCGGAGTAGATATAAACCAAGTCAAATCAAACATACACCAGAAAAGGTTTAAAGTTAAACCATGAAGGTTCATTTAAAATTCAGAATCTGTACATAAGGCAAAAATAATCACTTCAAATCAAAATATCAATAAATTATCAGAATTCAAAATAATGAGAATTAGCATAGGGTATAGTCTCAATTCTAGTTAAATAGCCAAAACTAGATATGGTTTAGCATAATGCAAAACAAATTATTTTAAATCGCAACAATAGTATCAAAGAGAAAACTGTCATCAGGATGTGCTTGATAGAAATCTCAAAAAAGTCTCTAAAAATGTATTGCATCAAAAAGCAGACCAATGTAGAGATTGCACTTCTAAATAAAGAGAAAAACGTCAACATTATTTTAAGTATCAAATTAGTCTAAAGGAGAGCGAGCTCAGGATGGAAGCAATCCAAATCTGGTAAATATGTAGTTTTTCAGAGAAATCACACTCCTGACATGTTGCAAAACAAATGTTATATATCACAATATCCAATGGAAAAGCAGAAAACACATCACATGGACAGTGACTTTTGCTCTTATACTAATGAATAATACTAGATTATGCACCAGAGAGAGGACAAAAATCACACTTACACACCTTTTGCTTGCCAGAGGAACTGGCCTTGTAAAGATACAGTCAAGCTCTTTTCCTTCCTCCAGGAACACGAAAAAGAATACAATTTACATCTTCAGCAAAAAATAAGACTGTGAAACTACTTGAATTAATGGTATTTTATAAAATGCTGAAGGACCCATTTCTTATTAAAACTATACAGACAGAGTAACCATGTTCATTTAAAAATGGGCAAAGTACAACAAACGGAAGTGACTTTGAGGCCTAGCCACGTCAACCTAAAAAGCTTTGGTATGTTAAATACAGTTCAATTACATTATTTATGACCTATCCACACGTACTTAACACATTTATGACCTATCCATGTTTGCTAAACACACATTATATGTTATCTCTAAATTCACTTTGATAGTTCCTTATCAGATAATATAGATCATTCCAATCCACACTACTTAAAAAAACTGTATGATTAGTTTTCTGTTTCTTTCATCTTGAACTCTTAGGTGCTCTTATTTCGTCAAACACCCTGGCTTTGAAGCTGTCCATTTTAATCTCACCCTTATGGGTGTCATCATCTCCTCTTTCTTGTACCCACAACTTTATCTATTCCCAGAACATATTAAATTTAAATATTTTTAATGTAAGTATTAGACCGATTATACACAGTTAAATAATAATAAAGGTAGCTAGGGATTCGAATTTTAGGCATCATACATCACAAAACCATTCCCCAACTTTTGTAATTCCATTTCCAAACACATTAGACCATGAGCCAACTATTTCCCACACATGAATCTCCTCCCTCGAAATATTAGTAATATTACACAGCACACGCCACCTTCCTTCGCAAGAAGAATATCTAAAGAAAGCCTGCTCTGTTTAACCACAGCATGAATAGAACCATTTGTTCTGTATTTTTTTTTAGTGCACCAAGCAGTATTAGTTGCTAAATGATCAACCAAAGTAGACAACTTGCTAATTTTCACATCATCCAAAGCCACACCAAAAGCAGGAATCAACACACCAAAATGTCCATTAGCACTTGTCCAAATCCATGTTACTCTCTTTTAAGACCAATTTGACTCATTTCATTCACAATACACTCTAAATAAAAAGCTTAATAACAACCGCCCACCTAATTGGGTGGCAGATTAAAATAAATGGATGTTCCACAGACGTAATGCATTTCTCTATATACACGCTGTTCACCCATCATATATTCATCATCAACCATAAATTTATAACCACATTCACTTCTTACAATCATTTCAAATGTTTCTAGAATTTCAGCTTTCTCAGATGATCTACACACTGCTCATTTCTTCTCCTGCCAATTCTGGTCCACGGTATTACATTTCTTAGTCTCTCTTCAGCTTCTTCTTCTCAATCTCTTTTGCCTCACCCACATTTCTAATAGTTTTTACTCTTCTAATTAAATTTTCTAACAAAAATGTGTACTGCATCAGTCAATTGACACATATTTTCATTAAATTTGTTAGCCCTTACACTTGTTTAATTTGTCTAATGTGCTTTGTGATAGAACCTAACTCCCCAATTTTAAACATTTCCTTGACTGGAAGATCAGTATTTCCTTCTTTTATCTCCCAGAAATCTTGACCATGAAGAATCGACATGAAGACAATACAGGACAAACCATAGGAAAGTGAAAGTTGATCGTAGGTCACCCCCTCTGACACAGAAGTTTTAAAGTATGTCAGGACATGGAAGTTGGCAGTATTCATTATCATAAGCTATTAATTTAACAAACTAGCACAGGTGTACTTCCTAAAAACCATTCAGAGGTCCTATGACCAAACATTTTATCTTTAGAAGCTTAATTATTAATATGTGATTGTACTTTAGATTCCAGCCCACCACACATACACTACCTGCTTATTTGTTTTACTTCTCTCTCTGAGGGTAGGAGGCTGTGCACTACCACATGGTAGACTACAGATAACAGGAATATTTTTAATTGTGCTTGCCACAACACTGACAATGAAAGCTTCTACTGTAAACTGATTTACAACCAATGACTACTGCCAACTATGCACAGTTCAACCGGTCACTGTGCAAAGTTAAACAGTAATGTATGTGAAATCATCGTACTAGAGTCTACTTAAAAGACAGATGCCAATGTGCATTCCAAAGTATCACACTGCAAGGCAATCACACAGACAAGGGTTGAGTTTAATACCAGTTTATTATCAGAAACTAAAAATGTGTACATACAGAGGAGAAAATAAACTTTGCTACGTTCACTGCAAATGAAAATCACACACAGGAAGGCGTGTAGAGGTCATAAGGTTTGAAGCTATAAGTCATCAGAACCATGAGATAGCTTTGAAGTCCCATTCAAAGCCGGAAGCCAGCTGGTTTACTTTCTCTGCCTCCCTACAGACCCTGACAAAAAGTAATTACTGAAAGCATCCAACATCATCCCATGGTTAAAAGGAGCCTAACACTCAACAAAGCAACCCTACTAAAGCATTAAAATGATTTTAAATGGGCACTCCAGATGCTCCAAAACAGAAGCAGTATCAGATTGTGATACGACAAACTCTGGTGCGAGAGTGTCATTTCCACTGCCTGCAGTGATGTCACCACTGTGAGATCAACCCTTGTGCTTCCAGTTAAGCAGTCATCACCACAACAGTTCAAAGATGCCCTATGACAGACAGCACACCAGTCTTAACACACAGAGGAAAAGAAAGCGTCAATCAATATTTTACAAACAAAAACTGAAACTGAGGACAGATAAGGAGTGGAAAGTGGTTCAATTTGGAAACTTGAGTGCGACAGAGGAAATAATTATCATTGGATTAGGGATGCTATAATTACCTGGAGGAGCTTAGCAAGCTTTGCTTCTGTGCCGTGTGTTGTTATAAGAGAGATGATCTCATACATCAACAATTTACAGGTGGGTTTTAATACATCAGTAATGTGCCAGTATTTGAACCAGTCACAAACATTAATAAAAGGTGTTTTACAAAATAACTCTCAGGTTACAAAGTTCACAAAAGCTTCTGTCATGGAAAATCTCAAGCCATAGCTAGGAAGGTGATTTTTCATTATAAAATACAGTGGCAGTTCTAAGCTTTGACTGTCTGAAATAGTGCATATTAAAGATATTTTTTTCACCGTAGGTACAAAAATGAAGATGCATGTGCATCCCTGAAGGTTGCAGACATCCTACAGGCTCACAATTGATGTTTTGCACACATTTAAAGTAGATATTTTGGATATTAGAATATTATCTTATTTATTCCAGGCTGATTCATTATAAATCATTTCTGGCTATATAGAATACTTACGGTATTAGACAGCAGCACTGTCATTAGTTTGCATAAGTTCATAAGAATTGGACATTAATTAGACATGCAGGACCTGATTCACAAAGATAAAGTGCGTTTTTGAGTAAGTTTACACTCACTTTGGAGTAAGTTTATTACTTTTCAGTATTCACAAACTCAGAGGGTAAATTCACTACAAAAGTGTAAGTGACATTTATCCATTCCCTGTGGTGCAAGCAATTGGCGTACTTGTGGGTGGGTGGGTGACATTCCCTCTTAAAACTTTCGTAATCCAATCCCCTTTTGTAGTAAGCTTGTCCCTTTTTCACATACTCCACCAGTCCCTCCCACATTTACTACTAAGTTGTATAGTTACATGTGCTGAGACTCTGCAATCAGGCCAGAGAACTGCACACATGTAAGGAAAGGTAATGCAGAGATGTAAAGTCAGCACGCTGTTTGTGAACAGCACTTTATAGTACTACAAAACATACTACAAAGTGCAGTTTGTGAATCAGGTCTGTAGTATCTCTACTCGAGTATTCAATGAGCTCTATTCTCCCCTTCCCTCCCTCACCATTCTTAAAGTGGTCTTTCCCTGCTGTGCATCTACTGCAAAAGGAAACTCAATGTTATACAGACAGGAGGAGCAGAAAAGAAGGGGAAGGTTTGTTTGCTAGCAATGGGAATTCAAGTCAATTGCGAGAGGATGGTGAAATAGAGTTATGGCAAGTGGGCTTCATTGGCAGAAGCACCAAAGCTGGACCAAGGTGACAGTTGATCATCGCCAGTTCTTCAAGAGCTGTTGTTCACTAAATACATTGTTATGTTATCTGGATTTATAGAGCGCATGGCTACCTGAAGGCTTCCCGGCGCTGTGAAAGTAAGCACTAGCAGTCCTATTACCATAAATGTCAGCTAGTCAGCCAAAGCCAGGTTTTAAGAAGTCTCCTGAAGAAGATTACATTAGGTTCCAGTCTCCGTCCACTCGGCATAGTATTCCAAAGTTTAGGGGATATGTAAGAGAAACAGCTTCTCCCCACCTCTCCCGTCCCCCAACATCTGACTCTCTGAATTAGAGGGACTTTCAGCAGACCAGTATAGGAGGGCCTTAACGTCCTGTTGGAGTTGTAGGGAGTAAGAAAAGTCCTAATTAATTTGGGTCCCTACAGGTTGATTGCTCTATGAGTGATGCACTGCACCTTAAATTTTACTCTTTCCTCAACCGGGAGCCAGAGCAGAGATACCAAGGCTTCTTTAGCCAAGGCTTGTTTGGGCAGCTTAGAAATAGTTTATTTGTGCTTCCATTCACAGAGTTGTATCCTGCCAAATTCCTAAACTTTTTATAGGGATTGAAGGCACCGGAGGGAACCCTAGGCTCTTTGGCCAGGCATATGTGGTCAGCGGAATACAAAGGGATAAGTTGTTCTCCACCATAAGAAGCTCAGTTTTGTGTCCATTCAATTTCAGGGAGCAACTTGTCATCCACTGGGTGACATTCTCCAGACATGGGCCCAGCCGATGCTGGATATCACTACAGGGGGAAAGAGAAACCACCAACTGCGTATCATCTGTAGAAGAAATGATAGAAACACCAAATTCCTTAACCTTGGCGGCCAATGGCTGCAAATAGATGTGAAAGATCGTAGGGCTTAAAGTGGACCCCTGCATTACTCCGTACTTCAGGGGGAATCCCAGATCTGAATCATGGGGATCCCAGACCTAAAAAGGTCTGTCTTTAAGAAAAAGAGCATAGTCAATTCAAGGCCGCCTTCTTTACCCCTATTTCACTCAGCCTGTGTGCTAAAATGTCATGGTTGACAGTGTAACACTGAACTCGGGTCAAGGAGGATAACTGCAGCCATACCTCCATTGTAGAGAATTTGTTTGACCTCCTCCGTAACCAGCAGCATGGCTGATTCCATGCTATGTTTTGGAAGAAAACTGTTTTGCGTTTGATTGAGTAGCAAGTTTGCCTCTAGTAGACTAGAAAGGTGTTTTGTCAATATGCTTCTCAAGAATTTTACCTAAGCACTGCAGCAAGGAGATAGGTCTATATTGTGCAGACAGGGTAGGTCAAGGCCAGCTTTTTTTTTTTTTTTTGGACAGTGGTTTAGCTACTGCATGTTTTCATTCTAGGGGAACTCAGCCTGAAGTGATAGAGAGATTTAAAAGATCCAAAATAACAGGTAAAATGTCTTGTCTTTCTTCTCACAAGATATGCGGAGGGGCCATGTCCAAAAGGGAGGCAGATTTTATTGTCCCTAGAGAGACCAAGAGAATGTCTTCCGTGTTAGGGGGGGAAACTATAAAGATTCCCTCTATCTTCTACCAAGGGCTTCTACCAAGGGTACATTTCCTTCTGTTGTAGATGGTACCTCTCTTCCCTTTAGTAGTTTGGTATAGATGGCAGCAACTTTATTCTGAAAAAAAGGCTGCAAATCCATTCAATTCATTGCAGTGTTCTTCTTAGTGAGTGGGGAGAGTGTTAACTGAGTTAAGGGTGTTCAGGTATTGCACAATGCGGAACAACTCCCTCACTTCCTTGACCAATAGGTCTCCATAATAGGCAGCTTGGACCCTTCTAATCTCTTAATGGTAGAAACGAGTGGCAGCCCGGTAGGCAGTCTCCGCCTCATTGTCATACTGAAGTCTCCATATTCTTTCCAACTTTTTACATCCTTTTTTTAGGAGCATTAACTGTTCGTTGAACCATGGGGCGGATTTCTCTTTCCTACCATTTCTTAGAGTGGAGATAGGGATTATAGCACCCAGTGATGCTGTATCCAGGCATTTGTTCTCGACTAAGCTACCTCAAGGTCATTACCTAACACTGATCTGGTGTTGGCAAGTGCTGATATCCAGGTCTCTTTATTTTGATTAGACCACCTACAGTCCCTGCTATGCTGAGTCTTAGTCTTGGGGCCTGCAAGAGGCCTTCTAAAGTGAATGCTTCAAGGGCATGATCAGTCCATGCCATTTATGAGCGTTCTACACTAAGATGGGCCTCGTTACTAAACACTGGGTCTAGCAAATGACCTTTGGCATGCGTAGGCCCTTTAACCCTTTGGGTTAGCTGCACCCCATGCAGCTGGTTTTCCGTATAATGAGACCTGCCACAATTTCTGGCACCATATTCATAAACCTGGGACTAGAACTGGGGGGAGAAATAATAAAGTTCCCAAAAAAGGGAAGGTAGGGGAGTAATTGATGGTGAAGTCTAAATCTTCACAACCTGGAATAGCCAGGGAATTGTATACACATTTATATACCGAAATAGGAAAATAGGAAAGAAAAAAAAAGGAGATCTAGTTCCAATTCCGTTCCAACCTTACAAAACTGTTTTAATCCTTGGTAAATGATTCAGTCAAATTCCTTCATCCACTGAATTGGGATTACTCCAAAGCAAGCTGGCAACAGAGTGATACACAAAATACACAGCAGTCTGAGAACAGTTCTCACAGCAGGCAGGCTGCATCAAGAACAAAATGGAAACAGATACCCCGCTTCCTGGTTTGCAGGTGATGCCCATTCACTACCATGCTGCTTTAACATTTGAAAGTATCAAGGATTATTTGCTGTCATATTAGCCTTGATGCTCCCTGGAAAGTCACAAAAATATCTCGGAGCGATATCAAATAGATCAGAGGAAGTGAGAGATATTGGCCACATCCAATACTGCCACACAAAATACAAGAGCATCCCGCCTTTCAAAAATTCAGATTAAACATTAAGACTAAGAAACCACATTACACATAGGTTTCAATGAGTTTGCAAAAAAGGTCACTTGAACACAACAAAATACTTTTCTCTAGAATCGTTATGTATTTTTTAGGTAATTTTGGCTTCTTAAAAGCTCCAGTAACTCCTTACTGCTGGGTTTTGTAAGTTTAGGTACTTTTCAAATACAACTGCTCAGCAGATTCTTCCAGTAAAATGCACACCACAAGCAAAGACTCGTACACCGTAAGAAGAAAATGTACATGGCTTTCAGTGCTCCAAAACAAATGTTTAGGAGTCAAATTTGGGAGGCAGCGAATTGAGAGAAGGACCAAGCACAATGTAATGGAAATAAATATACTTCCAAGGCAGCGCTGGTGGCGAGAGTGTTTACATTCTTTGCCAAACTAACCCGCCCTCTAGATGTCAAAGAGGAGCCCCTTGGACGTTAAACTAAATAGATGACCCATTTCCAAAACTGGGGACACAGGGTGCAATATTATGGTAAAAAGAAGTATTTGTTAAACCTGACACTATGTTGAAGAGAGGACAAACAAATAAATACATCACTTTAATCACTTACAGGGTTCCTGCCAGTACAGGTTCCTTAATAGACTCTATACCATGATAAATCAATGTTAATTTAGAATCTGTTCCCAAGTACTAGAACAGTGGCATGAAAATGACACCTAATTAAAACAAACATTTTGATATGCTGCCATGAAAGGAATAGGATTCAAGAGTAACGGTCTTCATTGTGCGATCCTGACTGAAATTAACAATCTGCTTAACTCTTCATAGGTGACTGCTATTTTTTTTAGTTTTTTTCACGAGAGTCTCTTCAGAGAACGCTGGGCGCTTAATAATGTTAGTTATTTTAATTTTTACATTATCTTTTATGTGTGAATATGTATGATTTAAAATGTAGGCTGTACAATGTATTTATGGTTAACTAGTTCCATATTTCCTGATTCAAATCAACAACTTAACTTTAAAGCTAGCAATCTAACGTAAGTATCATGTGCTGCATATTGTATCTCCCAGAGTCTGGAAGACCTCAGAAAATCGTTGGCAAGGAACACTAGCATATTTCTTCTTCTCTTCATAACGACCAGCCACTTCACGTTCTGGACCCCAATAATGTTGAAAAGAACAGTCTTATGAGGGTCATATGCTCCCATTTTTAAAACAGCACTGTATTAATTGTGCTAAATAGAAGGAATGAGATAGGTATAGGGTATACATTGACGCATTGTAGGAAAAGATGTGAACATGGAATACTGAACAAGATGTGAATGCTGGCGAACAAGGCCTGGAATTGTGTTTTTTTGTTGCCTACCCCTTTTCTGCATGTTACTTGGAATGAAATATGGAATAATAAGAACAATCTAACACCACTGCTATATCTTCACCTGAAGATGTCTGAGGGTTGCTTGGTCCACTAAAGTGTTGGCCTAAGTCAGATTCCAAACAGCAAATTTTGTAGCTCTGCACAGACATGTGGCTGTGCTGCAAATTTCAATTTCAAAACACTGCCCAATTAATACAGCAGCCTTAAGGACTGAATACACAAAAGAGACAGTGTGATTATTGGTAGAACATTTTACTATATGAGTTTATCCCTGTAGAGTTACATTTTTAAACCTGATTTGCTTGTTGAGGCGATTCCAAAAGCTGTGATGCCGCTACTGCCTTAGGTCCTGTTCAAAGAACTCTTAGGAGATGCTGTGGCATCCAAAAATAAAACCAGCTGGATTCGGAAAAACAACCAGATAAATAGAATGTCAGGGCTACCTCTATTAAGTTAGAGTGATCATACTAAAAGAAAACTAAAAAAATTAGGGTGCCAGGGTGAAAGGCACCAGGTTATGATTCACAATTTATCACTTTCAGAATCTGATTTTCTGATCGCAGGCTAGAATTTGGACTATAACAACTCAGTCCATCATTCTTGGGAGCAAAATATTACATTATGGGTAATTGTAAAGAACACTATCACGTGCAAGGGCACCTTGGCGCTCAGCATGTGTGTGTGTTCGTAGACCTGCCATATTAGTGTGGTTAATTAAAAAGCCAGGTCTTCAGCTTCTTGCTGAATTCAAGAACAGAGGACGAATCTTTGATGTGGAGTGGGAGGCCGTTCCACACGTTAGGAGCAATGTAATGGATAGGCATACCAATTTTGTCTGGGCAATATGTCTGAACATATAATGTATCCTTGTAAAGAGCTTTAGGCAAATGTACTCTGTAAAAACACTAATGTAGACTAACTTTTTCAATGTTCTCCTTGTTCTTTACACTGACAAAAACAATTTCCTTTCTTTCCATTAAAAATGTACAGAAGTTAACCTCACAACCCGGGCACCAAAATGTAAATGACAAAAGGCAAAATGTCCCTCTGCAAGTCTGAAATTAAGGTAGAAAGGCAACACTAGGTACAACATCAATGTTTCCTTTTGCATTATTGGTAAGGTTTGTACAATGGCTAAAGGAATACAAAATATTATTTTGTCCTTCGGTGTAATCCAGAGGCCTTTTTTTCTTCAGTGGAATATAGCCACTTTCTCAGGTCTCCTGAAAAGCAGATACAGGAAATTCCCCACAGGGAATCCGTCCAAATATGATATATTTGGGAAAAGGTCTATTCACTGATCACCAAGTTACAGCTTTTGCATTAATGGTTATCAGTCTAAGAAGAAGTTGCTACTAAGAGGCCAAAAACACATTGAGAGTTTCAACATAGATCAATCATGGCCCACTGACTACCACAGAATGTCTCATCTAAGGTAAAACAATGATCTCAATCCCAAGGATGTTATGATATAAAAATTTAAATGTGGACAGCCTTCAGCTGCAAGCCAGGCTGCATACAGTCAAGAAGAGGGTCAAAGGAAATTATGACCCACTCAATATGGGGCTCTCAACAGGACAACACTTCAATTTCCATCAAGTAATCTAGTTCAGGTCATGAAACTCCAGACACAGCTGTGGAGAGGCTGGCAGTCAGTTTCTTTTCTGGACAAAGCTCCCATCAGTGCTGTGACACGTCATAAGAGTGAACTTTCGGTTTTGCTGGGGATGCTTGAGAATGTTAGCTTGGGGATTAAATAAATAAATAAAAGTCATTTTGTTTATCAACTTGGAATGTTTAATGATTCTCAGAAGATTAGCACAACCTCAAATTTTCTTATATCTCTCAGACAAATGAGCTATGTGAAAAGTCTGAGGTTAAATCTAGCACTGCCAGCTTCATACAAAAGAATGCCCCAGACAGCCAGATTATCTGGGAGGGGAGAGGTCAGTATAATGCAGAGGCAGTTACCTTCAGAGTTGCAGCTTGTGCCACCTCTTTACTCCATGCTGGCAGCACCAGAATATTTAAACATGGCCAACACAGTCAGTTCCATTGAAGAGAGTGGAACAGCACCAGGAGAACAGACACATGGCAAACTGTCAAAGGGAGATGAAACAAAAAAAAACTGACAGGGTTTAAAATTTTAAAGCTGTGTTAGCCATGAATAACTGTTCTTTGTTTACTGTACTTTGGTCTCTCTTCTTAAACGCACTATAATCCTCTAACGCATCTGTCATAATGCCTTGCCAACTTATTTTATGTACAACATGTGGTTGACTTGTTGGCCTTGTAACACCTGGAGTAGCCCAAGAAGCTGCAGGCCCCAACATATTATAATCACGTATGAAAACAGGTGCTCCATCATACTGTAGCTGAGAGGAAGGGACGTAAAGGCAAACACATTTTAATTTCTCAAGCTTAATAAGATGGGAGGTATGGCACCTATTCATGACCGTAGGAAATCAACACCGATGTTAAGTATTTCTCTTCCCCACTGACATTGGAATTGTGAAAAATTAATGTAAAATCAGAGCTCAAAGGCAAGTTGCAGAACTATGAAGAGTATCATGTTGAAGGAGAAATTAGACATCTAAAAACTCCAGCAATGAAATGGGTCCCAAAACCATCTATGATGAAGGTAGTGGACAAGGGACAATAGGAAATCTGATATCTGGACATAAGGACTAAAACGTCTACTCCTAGTTGTATAAATACTCAAAAGACAATCAATACCATAACAAAGTCAAATAGCAAACATTTAGTTACTAAACACGTTTTGGTATCCTGGATGAGTTCCAGAAGACACTTTAAAGATCATCCAGCTATAAATAGCATACTCAATCTGGACATCAAGTTGTTACAGTGATTGTCTGATACCCAAAATCATGAATGATTTATCCAACAGACAGAAGAACATAAAAGGTTGCTTGAATTCTGGATTTCGTATATATGTTTAGCAGCGTTCTTACATTAAAAGACCTACAAATTACCAACTGTTTTTATTGCCATTTGAACAACTACAAATCAATTTACCCCAATGTACAAATTGGTAAAGAAATTGTCAAAAGGAGAACTAGGCCTCCTTTTTTAAGGCACTTTGGTGAACAGAACTTGGTGTCAGAAGAGAAAAGTACAAGTTGCAGAGGGGCTGTGCGAACAAATGAGCAGGTTCAGTTCTCCCCAAAGAGATCCCAGCAGATGTAAGTGACTTTAACTGCTGCTGTAGAACCAAATAATTCCTGCAGCATAAGATGGGGAAAGATTATACCAAATTACAGCTGTACTGTTGGATATTGGAGGGTTAGATTCAGCCACATCTTTAAAAAAGCATTAGCCAGATAACACTGATTAGGCAAATGAATCAGTGTAAAAAAATGGAGCAAAATTCAAAGAGGACTTCGTTTTCACCAGTAGAAGGTATTCTATTGCTTTGAGCTTGCCTAAGGCGCATGATACCCTGGATCACAAGGACAAGTACATGTGCTCCTTAGCTTTATGGAGATTTGGCAGACAGAAGTAGAGTGCAATTGATGTCTGGTGAACTACAAAATACAAGTGCTTTTGTAGAGGTAGGGGCATTTACATTTCAATTAACAGCTAAGTTAGGGGCATGAAATTCTAATTGTGACCTCAGATTGTGACAGGCCCAACCAATCTGTATGCTTCACCACCTACCCTAGACTGTACATGGGCTCAGATTGTACACTTCTGGTTACTCATTAGTACTAGCTGCCAAGTAGCCCCTTTTCTCAAGGAAGCCCTTCCAACAAGTTTTATTTTTGAACACACTGAAAGCTATTTCAAGAAGGTGGATACTTACACTCACAACCTAAGAAATGATGTGATCCCACAACCTCAGAACTATCCATGTGAATTCGGATTTGGAACATGTGCCAAAAAATCCACTGTCTGCTGCTACTTTGCGGATTTAACCACAAAAAGTGTTTCCAGCTCAGATAAAAAGTTGTGAAAATGCTGGAATGGAATGCAACACGCTGCTCCAGACAATTATCAAACGTTTATTCAGGTATTCTAACCTGCTGATTGATAGTGGTGGTCACTAAAGAGGAAAAACTAGTGCACAAGTAGTTAAGGTCCCCAGATAATCTACGAAAAGAGGGAGTTTTGCATTCAGAATATGTTGTTCTTTATTAAAAACACGTGTTGGTTCAATATTCATGTTTACATAACTGTTCTCAAAGCAGCAGTTATTTAAGGATGGTATTCTGAGATTAGAAGAATTCAAAATTTTGAAATCTCTTTTTAAGGTCTAATGTCTAGAAATATTAAAGTGTATCCTAGTTAGTTGCTTTTCTGCTGACTGCAACACTGTATTGAAATAGCAGTGTTTGGATTCCTGTGCTTCCATGACCTTAAAAAAAATGATGGCTGAAGGAAAGCCTGGTGTATATATTTCTTTTTTTAGGAACCCTATTTTATATAGAACTGCTTTCCATTTTGTAGTCATCTGTGTTCAAAAGTTATTGACGTTGACCAAATGCTTGGAGTTTCTGTAAGACTCAATTGCATGGGTCTAGTTGGCAGCTATGTTAGCAAATCCAGAAGGTTCTTTGAAGGTAGGTGGAATTGTTGTTCTATTCCTTCATATGAGCACAAAATTGTACATTAATCCACTACACATTTAAAAACTACATTAATAATACAGCAACTTTTGAAGTCCACTGTAATACCAATGCAAATACTAACTTCTCAATGCACCAAACAAAAAAATATAAAAACCACCCAACAGCATCATATATTTTGCAGCCGACAGGGTAAAATAAATATTCCTACATAATTACATTTAAAGATGATGAGACAGGCTGACTGAAGATGCAGTATTTACTTTTAAATGTCTTGTAATTATCTTACTGACTCTCACATGCTTGATCTGAAGACACTGAATGCTTATCTCTAGCACTGATCATTTTTCTAGTTTACTTCTGTAAATCTAGCAGAGCACTTTTTGGTTGGGAATGCACAAAGCATTAGAACCTACACATCTTTGGTCCGTTTAACTGGTGGCAGTGAAAGAAGTTGAGACTATGCATTCCCAGCTACTCTCTAAAATCATGCATCATATTTGATTAGATTACACCATCAGTGTTACCCACAATCACAAAAGCCTCCTTCAAATAAAGCCATTGTTTGCTGATCAGAAGGTGGAGCATCACCGTAGTCTCCCCAGATCAACTTGGCTGAACAAGCGCTGGGAACCAGGCATCCGGGAAAACAAAGTCATATTATAGCTAATAGAAAACTGGTGAGCCGCCTCCACACTATTAGTGCAGAACGTAGGGGACAAGCACACCTGCAGATCTTTAGGCAAGAATCTTGTTAAAAGAAAGAAGAGCCTCTGACCTCGCTATGATCAAAGTAGTCTACGAAGGAATCATTCCCTGTTCCCGCCATTTCCAGCTCATATAATTATTGTCATCAGGACTGCAAATATGCCCTAATTGAATATCACACAACATTTTTTTTTAAACCTTGACTTGTTAGTCAGACCATCATGTACTGAACTGTTGGTCTCATCTATCACCAAGGAGCTAGCCACTGACCCGCTCCTCCTGAAGCTTTGAATATTATTCACATTAATTTACAAAACAGGAGCACAGCTAAGTGTTTGTGTGTTCCAGGATACTACAGCCCAATAGTTCTACATCCACCCTGAGAACCCTTTCTGCATAATTCCACCTTAAGAAAGAGGCTACAGACTACCGGATTTGGTATTGCATAGATTATTTGTTCTAGCAGTAAAAAATAAAATAAAAATAAGAAAGGTTGTCTCAATTTAACAATTCCATTTAAATGGAGACAGAATCATAAGCATCATGATAGTCTAATTCCAACGTAAACCCCCTTCAACAAAGGACATCCAAACAGATCCACTACACCTCATCTTGCAAATGGCCTCATGTGTGGTGTTACCTACGCAAGGCACCGACAGCTATAACGTGGATCAAGTGGGAAGCATGGGCTCTGTCTGAACAACGGGCTGTGATAAGGTACTTTCAGGTAGTTTTAAATCTCACTTTTCCTGGGACTTCTACAGTCAGGCTCAAGTGACTAATTAACCCACAGGCTTAAAGTAATTCCCCAGGATATCAGTGAATGTCTAATCGTAGAGGCCACTGTTTATCACTCATGTGATGTCCCTCTGACGCCTCGCCCCTTCAAACAGTTACAAAACAGAGGTGCAAGTGGACCTGGAAGCACTACAGCCACACAGAGTTCTAGAAACAGCTCCAGACCCACTCAAACTCACCTATAAAAGTTTACACCATGTATAAAGTCTTACTGAAAAGTTCTCATTGTTCTGCCCCAAAAGCCACTGCCTACGGATCGGATTCAACTTCATCCCAACTTTGTTTGAGCAGCCACTTAATGAAAAATAAAAAAATTCAAAGTCAGCACTCCATCATACCCTGCTTACAGCTCCCTTCACCTCCAGTATGCGCAGGTTGTCGAGACAGGCTATGACCTTTTACCCAAGCAACTGTCAAGTGACAAGTTTAAGGAGTTGACACCCTCAATTGCATGCATCTCTCTAACAGGTCGATAATCTCCATTGGTTACAGGGATGGGAACTGAACAAAAGGGGAGAAACCAATCAATTTCTCCACCATGGCAGTGGGGACCACTCTGAAAGAAGGATTCATGCAGTGGAAACTTTCAAGTCTGCCTTAAAAAGATATAATTGCATGAATGCCCGAAAATGTGAAAAGAATGTTAGGTACGGAAGTGCCATGTCCTTTCAGCATCACTGGAGGGCTGGAGCACTTCCCTCCTGCTTTTGGTCCATAAAGATGAGACTATCTTCTATCAGTGCAGGCCATTATGATGTGGAAAACAGAGGCTAATTTAGAACTGCACCCATCCTGTGCTGGCTGGTGTCTGTCCAGGTGCCGTCCTAGGAAAAAAAAACACAAAAAAAACAGGAATACCAGTCAAATCTCATCTTATCCAGGAATTTCAAAATCAGGCATACATGCTTTTTTTTTTTTTTTTTTTTTTTAGTTAGAAGGGCGTTTTCTGTTCACATAATGTTGATCGGTATGCACCTTTCTACAAAGTAATACTGAGGTGCATGAAAAAAGAAGACAGCAAGGTCTATAGTTACTATCAGCATCCGCACAGCAAGCCCAGCAAAGAGAAGACTGGGAAGGAGACATCCTCTGTGTACCACTAGGAGCACAACCTATTCAACAGAGGGAAATATGGGAAAATAGAGGAAGGCAGCAGAAACTAAGGACAGTAACATGCCAGCACTAGCACAGCTCATCCGAAAGGCTGTGAGAAAACTAGCCTGAGCACAACACGTACAGAAAAGATAGTAGAGCAAAAGATACATTTAGGAAGCAAAGGCACAGCTCGGAATAGAATAACCATTAAGTCCATATGTTCAACAGCAAAAAATGCCAAACCTAGGCAGTGACAGAGAGACAAGACGAAGGTAAAAGAACCACCGGATTATAAAACAATTGTCATTCGTACATAATATTCAGATCAGAGAAATTCTGATAGGATTCAGACAAAAATGCAGAAAAGCCTGTTGCCCTCCACAACAAGCAATAGACTGATCCGACATTGAAATGATGATAGCAGAATGTCAGCAACAAAGCCAAGCCTAGTAAAGATCGCTTAGCTTCCAGCTGCAGCAGTTTTATGGGCCTAACTTGGGGAAGGCAGGAACAGGAGCTGCAACCACTGGTTTGCTTTCCGGTCCCTCTCTTCTGACGGGTTCGTGTCAGAAACGCAAGAACAGAGAATAAAGGGTTTTAAAATCCCATTAATTCTGCAGTTTCCACTACTTGTATTTACCCTAATTTCTCAGTCCAACAGTCCTCAGCTGCTTTTAAGGACTGGACAATTAATTAATCTTGAGATGACATAGGACCTCAAAAGATGAGTGATGTCCTGCCCAGGAAAACTTGGTATTTTGCTCCGTAGACGTCCTCAAGTGACTTCCCTAAAATACAAGACAATGACTGCAGAAACAACTCAGATGCATCATATTCCAATATATTTAGAGCATCTTGACAGGGATACAGAAATGAAGAAAGCAAAGCACCAGAGAACATCCTGCAGTAGAACATCACATTCCACAGTGTCCCTTTTCCGTGGTAGGCTGAGAGAAAGGGGGTAGTCACGTGGCCTCAGGGGGTGGTATATTGAAATGTAGCCGCAACATGGCCTTAGGGTGAGCACAGTGAAATGACAACCTTCAGGTCTCACGTTTGAATGCAGTGAAAGGCAGTGCTACATGGCACCAGGTTAAGCATAGTGAACGGACACACATCATGGTCCCTCGTTGGGACACAGTGAAAGGCAGTCTTTTATGGCTGCACATAAGAACAAAGTGAAAGAGAGCAGCCACTGACCTGGCTGCATAAAGTGGAGTCAAACATCTGCCTCGCAATACACAGTGTGGTCAAAGTAGGTACTAAAAGGAGAAAATGGCCTGAGAGCAGAACCCATATTTGGACAGCACCCTGATAAAAGGGAGGGAGATGCAGGCAGGAGCATTTAGGTTACTCGACTCACTACAGAAGCCCCCTATTGAAACAATGCTTAGGGACAATTTTGGAATTTTAATCATATCAGTAATGTTCATACTGCAGTTTATGCCGAGTGACTTGCATTAGGACAGCATAATAAACATGAAAGAACTCTGGAACCTACAGTAAAAAGAAGGCATCACAGCTTCTGCTCTGCAAGAGAAGCATCAGTAAGACTACTCTGAAACTCACTGCTCACCCTGAAGCATTGGCAAAGTCTCCCCAGATATCTCCTGTGGAGGCAATGTTGGGCTGTTCTCCAAATGGTGTTGCGCCTAAATCGAGGAGAAAGCCTAAAGAGAAAAAAAGCAAGAAAATATTTAACGCAATAAGTGTAGTAAATGCATAACATCTTCTGGTGATAATCATCTTAATGGTTTGCTCAAGTGGTTATCATACCTTAACAAAAAAGCTTTTTAGACTATTGCGCCATGAAGAAAATGCTTGAAACAGTTGGAAGACATTATATAGTTTATATGTATCTACACAGCCCACTCATTTTGCAAGTACAGTAGATGGCCCCTAGTAGGATAAAGTGTTACAGAAAGTCTGCAGGAGAAAGTGTGTAAGACTGAGATAATCTGAAAGTATATGAGAGAAAACGAGAGAGAGATAGATGGAAACAAAGAAGAGTCGGGAAACGCACTGAGCACATCGTTATGCACCAACTGATGTAAAAATAAATAAGTCAATAAACAAAACACAGAGTCACTTATCCATAAAATATTTGTTTTTAAATCCAGTTATATGTTATAGGAAGAACATTTCATCCATAGCAAAGAGGAACAAAAAAACATGAAACTAGGGAAGGTTGTTATGGCAGTTTGAATCCCCTCCTACTGCAGAAGAATGTTTACCAGAAAGCAAAATAATATATTTTTTTAAACTAATTCTTTTTATTGTTTTTCAAACCATAAACAGGGTCCAGACTGTTGTATTCAGCAATGCACAGAGGGTACACACGAGCTACATAGTATCTTAAAACTTTATGAGCGTTTATCATCCAGTCCTTCATGCTGCTTTTATGGCCATCTCGCTGTTTAGGTGGAAGAATGCTCTCCCTTCCTCCTCGCCCGCTCTCCCTACCTTCCTGTGGGCCACGGTCTAGGCCTGAACCCCGAACAGTTGCCCACGCCCCCCACACTTGTTCCCATTTATTGGGGCAGCCTCTGCCCTCATATGACCTTCTTAATTCGATGACACCAATCTAGATTGCGTTGCCAGTCTAATATTTGAGGGATAACCGCGGTCCCCCAGCCTCTTGCAATGTTACATTAAGCCACTCTGGCTGCCAGCCGTACCAAACTTTCTGTATATCTGGGCCAGGTGTGTTCCCTTGAAATTCCCAGGATTAACCATTTAGGCTCCAACGATATTTCAAGGGCAGTGGTGCAGGACATTTCTGTGGCTACCTCTGTCCAATATTCCTTATGTGGGGACATTCCCACAATATGTGTATGAATGTGCCATTTTTGTCACCGTTCCTCAGGCAGCGTGGATTCCTTGCTCCGCCAATTTTAAATAGGGTTTGCGGGTAATACATGCTATGTAGAATTTTTTGTTGTACCAGCCAGAATCTGGCCCGGATAGCTATATCCTTAGCGCTGCCAAAGGTCTCCCCCTCCCCTCTTCCTCTAGGAGACCTAGGTCAGCCTCCCATTTCTCCTTAAAGTTGTGCAGTGGGTCAGGGGAGTTATTGATTCATTTTTTACAAATTGCAGAAGTTGCCCGCTTAGGAAGTGGCTCCAGTAGGACTCGATCTTCCAGAGGGGAAGCGTTCTGTAGACTATTCCCCTCCCTAATGTGTCTCCTCAGTGCGTGTCCAAGCTGCATGTACTGGAAGTGTTTACTGGGTGCCAAAGCCTTGAAGTGTCTCAAAACTGACGAACGCATGCTCCCCGAAAAACTTGACGAATACATAGGAGTGCTCTATGACTATTGTCTCCCGCATATGGAATCCCGATAAGCCTCGTACCTCAGTCAGCTCGTCACTTTGCCATAACAGTGTAAGGGCAGTGATTTCCCCCATCCACCCTAAGTGTTTAATTGACTCTTTCCAGGCCTGGAGCACTGCCCTTGTGTGGTGGAGTAGGGTCTGTTCCTGTCTAGTGTCGTGTAGCAGGGCTTCAGGTACCCCCCTTCTCATCAGATGTCTCTCCAACCTGTATGCCGGGTCCTGTTGGTCCCCAAACACCCAGTCGTTGACCACAAGAAGGTGTGATGCCCAATAGTATTCTTAATGTCTGGTACCGCCAATCCTCCCTCGTATAGTCCCCTCTGTAATTTGGTTAGAGCAATCCTCGGCATCCCCTGCCCCCACAACAGTCTTCTCACCTCTGAGGCAATCGTGCCAAATACCTTTTGTGGAATGCTGTATGGAGTATTTTGTAGGACACAGAGGAGGCCGGGGTCTCTGGTTTCATATATTCCTAGGTAGAGAAAGCCCTCCTTCACCACTGGCGCCCCGCAATCCCTTGGGAGGCTGGGCTTTCCCCCTGCCAGGGGAAACACCACCAATTTGGACCAATTTATCATATACCCAGAGTGGTCACCAAATTTTCTAAATATTTGCATGAGTCTGCCTATCGTCAGCGAGGACCGTGAGATATAAAGAAGAACATCATCCGCATACAATGATATATATTCCTCCCAGCATCCTGAAGCTCGGACTCCCTTCACCAAGGGATCCTGGTGGATCCATGCTGCCAGTGGCTCTAACGCTAGAGCAAAGAGTAGGGGGGGAGGGGAGGGGGGGGGGGGGGGGGGGGGGGGACAGTGGACAACCCTGTATGGTGCCCCTCCCCAACTCAAACTCTCTTGATAGCACTCAATTGACCCTCACTCGCGCCATGGGGAATGTGTATAGCAGCTTGATCCACTTACTAAACTGCAGCCATAACCCGAAGCGCTCCAGGACTGCAAACATATAGTTCCACTACAGAGTCGAACGCCATCTTGGCATCCAGCGCCATCAGGGCCGCTTGGTCCGCCTCCGGCCCCACAGTCAGGCGCAGCACTCCGAACAAGAGTCAAAGATAGAGTCTCGTGCTTCTATCCGGCATGAAGCCCGACTGGTCCGGACGCACCATGGATCCTATTACTCCTCGCAATCTATTGGCTAACACTTTGGCTAGTACCTTAGCCTCCATGTTTAGTAGAGATATCGGCCTATATGAACTGCACACCTCTGGAGGTTTCCCTCACGGTAATTGTCGCTGCTCTTTGATCTGCAGGTACGCAACCCTTGTCCCTGGCTTCCTTGAATATCTCCAGTAATGGATTGGCAATTACAGTGGCCATTCCTTTATACAGTCCGACTGGGATCCCATTCAGGCCTGCAGCCTTCCCCGTCTGTAAGTCTTGCAGAGCAGGGGTTAGTTCTTCCTCCCTAATCTCAGCTTCCAGTGTGTCTCGATCATCTTTCTGCAGTTCCTGCATTTGGATATCTCTGAGGAAATCCTTACAATCCACAGCAGACATATCTGTCTTAGAGGTGTACAAGTCCTTATAATAATCTGCGAATATCTCTGCTATCGCTGCCCCAGTCGATTGGATGGCCCGCTCTGAGTTTTCTACCCTTAGCACCTATGTCCATTCTCTGTCCCTCCACTCCTGCCACACTAGTAGCTTGCCCACCTTATCGCCCACGTCATGGAGCCTGCATTAAACCGATATGGCGTATTGCTTGGCTTGATTCTCTGCCAGAGCCCTCAGTTCTAACTGTTTCAGTCTGAGTTTCTCTCGATCTCTGGATCACGGGCAGCCAGGACTGACGCTGCCAGGCTGACTGTGTCTTTCTCCATGGCAGCGCATGCCAACCGTCTCCTAATTCGCCTCCCCCAGTAACACTTGCCCCTGTCCCCCTCATAACTGTCTTGAAGGCCTTCCACAAGGTTCCTGCTGATGGCAATGAACCCCGATTCTCCGTGAAGTAAAGGACTGCCCCCTCTCCCAGGCTCTCTTTGGTCCCCTAGTCCCTCAGGCCCCAAACGTCCAGCTGGCCCGGAAACGTGTAGTCTCGTTGTGGGCCAACCAGTTTGACCCCAACCAGGGAGTGATGCGAGATACCTCCTGTGTGGATATTCGGTTAGCAGAACCGGTAGACTTGATTGCAGTGGGTGAAAATGTAGTCCAATCTGGAGAAACTCCCATGGGCCACTGAAAAGCATGTGTATTGTCTTGTGTATAGGTTACCTTCTCTCCAGAGGTCACTCAGACTTAGCGCCCAAGCAAACTGGGAAAGTTCATGGTCAGATTAAGGATAAGGATCCCCAATGGTAAGTGCAACAGCATATTCCACACCCCCGCAAGTGTCCCCTCCTGCAATCGAGTGGGGAGACACACTGAGCACAGGTTCAGCGTTTTACTCTCCCAAGCCCCCGACAGAGCCACATAGCGGCCCATCTGATCATGCCACAGCCAGAGGATAGTAAGGGGTATCATTTTCTTAACAAGGATGCCCACTCTCCCCCGGAGTCTGTGGTGTACCCTGCGTGTGCTTTAAGCGTGTAGCCAAATCTATCCAGTGCTTTGCAGTGGTTGCCTCTCAGATGTGTTTCCTGGATCGGGACCATGTCCAGGGCATGGCATTTTATGTGTTGTCAAACTAAGGTGCGGTTATCCTGCTCCCCAGACCGTTTACATTCCGGGACCATATGGTCAGGTTGTGAACGGGAGTACCCATTTTCAACGTTAACTCTATATGAGGGGCCTGACCCTCCTGCCTCTCATTGTGTCTCCCGCTCCCTGCAAGGGAACTCACTCCCTTTTGAACATCTCGTCTGAGCCCCAACGGCCCAAAAGTGTGGCTCTAAAAGCACAACTATGCCTAAAAACACTTGTTTCCCTAACCCCCCTCCCTGCTACTCTGTTCTGTGAGCTCAGAACTGCCCCCCAACTTGCAGACTATTCTTCGAAGAAGGGGGGGAATGAGGGGAGCAGGGGGGTGGGATGCCGACGCCTATATGGGGTCACTCGACTGATCTTATTTGGCCTAGTGCCCAGTGTCTTCCCCCTTTACGATGGCTAATTGTTGTGTCCCTTATCGCTATGTAGCAGGGCGTACCCAAGCACTCCCCCTCAACACACCCTGTGCTAGGAAATTTAATCACCGCAGTGTCTACATATTCTGGCTGTTCTCAGTCCTCCCCTTGCGTAGGGTGCTCTCCATTCTTTTCTTCTGATCCATGCTTTGCCATTCCCGCTGTGCCGGCGGATCGAGTCCTCTTTCCATCTCCCCTGCCTATTTCCTGGTCTCCAGCCAGTCCCACACCTCTTCCGGGGTGCCAAAGTACCAAGTCTTTCCCTCAGCTTCCACTCTTAGTTTAGCTGGGAACAGCAGCACATATCTGAGTTCCTTGACCCTCAACGCTCTTTTCACCTCCTAAAAGCTCCTTCGTTTGCATTGTACCTGGAGGGTAAAGTCAGGAAAGAAGTGAATGATCGCATTGTCTTGCTTCAAGTCCCCGAATGTTCTTGCCACCTGTAATATGGCATCCCTGTCTCTATAGTTAAGAATCCTGGTGACTATGGTGTGCAGCGGCAGTCCTGGTTTCCGTGGAGGGCCAGGAATCTTATGAGCCCTCTCTACCGAAAAGACGTTAGACAGTTGTTTCAGTTTGAGCTTGTTTAGGACCAGGTCCTCCACAAATAGGTCTGTGCTCGGGCCCTCCATGCCCTCTGGAATACCCACCACCCTCAGGTTGTTCCTCTGGATCGTACCCTCTGGTCCTCTAGCCTGGTTTCCAGTATTGAGCTCTTTTTGGTGAGTTACCGGAACTGTTCCTCCAATCATTTTGTTGTAGTCTGCAGACCATCTATATGAGTTTCAGCTACTTTCGCAGAGATCTTCCTCATGTCGGCCCTGAGGAGATTGACATCTATCTGAACTGCGTCCAGCTTCGGCTCCTGGGCTGAGGTCATCGCTGGAGGGTCCACACCTCCACCTCCTTGGGATGTGCCCCCGACCTCCATTCTTACTGCGTATCTATCCAAGCTGTTTGTTTGCAGCTGCTCTGGAGTGCGACCTTTAACCATGGTCTCTGGCTTCTATTCTTCACTTCATGTGGGCACACATTTAGGCTGCGTGCCTCAGTGCTGTCCTCCTTGAACTGCCTCACTGATCAAGTTCTCAATATGTTGCCTCTGCCAGCTCCCACCTTCCACTAGTTGCTTTCCTCTCTTGGCTGTATGTACAACAGGCGTGTACGTCTTCTTCCATGTCCCCGGGGCCTTCTCTATTTCACTTCCATGGTCCGGTGAGTCCCGGCGTCCTGCCTCCCAGTTCTATATGCCCCGGCTGTCATTTTACAGATCTCGCCCCTCCTCACTCTTTCGGTGGGGTCCACGGAGTCGGGCTATAGGTGGTGGCACTCACCGCACTGCTATTTCCTCAGTCAGGCTTGCTCATCAGTCTGCTAGTTTCCCAGCTTCTGTTTGCGGCCATCACCCACACCAATGGAGTTCTCCGACAAGCCCTGGGGCCATACTATCAACTGCCGCCACCTAGGGATGACGGGGGAGGCAGTGACAAAGGCCTCCCTGCTTCAGGCGCTTCACCGCTGTTACGACCGGCTCTCTCCTCCAGTGCCGCTGTCGGGCCACCTCGCTCCATCTGCCATTTTGTGGGCGATCAGACAGCTCTGATTATGCCGCCTTCAGCCCTCCATTTGCATCATCTATGGATTGGCAGGTGTCTCCAGGGTTATGGGGTTCAGGGCTTGCCTTATGTCCCGCTGTTCACAGGATGGTATCTGATTTTGGAGGGGGTCTATTTACTCTGCAGGTCCTGGAGCTCGCTCACAGCGTGGCCATCTTCATCGGCGGCAAGCTCTGCCCCCTCTCCAAAATAATCATCTGAACCATAAGTACCCATATTAAGAAAGCCTAGTCCCCTAGTGGTAGTGGAACAAGAAGTGCATTAGGTAATTAATCCTGAATCGAAGTCTAGTGTAGTTAGGAAACCAGGTTGGCTACAAGAAGAGAGTTAAATCAAAACGATCATTAGAAAACTACTCCTACTCTAAACAGAACTATACAAACCAATCAGAAAGACCTCCTTCAAAAGAAAAATGATGGAGATTCTGAACGGTCGCCTAGTATCAGACTCAAAAAGCAGACAAGATCTCCCTTAGAGTTGGTGGGGGTGTGGCCAAGATGGCAGTGATAGCAGACATGTAAAACGCTGCTCTGCTGCAGCCTGTTCGTCGGTCTTGGACATACTGTACCAGGCAAAAGCGACACACAACGCATCGACAACGCATCGACCCCGGTGACGTCAAGCAAGTGACCAGGGGTCAGATGAGGGCACTTTGGGGCTGCCAGCACAGCGGTTGACAGAAGAGTGCAGACCGGGGCCTGCAGAACGGCGCGGCCAGCCCAACCCAGAGGTGAGAGGCCCTGACTGCAGAGCCCTGGCTGGGCCCCTGCCCTCCTAGGAAATATTGCTGGGCGCACGAGAGGCAGGGAGCTGGCAGCCGAGAAAGCCTGCTGTAGGAGGAGGACGGGGTGACTCGGGCCTTGGCAGTACTGCGACTGGATCGGGTCCGCGCCACCGGACAAAATAGGCTGGACTCCCAACCCGGTGACGAAACATTGGGCTCAGAACGCCAGGACAGCCTGTCGGACTGACTGTTCCCCACTGTTGCTGGGGGCTGACGGAGAAGGTCTGGGCCCTGGAACCAGACCAAGACCAGTTGGGGCAGCGTTGCCAAAAGTGACAGACCAGACTGAGAACAGAGGTAAGGGCCTCCGCCCACTGGTGGAATCTCATGTGCAAATGCTCCAAGTGCTGCCCAACAAGAGGAACTGGAGGAAGAGAGATACTGTGAGGACAGAGTACTACGACGAGGATGCCTCCCTATTAGAAGCCGCACCCTCATTTGCCAGGCATCCCCTACCCCGGCCCCAAGAGATGAACTGGAAACCAGAGTAAAGCGCTGGGGGAACCACGCAACGGACAGTCCCAGACCCAGCAGATGGGCCCCTCTGGGCAGGGGCTCCTTGGCAGAGGTCCTGCCAATATACAGAGGGCCTGGGTACTGGGCATTGGGCGCCACGTACACGTTGATCATCCGCGACCTGGGAGTGAAGACTGGAGAGAGTAGAAGGTGAAGCCCTGGCCGGCCCGATGGGCACTGCGGGGATGTGAAGAAAGTTCCCCAAGTATAAAACAGGGGAGCCGTTTGGGGATGCCCACCATAAAGCTGCGGAAGGAGGGCTTGCAGTGTCTTGGGCAAAAACCTGGAATAGTGACAGCAGGTAAACATAACTTACCTTAACATCGGGAAGGCCAGCAAAAAAAAGAGAAGCAGGAGTGGATCGGGATGTGCTACTAGCAAGATCTGGCACCCTAGAAAAACAAGACATACCCCCAACACCACCAGGAAGCCTTGCCTTAGGTGATATACTTCAAGCAATAACGGCCTCCCGCAAGGCCATGGAAATGAAGATTGACACACTGGGGGCCGAATTTGGGCTACTAAAGGATGATCACATTTGACTGAGAGGGTAACCACGATGGAGAGAGAAGTAGCGAATATCCCTGCTGCCATGACTTGAGCGCAAGCATAACTAACAGAACTGGAGAACAAGGTCAGAGTCTAAGAACAAAAAGCAGATGATGCGGAGAAAAGGTCCAGGCAAAACAATATACGGATACTGGGGATAACCGAAAAGCAGAGGGCCGGGACATGATCACCTTCCTTGAACCATGGCTCAAAGATGAAATAGCACCAACTGAGCTGTCGGCCTTTTTCGGGCTCAAGAGAACGCCTAGAGTCCCCTCCGCAACCGCCTCTAACAGGGGCTCCATCTAAAGCAATAATTGCACACCTCCTGCATTATAAGGACAGGGACATAATCCTGGCACAAGCTCGGAAAAGAGGTGACATAATGATGAACAATACTAGAGTAATGATATTCCCTGAATACCCCCTCCCCCCACGGCTGAGGAAGTGCAACAGGCTCAACACCTGGCACTGGCAGGCGTAGTCGCTTTTATCAGGTGCGCACAATCCCACCCTACCACTAGTGGAGGTAACTCAATTGACAGGGAAGAGAACATTGATGTTGCCCTGAGTACTGGAACAAGCCAATCTGACTCACCTGACCTATCAGACTGAGCAGGATCTCCCCATAGGCACACCCAGAACAGCAGATGATCTCCTCTGAAACCAGCAGCCAAGTGACCTTCGGGGAGGCCCCCAGTGGTGCACTGACAGTGAAAAAGTCTTGCAACTTGGATTCAGTACTGGGGCAGGTGGCCAATGACTCTACTGAGCTGCAACATGGACAAAACGTAGCGGACTACGACCGGGGATTTGGATCACCATCACAGACGCTATGCTGTTCCTGGGCTACCCATAATTGAATATTGATGGCTGAAGTAACGGGCCGCAACGGCACATGACCCTCGCCCACCCCTCATCCGGAGAGGTGGATGATACCAAGATGTGGGTGTCAACTAATACAGTTTAGACAAGAAAGGTTTTGCCAGTCCTGGGGAAGGGGAGTTATGTTTTTGTTTGTTAAATTGGGGAAAGTGCAGCACGTCATGAAATAGGGAAAATATATCCATGACACGTGAGTTACTGGCCCCGGTGCTCCCTAGGGCGACCAGTATTGGTAGGACAGAGAACCGCTAACCAGAACTGTCACACTGTGTGCAAGGTCCCAAGTGTTATAACATAATCTCCTGTATGTGAGGGGTATCCATTCACTAACTAAATTGTATAAAGTGTTTTCATATCTGTCCTGTATGGGAGCACACCTCGCATTTCTACAGGAAACTAATTTACAGCAGAAAGAGGGACAAGCTCTCCAGAGGAGGGGAAGGGGTCATCTGTACTATATAACATATTCGGCATTCGTTAGAGGGGTTCTAATCTGGGTCAAGCCCAGGGTTCTGTTTCAGTGTACAGATCATAGGATGGACCCACAGGGGCACAATGTGCCACTCTGGAGTCACCTAGAAGGCAAAATCATCACTATCATAAACAACTGTGCCCCGAACGTCAATCAGACAGGTTTCCTTAATGAATTGTCCCGGCAGTTATCTTCCTATATCACAGGGGAAGTACTGATAGGAGGCGACTTCAACTGCGTAATTGACCCCGACAAGGAAAGGTCTCACCTGCCACGTAATGAACCACTGATACATAAACTTGCACACACATTTAAGGCCTGGGAGAACAACTGGACCTTGATTGATACCTGGCAAGTGTTAAACCCCCAAGCGTGGGAATATTCTCCCTGTATACAATTTGCATGTAAGGTTAGATAAATTTCTTAGCTCAACATCATTACATCAGAAAATACGCAATGTAGAATATCTCTCCAGAACTATATTAGATCACAATCCAGTACTACTGTACTTACGCTGGGGCATTGAACTGCCGCCCATACCCACACTGAAGCTTAGGCCTCAGGCGCTACCGGACCCTTCCCTTTAGGAGGGGAAATAGGTACATGTAATACACAATATTACTAAGAGAACAAAGAATCTACTGACTCCAGAGGCTTAGAATGGGCTGCCTTTAAAACGTTCTTCAGGGGGCACTGTATAGCAGAATCAGTGGGGGTTCGCAGAACTCTGCTGCGGGAAACTCAAGACGTGGAAGCTAAGTTGAAGCTAGTGGAGTTTGATCGGACAGAGGGGTTGGTGGATAAAGAAGCAGTCCTAAAAGCCAGGGAACAGGTGGTGAGCCTAGTGGAACGTCTCCGCTGTCACAATTACTGAAATGACATGATAGAAACGCATGCGACAAGGGATAAGGCAGGGAAACTGCTGGCTTGGTTGGCGTCGCCGAGGGTCCCCAATAGAAGAGATCCAAGCGGGACCAGGGCACAACGTCACTACGCAAACTGAGATTAATGAGCTTTCTATACCTATTATGCAGGACTCTATAAAAGTAAATCACAGGTCACTCCCGCTGACATAAAAGCATTCCTGCAATCCCTAGTCTTCCCTAGAATAGAGCTGGAAGAAGCAGAATCACCAGGGGGAGCGGGGGGATATAACACTCCCAGAGATACGGGCAGCCATACAACATTTGTCGAGAGGGAAAACACCAGGAACGGACAGGCTACCGGTAGAGGTCTACTCAACATTCATAGAGCTAGTAGCGCCTAAATTGGTTGCTGTATATAATGAGGCCAGACAATTACAAACCCTTCCGTCAACACCCAAAGAGGCACTAATGGTCCCCTTGTTAAAACCTGAGAAAATGGCGCACGACATGAAGGCCTACCGCCCACTGTCCAGTCTCAACACAGATTATAAAATTCTCAGAAGAATCGTAGCCTCCCGGCTGCTAACCCTTATGCTACAGTTATTCCACAGAGACCAAACGGGCTTTATCCCGAATCATAACAGGTCCCAAAATATCCGCTGGCTATTGCAGACATTAGAGAAATCCTCGCCATGGCACCACAGGCAGCAGTATTAACTGTTGACATTGAAAAAGCTTTTGACAGCTCAGACTGGAACTTGAAGGAGGAGGTGCTAGCTAGGTTTGGTCTTGGCAAAGGATTCTTACGCTGGGTCAAACTATTTTAAGAGGATGCGCAAGCAAGAGTTAAATAGGCGCACATATTTCGCTGAGTTTTGTAACAGAGCGTGGCGTGCAGCAGGGTTGCCCACTGTCACCGCTATTGCTTGCCCTGGCAGTAGAGCCCTTGGCAATCCGAGCTCGCCTGGGGACTGATTCTAGGGGCCCGAAGATAGTGACGGAGCAGCAACAAATTGCATTACATGCGGATGACATTCTGATATTCTTACGGGATAGGCAGAGGGGCCCTCTTATTATTGCTCCGCTCCTTTGGAGAGATGTCAGGCCTTCGGGTCAACTGCGAGAAGACGCGCTTGTTCCCGGTCCACCCGGATGCCCCCCTCCAACAATCAGGGACAGCATCCCCTGGGATACATATTTGGGGATAAGAGTATACCATGACCACTCAGAAATGCTAGAAGGCAACATCGGCAGAGCACTGGGTTCCTTAAAACAGGCTATGGGCTTTTGGACAACACTGCCACTATCTGTCATGGTACGAGTGGCTCTGCTAACGATGGTAGCATTGCAGCAACTACTCTATTACTTTGGTGCCCTACCAATTAAAATACTGTGTGCAGTATTTAAGGATTTGGACAGCATGTCCTTGTCTCTTATATGGAGCACAGGTGACAAGAGAGCGTCTTTGGCCACCCTGCAATGTCCCACTTCAGCTGGCAGCACCTAACTTTGAGAACTACTATGTGGCGGCACAGCTGCAATATTTCACACAGTGGCTGTGGAGCCAGCAGTACCTTCCGAAAGAGTGACATTTGGGTATACCTTCAATGTCCAAAATTACCCTACTCCTCCTGGGGCTTAACAGCCAAGGCACATGGGAGACGAAGGTACAAATGGCGGTGGCATACTTCTGGAATAGATGCCTCCAAAAGACAGGGACTAAACGCCCTTACTCAGCGAAACTCCTGCTTGATTCTTTAGCCACAGTAGTCCACAGTGCTCACAAGATGGGACTACACCAGCTTAAGCAAGCAAGGATGCGCCAATTGTGAGACAGAGATAGGACACTGTTCCGCTTTCATGAATTGCAGGCGGAATTTGACCTTAGGCCACAATATTTCTTGGTACATGGGGCCATTATAACCGCAATAAGGCAACACTGGGGACCAGGTGGAGCTGGTCGTCCCTCACATCCAGAATGCACATTTAAAGGGACAGCAGCAGGCACACGGAAAGCAGTCACTTCTCTATCATAGGACACACTGTAGCCAACTGCCACCCCTAATGCGCTTACGTCAGAAATAGGAAGCAGATATTGACAGACCCTTTACAGATGCAGGTTGGGAAGTGTTAATGGAAAGGGTGCCCATAATCTCATGCAATGCCAGGTTTAAATTAATACACTTTTAGGTCTTTCATAGGACCTACCTCACTGTACTAAGACTAAATAAGATGTTCAGAACATCAGAGGTCAAATGTCCTAGATGAGGGGAGGAAAGGGCTACATTCCTACATACGTTCTGGATTTGTCTGCTACTCTCTAGATATTGGCAAGATGTAATAGCCACCCTCTCTAAATTAGTAGAAAAAGAGATCCCCAAGGACCACACTTACTGCCTTTTGAGTGACTTCCCACATACGGCCAAGACTAAGGTTACAAGCGGTTGTCTAGACTTGGGTTTCATACTAGTTAAAAGGGAAATAGACCGCAATTGGAAAGCCACACAGTGCCCATGAGCACTAGCATGGCGTAAAGCACTCTTAAAGTGGGCAGATTATGAAGGAGTAGTACTGGCAGTCTAGGCGCAGAAGTGAGGTTGCCCAACAGAGAGGGCCAGGGGGGTGATCAATCTTAGTGGAAGAACTCAGACACTTGACAACACTATCGACTAACTCGCCATCGGGTACTCCCTGATTGGGTGTAATGAGAAGGAGAGAAGGAAGGAACTGGGGCGACCCGGGATAAGCATGAGAAGCAAGTATGCAGCAAAGCATGGGGCTAGATGTGTGGCTGTGTAATGTTGAAGTTAACACTGCACAATTGAGGGGAGGATATAAGAAATGGGAGAGGGGATAAGGGATATGGGGGGGGTACAGGGAAATTGGGACAGGAAATGCCAGCAATACAAAGAGATGTACACTGTGAATCTAACGCATAATGCTAACCAATTTGGGAAATGTGAGTATCCTGATGTTGTTTATAAATGTTTCAGTCTGCATGGGACTTACAACAAACGATCAGCATAAGGCACACCCAAGGACAATGCAGGACATATCACACCTTAATAGAAGATGATGACATTTCAATCACAGCCTTGCTGTTAAGTGCTGAAAATAACAACCTGATGTAGTTTATAATACCCAGATGTTCCTTCCCATTCTAGGTGCTTTTACTGGAAGTGGCCTTCACTCAACCTGGAACACAAAGCGTCCCTGACACAAAATGAAATGTTTTCAAATGCTGGTGGATAACATGTACTATTGGTGATACTGTTGAAGGTCATCTGCTTTCAGTTCCATGAGCTTAGCAACTGTGTACTTTAGTAGCTAAACACAGAGGACTGGATTTATAACTCAGTGGACAGGTTACTCCAACACAACGGTGACGGGTACTCCGTCCCCCGAAATCTAAAACAGATAGGATAGAATGGGATTTAGAGTTCAGCAGACGGATATTCGTCACTGTTGTGATGGAGTAACTCATCAGCTGAGTTCTAAATCAGGCCCATAAAAGTGGCCAATTCCATGTGCCTCCATATTAGGTTATAAATCGGACTGGGAATTTTTTTTATTACCCTAGTGAAATTCTGTTTCATTTTTTTCGTTTCACACCTATTACATAAAATGCCTGAAATTATACCATTACACTGGGCCACGTAATTATACAACCGTTCAGGGAAAAATCATACCGCAGAAGCATGGGATAACTCAAATTAATGGAATGATAGTGGCAGCGTTCATAATTCGGGACTCATTTTGTGCTAAATATAGTGCACAACGAGAGATTTTCACTTTTCACATAACTGTGTAATTAAATGGAATTTTTGCATATTTACACAAGCAAATATTACATAAATTTCTCAAACACGTAGTAATAATGTGAGTTTCACCTCACCAATTTTCATGCGATTTACAGCCTTTTTTTTAAGCAAAAACTTTTACATTCAAATGAAACCTGAATCAAGAGTTTTCTTCCACATCACCAAAAGCAAGACTAAACTGTTGTGATGAAACAATTATGCCACTTTGCGCACTGCAAGAAAACAATAAAGATAATCCCTTTTAAGTACTTTAGAAAACCAAGTCAAAATGCATTAAACAATAATACCTAACAAATCAAAGTGTGTATTTTCAGATGTGTCTATATGAAGTATAGGTTTAGGAAAAGAACAGTACAGTTTTGACTGTTCCCCTGAAGTTTAAAGTTAGGCTTATGTTTAATCTCTCCAGTATGTGAACTCCATATCTGTGGATCTAGGGGAACAAACAGATCCATTGCAATGGTGTTTAATTCTTGGGATCCTTAGGAGCACTTGGCTATCAGATATTAACAATAATGACACCTTTGCCATTCTAATTCCTAGAGCAGGTAGGCTGGGGAATTTCCCTAAAGACAAACACAAAGCATGCCAGTCTGAACATGACACTCTTGGCTACTGATAACATTAAGCCTAGTCTTTGTTCGCTTCAATGTCTATCAAAACTGGCCATTTATAGTACTAGTCTCGCAGACAAATTTTAAATAATTTATAGTTGTATGATCTGACTAATGGTTAAACCTTCGAGAATGGCATAAGCATAGTGTAGCCGTCAGTCTGTAAGTGATCCATCAATCAATTTAGGATTGGTAATATTCAAATAGGGTAGGGTGCATTAATCTCAGGCAAAGGTAGGCTGGTGGACTATTGTTCTTTAATAATTACACTTGCACAATGCCCCTAGATATCCTGCTGTTTATGAGAAGGTGGTGGGAAAATCAACTAGTTCAGAAGGGTTGAGGAAGGGAGTGTTGCTTAGAACCTTCATCTTGTGATAGAAGCTCATGAAAAGAAAGCAATATCTTACTTATCTTGTAAGGATCCGTTCATGTTCATAGCTTAATGTGCTGTAGATGCACATGCTCTGACTACTTCTGCCATCTAGTGCTGGGCTCAGACACTGCTGGTTGTTTCTGTTCGAGAAAGTTTTTTCAAATCACAGTGTACCCTGTGACTCCTCCTATTGGGGGGGGAATGCACATGGGCACAAGATCCATTGTTAAAACATTTTATGCACAGTGCGTGAATGTAAGTATGGAGTGGCTAGAAGTGAAAATATAGTGGCCATGCAAAGAATGTTTAAAATAGTATATCTACTTAATGTTATAGAGATGTGGAAACACAACTGACTCCTGGGGAAGGGTGGGCTTATATCAATCTACAGCACTCCCAGCTACAAGCTACAAACAAGTGCTTACACAGTCAGTAACATATTCAGTTTGTAGCATGTGTGGCTGTAGATACACATGCCCTGCACAGACTGTAAGGCAGCACTCCTCAAAGTAGTAGCTAATCAGTGGATGTTACAGATGTCTGAAACGGGTTCTCAATACTGTTTGTCCAACTTTAGCCTGTAGATGGGCAAATATACCCACACAAGAGAGTTTGGCAAAATGTGTGGTGTGTAGAACATGTAAGCTGCTTTGCAGATGACAGCTTTGGAAATACTCCCTAGAAATGTCAAGGTTGCTCTAGGGGGTGGGGAGGGAACCCTTTTGGCTTTGTGGTAACATGTTTCGATACCCTTAGCAATCCATCTAGATACCTTTTATGTAGAGCTACCTTTACAAAGTTCAGCAAAAGCAACAAACAACTGTTGAGCTTTCAGAAAGGTTTGGCTCTATTTAGTGCATGAAGGCTCTTTTAACATATAGTGTATGGAGAGCCTTTCTGCTACATAGCCGGATGAGGAACAAATACTGGTAGCTCAATTGTTCGACTAAGGTGGAAAGGAGAGATTTTCAGAATTTAGAATCCATCCTACTTGGATAAAAGACTCTTGAAAAATGAGGGCTTTTAGCTCACTTATGCACTTCAGCGAGGTGATGTCAATGTGCAGGTCCACCGGAATTATGAGATTGTGTGGCTGCTGCTTTTCCCCCCGCACAATTATGGATTTGCCGCATTTGCCACATAATCCGTCATTTTCTGTATATTCTGTAGAGTTTAACAACAAAATTCGTTTCTAGCTCAAATGGTTCAGACCTTAATAAAAACGCAACACGTTTCTGCAAAGGTTGACTGGTAACCTTTCATTTGCTTGTTTCTATAGTTAGCTGTTAAACTGGTACCAATAAGGTGCAACTTAAGCCCAGAGAATAACAAGTGTAAAAATGTCAAAATAATGAAATACTTTGAGAAAATGTGCCGCATTAGGCCGCATTTTGCTTTTTCTAGTTGCACAATTTAGTCAACCCTGCCATACATTTTGGCCCACTCGTGCTGCATAATTCCTGTGGACCCAGCTATGACGAAAGTCACTTTAAAAAAAAAAAAAAAAACATTGCTAAGGACAGGCATGCAGTGGCTTGTATGGCAGACCCATGAGTTTTGTGAGTATTACCCTGATATTCCAGAAAGGAACAGATGACATTCTAGATAGAATGCTCTTATGGTCTTCCAGAAAGGCTCTGCTGATAGGAACTCTGAAGAGGGATGAACACTCGCAATTTTGCATATATGCAGCAAAGGCTTAAAGATGTTGTATGGAACTATGTACTAGCCCCGATTTCTGTAGGTGAAGCAACTGACAATGTTTCACCCCCCTTGTTTATGGGGGGGTCTATATTCTTGGATTTGCAATAGCGGACAACTCTTTTGCACTTTACAGAGTAGCCGGCCTTAGTAGCAGGAATATGAGTTTCCTTTAGGATGCCCTTGCATTCTTGTTGGGAAACTTAGTACCAAAATCCTAAGATCTCAAGTGCCAAATTGCTAGCTGGAGTTGCCAGGTGTCTGGATGCCTGATTTTGCCCTGTTTCGGAGAGAAGTTCTGGCCTTTTGGGGAGTCTCTCATGTAAGGTAGTAGAACTCTCTAGGAGGTATGATAATCACAGCTGTCTTGCCCACATGAGGGATAAACAGAATGGGGGTGACGGACGTTTGCAGTAGTTTCCTTCCCATATATGTAAGGAGTGGGAGAGGAGGAAAAGCATAGGCAAATATTGCTGACCAGTTCATCCATAGTCCACAGGCAGTGGACCATGGACGACCTGGTCAGCAATATTTGCCTATCCAGTTCATCCATAGTCTACTGCATGTGGACTATGGGTGCAGGAACCTGGAGATGAAGTTAACAGAACTCCCATTGTTGGAAGCAGGACTAGTGGAGAGGAGTTTGTACTCCTGGACTCATTGATGCATCCTGCTGAGCAGGTCCAATCATGCTGAACAGGCCCACAAATCAATTCCCTACCACTTGGAGATACTCCGCTAAAAGATGCATTTGAATTTCCCAATGCCAAATTTTCTGTGCCAGTACTGACAGCTGTGGTGAGTGAGTGCCCCCCCCCATATCTGGAAGTAATACATCACAGTCATGTTGTTGGTTTTTAGAACTACCACCTTACCCTGAATGTTTTGATAAAAGGCTTTGAGGGCCTGGTGCATGGCAAGAAGCTCAAGGTGGCTGATGTGAGAACCTTTTTTGTAATGGTGTCATGGTATGGAGAAGCACCCCTAGCCAGAAAGAGAAGCATCCTTGGTGATGGTCACATGCAGAATGGGTTTGCAAAGAACCTGCCTTATAGCAGATTGCGCTGTTCAACCACTAAAGAGACCGAGACTTGGCCCTTACGATCACAAGATACCGTAACTGACCCGTCGCTTGGGACCACTGTGCCGAGAGGGACTCCTGCTATGAGGGCTTGTACAAGCTGGTGTGGGGAACTATGGCAATGCAAGAAGCAATCATTCCTAGAAAATGGATCACTGTTCTGACTAGACGGGTCGGGTGGGGGGGGGGGGGGGGGCTTTGGATGAAAAAGAAGCAGCAGCTGCTAAAAAGCTAGGACTCTCTGAGGATTAAGGTAAGACTTGCCTGTGGTGGCAGTAATGATTGAATCTAGAAAGGGTTTAATTTGTAGCAGCTGAAGGTGGGACGTGGTAACATTTATCATAAATCCAAAACTGTGTAGTAGGGAGAAGGCAGCTTGGGTGTGAACTAAGCAGTGCTGTCTGAACTCGTGATCAGCCCATTATCAAAATATAGGAAGACGCTTGTGCCTCCCCTCCAGAGGTGGGCAGCTATGACCTCTAGGCATATTGTAAACATCCTTGGGACTGTGGCTACCCCTAAGGGCAACACCTTGAATTAGTTGTGTAGTCCACTTACCACGAAGTGAAGGTTGCACCAATAAGCTCGATTTAATGAATTGTGAAAGTAAGCATCCTTCAGATCTAGAGTGGTCACAAAGTTGCCTTGTTGCAGCTGGGTAGAATCACATTCTGTGGGTTGTTAAATGGAATATAACTGCTAAAGGGAGCCAGTCTGAAAGAGCGTTTTATTTTTATTTTTAGGAATTAGTAGATATAGGGAGTAGACAGCTTTGCTCTGGTGTTGGAAGGGCACCAGCGCTATTGCCCCTTTGAGCAGGAGCGCATGCACCACTTCTTTAGGAAGGTGAAAATGTTCTGCGCTTGTGGTATATGCATGGGGTGGAATGTTTGGTGGGGTGGAAAGGAGAGCTAGACAATATCTGTGTTGAACTATACTTAGAACCCAGATATTTGAGGTGATGTCTTTCCAACGAGGAAAAAACTGCTGTAACCTTGCTCCCACAGGTGTGATGTAATCGAGGGATGCCTGGCACGTGAATGTTTTGAAGCAGAGGCTCCTTTAGTTTCTCTGTTGGGGCTGCCCCTGTATGAAATATGTGTTTATCCCATATATAGTTGTGGGTTGTTAGACTATTGCAGGCTCTGGTAGGATTGGGGCTATAGCAGGGAAGTGGCCTTTGTTGCGCCCCAAAAACTATTGCCTTTGGAAGGAACTCCTGCTTGATGGTGTTTGGAGGGCCCTCAAACCTTTGGCTATTTCAGTATTTTATTTTTTCCAGCATTTGATCGATTAGTGGACCGGAGACGTGCCCTCCATCAAAGGGTAGGCCAACAAGGTGTTGTTACATCTCTGGCTTGAAGCAGGAGGTATGGAGCCATGAATGTGTCTGTGGGACCACCAAGGTGTTAACCTCCCTGGCTGCTCTATCAGCAATATTCAAAGCACACAGCATGATGGCACTGGAGAGGACTCTACCCTCTGATACGATTTTCCTGAATCGATCCAGGAGTTGATGCAGCAGGAACTCCAATTCCTCCCACTGGGCTCTACTGTATTGTAAGTGCAGGCCCACAGAGTAAGCAATCTGCTAGTCCGTTGTGACCCCCACTGCAACCTTTTTCACACAGAGTCAATTCTTTTGATCTCCTTATACAGTGGGAGAGGATCCTCTGTGATTTACACAAAGGCCTGTTTAAGGGCAGAGAGCACTACCAAGAAATCCAAAAGAAGGTACCCCCTGATGTAAATAGGATCTGAAGGGAGAATACTTATATTTTCTCTCCTCTCTGGGAGTAACCACCCTGGCCCTAATCAGTTTCTAAAAGATATCTGGAACAGGCTTGAGCATCCCCTTTATTATTGGAAGGAATGCATAGAGAGCTCTGACTTGAACAGTGTTTCCACAAGGAAGTGTTGTTCCTTGGGTGAAGCGTTCTGTATGACCCCATAGTCTGTGTTCCCTAGAGGATCTACATCATAATCTTCCGACAGATCACTTGTGGAGTTAGAATATAAGGGTGCCTCGTAGTCCTCATGAGGGGTGAATGCTCTAGGATTGACCTGTATCTGAATACGATTTCAAAGACCCTATTTGAGAGTGTGAAGGGGGTCATGTTGGAGTCAAATCCAGTGGAGAAGGAGCTATGTGAGGAGGAGAGCTAGTTGTTGCATCTCTTGAAGAGCATGGGCTGCGATGGAGCATCTGGTGAAGTGTCCACTGTGGGCTCGTCCTCAAAAGTCAGCCTTTTCTTTTTGGGTAACGGTTCTGAGACCTCGGGGCCCTTGGAGGAAATTTTCCCCATGCATGGATGAATAAAAATTCATCACTGCCTCTCAATTTCCTCCTGCAGTCTCCTGAGGACTAGTCTTTGAGAATCATCAGAGCCAGTGGTCGACAGCAGTAGCAGGGCTGATGGGGTGTTCGGAGCCGGCACAGACAAGTCTTTTGGCTTCAATGGTTGCTTTAGCTTATCAGTGCTGGGAGGTAAAGGGGGATTGAGGCCTTAGGTCAAGTACCTCTTCAGAGCCAATGCCTTGCTTCATTGCCTACGTGAGTCCGTTGGCTCGGGAGGCCCTGAAGGTGGCACTGTTTTATGTGGTCAGCTGGATCCCCAGCCCACAGAGCGGTTTGAAGCCCGTTGCTCCAGTCGTTGCAGGCCAGAGGGATATGATTGCATGACCTCTGGGCTGAGCTAGTGCACAGTCTGGCCTTCGGATTTATCGTCCTGTTATTCCCCTTCTTAGGCCTCCCCAAAGATGTTTGACGTGGTGTCTACGGATTGAAGCTGCATTGTGATGTGTGCCAGGTGACGATATCTATTCTGTTGAAGTGACTTTTTAAAGTGAAAATCTAAGCAGAAGGCACTCTTGCCATCACTGTGATCTGGAAAAAGGCACAAATTACACACTCTAGGCAAGTCAGTCGAAGAGTATTTCACATCACACTGAGGGGATTTGTTAAATAGCATACACATTTCTTCACTCTTTATAGCTGACTTTCTGTGAAGCTGATGAATTGAAAGGAGATTAAGCCCCAACAGGATGTGGGTCCGGAACCCAGTATTCAAATGTCCCAGTTTTGTCCTATGAAGTGCTTCTCTCAATGACAGGGACCAAAGTTGTTACTGCAGTGGCTTGAAAAATGAGCGTGGAATATGTTGTGTCTGGAAGCGTTGTCGTATGCATCCAAAGCCGATGGCGGGGAAAAACAATCTAACAATGGAGTCGTGGCTCATGCGCATCCCCCTCTAAGGGAGGTGTCATAGGATACCTCATGACTTAAAGAAACTTCTTTGAACAAAAACATATTGCAGACTCGGAGCGCAACACTCTATGGCGGAAGTATGCAGATCATGTGTCTCCACAAGACAAAAATGCTACAAGCATTAAACCTGCCCAAGGGGAATCGAAATCACTTGATGAGATTGATCAACTTTTCGAGGAGGTAGAGGCTATACTTAACAGCGAACTAGGCACTCATGGCCTTTTGCCCTTGAAGAAGCCTCCACTCCAACCTAAAACGATTCAGGAGTTTTTTATCAAGAATAGGGAAGCTCGACCAGTAAATACTGGGGGTTCAACAGATTGTGCAGGGAAATCATCCGCTGTTAATGCCACTGCTCCCTCTTTCCTGCAGGGTATCGTGACTGGTAGCAGTATCTCCAATCACTTTCAAACCGAGGAGATTTTGCACATGGAGGAAATGGAACGCACACCCCTACCATTGAGTCCGGAGATAAGGCTGGTCCCTAATATTCCATGCAAAAATCGTTTCGAGCTTCTGTCTGAGGGAAGCGCTGTGATTGAGGTCCACGACCCTCTTACAGCTGCTAGGGCTATTGAAGCTGCCTCTTCCCTGCCTATTACTACTGACATGTGCTCTGATGTGTCTGACAATGCAGCTAAATTGCCCTTAATTCTCCAGAGAGTAGACGAAATTAAGAATCTAGTCTTGCAGCTAACTAAACTGCTACAAGGGAATATGGCCAAACTATCGGGATGCATTTGCCAGAAGACAGAGGCAGAAGGGGCAGGTGGGACTTTGGCAGCTGATTCTGCTACATTTAATACTAAAGCACGTGAGGGGCTAATTAATCACGCCCAGAGAGCTGGATCCCATAGGAGGGTCGCTGAAGGTAGTATACCTTCCTATATTATGAACCCTAGAAATATACTCACTGGGTGCAATAGTATCCCCCTCGGCGGAGACAAGACAAGGAACGGGGAAGATCCTATTGGAAGCCTGTTTGCCCCATTGAACCGTCAGTCTGCTTCAAGGCAAAATCCTACTTCCAATTTACCGATAAATAGGGATAGCCCTCTGTCAACCAATAGGAAGTTATTTGACAACCATCAAATTAAGGATCCAGCTTGCATTTTTCCTTCTGGAAGAACAAATAGTGCTTTAGGCGGGACTCCTAATAGCATTGGTCCCAGACACAGAGCCAACACTCTTTTCCTAAGCAATGTCCCAAAGTTGCCACCCAGGTCTGTTGAGGACCAAGAGTCTAGACTTAATAAGGTTATTTACTGGATACGCAATCGACAGGGTTGCCTTTCAATTATACGTTCGGACATTCAAAAAACAGAAAGATGGAGTCCCCCTGGGTCAAACCTCGATGTAATCATGATTGTGTTCCACGATAAATTCTTGGCAGACCAACTTATTGTCTCTGTTGAACGCAAGGGACAACACAAAGAGCTAAAAGGAGGAGGCATCAGGCTGGCCGCTAATTTAATTGACCCAAAACAGACTCCTGTGTTTGTCCCAATTGCTAATACCAATGAGAGAGGCTCTAGGGAAGAAGGCGTCTTTCTGCATCCGGGGCATGTATGACTGTCTGCCCAGGAAGCCGCCTATCAGGATAATCTAGTGGCACCTTCAATAGACAAATTAGAGAAGTACCTTGCTATCGAGTCGAACTATAAGGATGTTCCATCCCCTAAACATGGGGCTGCATTGGGAACTAATGGATTATCCATTATGACTTGGAATCTTGCGGGCCTTGCTAGGAAATTGGATGATGTGGACTGGGTTGCCTATATAAAGTCACAAGATGTATGTCTCTTTCAAGAAACTTGGGCCGAGGGCCAACCAAGCATGGATGGGTTTCTTTCATTTAATATCCCTGCACTGCCTTCAGAGAAAGCAACTGGTCGCGCAAAAGGGGGTCTTTTAATCCTTTTAAATTCAAAGCTCCAATGCGACTATAAGGTTTTAGAATTTGATTGTCCCGACTTGATGGGTTTACAAATTTCTTTTAATCAAAATTTTAACATAATCTTAATTAATGTTTACGCCCGTTCTGTTGCACGTGGTACAGAATCACACATTTTAACTTTACTCTTTGACTTTTTAGACACGCTACAAACTAATTCCTATTTAATTATTGCAGGGGATGTAAATTGCACTTTCGAACCCTCAGCGTTTCTTAGTGATTTACCTGCGGATGAGGACGAATTATGGGGTATTGCACAATTGGATGGTGATAGTTATCCTCCACGCTCTCGTGTAGCAACTCAGCTTGCTACACTATGCTTAAAGTTTGGCCTAAGGGCCTGTAATGGTCGAACTCCTTCTGATTTAAACTTGGCACCGACATTCCTACGAGGTTCTGTGGCCAGCGTAATTGATTATTTTCTGGTGGATGTGCGTCTTTGGCCATTGCTGCTAGATATGAGGGTAGATTCAAGATGCGAGAGTGATCACTTTCCATTGTTGCTCACCCTTGCTGGGAATATCTTTGGTAGAACCTTGAATATGCAAACATCAATGGCCCCTCCCCCTATTTTAAACAATGCTTATACAAAGGTGAGGTGGCCAAAAGTCATGTCAAACCCCTATTTGCTATGTAAGATCTACCAAGTGTTCTTAGATAATCTGTCAGCCTATGAAGACTTCGAACCAGAAGCCATTCCACTTCTTGATATTCACGAAGATATGATGGTTAAACTTCAAAGTGTCTTTTATAAAAAGGTAGCCACGGCAAACCGGCAATATGGGGGTTCACCTAACAGCAGTTGGTTTAATGATGCATGCATGAGGGCTAAGACTGAGTTAAGGAAGGCTATACTGGCCGGGTATACGGGGGCAATCAAACAAGCAAGATTCACGTATAAAAAGATAATCCTACAATCAAAGAAAGCTTGGGAAGATGCTATTTGGCAGGACTTGCTAGATGCTACTAAAACAAACAACAATACGCTTTTTTGGGAACTGCTGACTAAGCACGAGAGAGGGGGTAGGTTTATACAAAGGAACCATATTCAACCTGGTACCTGGGTGGATCATTTCTCTCTCTTGTACGAAGGAACTGCCTCCACTGGGACTGTCGATTGTGAGAAAGTGGGATTATACCCCCCAATTTCACCCAATGCTAACCTTGCCACTTCTCCGTCCAGTGGGAATCTATTTAACTCTGAAAGCTATATTTGCTTTTCTCTAGAAGAAACTGCAGACGCCATTAAATCTCTAAAGACAGGTAAAGCCCCAGGCCCTGATAAAATTCCAGGTGACCTTTATAAATCAGAGTTACCCATCTGGACCTGGTATATTAATATGCTGTCAAACAAAATCGCAAAAGGAGGACAGATCCCTGAGACGTGGAAGGGTGCAGAAATTATTCCAATATATAAAAAGGGCAACGTAAATCTTCCAATTAACTACAGACCGGTCAGTTTAATTGACAACCTACAAACATTTTTTGCAAAACAATTGTTAGTTAAACTGACGAGTTGGGTGACGGAGCAGCAGATCCTATCACCACTTCAGGCAGGGTTCCGCTCTAGAGTTAGCACGGTTGATCAGGCATTTAGGTTGACCGTGCTACACTGGAAATATGTAGTCTTGGCAAAGCAAACACTATATGTCACTTTTGTAGACCTGCGCTCTGCCTTTGACCTGGTACCTAGAGACAAGCTTTGGGGAGTGCTACACAAAAGAGGGGCACCATCTGATATCATTCATTTATTAACACGTATGCATGAGGGCACATACGCTCAAGTAAGATGGGGTAACCAAGGCGAACTGACTAACAAGTTTCCCATTAAAAGAGGTGTTCGTCAGGGATGTGTCCTAGCGCCACTTTTGTTTTCTTTATTCATTAACGAGGTGGTCCAAGAACTCATGACATGCCAGAATGATGCTCCCAGCTTAGGCAATCAGAAAATCCCAATTCTTCTTTTTGCGGATGACTCTCTATTGATCTCAAAGACCCCTATGGGGCTGCAAATTCTTGTGGATAGATTTAAATCATTCTGCTGGAATTTTGGTTTAGAGCTGAACTCGAAGAAAACAAAATTGATGGTGCTTCGCTCTGGCTCTCGTAAGAAGTGTACGATCAGGTTAGATGGAGCTATTTTGGACCAGGTTAGCTCTATCGACTACTTGGGTGTGAGGCTTACAGACTCACTCCTCTGGGACGAACAAGTCGGTAAGAGTGGAGGGCTTTTGCAACATCGGGCAGCATCCATATTACGCCTATACAGGAATACGATCGCTAAAGTTGTGTCTCCAGCAGTAAAGATCTATGTGGCCAAGGCACAGGGTGCTGCTGTTTATGGTGCAGAGATTTGGGGCATGACAGATAGCAGTAGGATAACTAAAATTGAGAATAGCTTTGCACGGGCTCTATGTGCTTGTCCCACTAGCACCCCATTAACCCCCCTTTTTTTAGATCTAGGGCTTAAACGTATAGCCGATTTGATTATCTTACGGCCCCTACTATATTGGGTGAGGCTTTGGGTAGTTCCTGAACTGGCTATATATAAGTCTTCCCTATTAGAATTGTTAAAAACCTCTAACTCCATGTCCATACCATGGATCAAACACGTATCTAGTTGGTTTTGCATGCTAGGACTGAGGAACTTCTGGGAGAATCCCCAGCAACTTGTGAAGCCCCATGTAAAAGTATTGAAGAGAGCTTACTGGTCCCACATATGTAATAATTACATTTCTCAGAAATCGAATGGTCATTTAACTAACTCGTTTATTGATTTTAAATGGTACCCTGAGTTTGAACCATACTTAGATACAATACCTGATTTGTTAGGCAAAAGTTTGTATGCCAGATTTCGATTTGGAACATTACCCCTGAAGGCCTTAACGAGCAGATGGGGACCTAAGTCAAGCTCTGATACCTGTCCTGTATGTGGCATTCCTTCCGAAACAGTAGAACATTTTATGTTTTTTTGTCCCGCCTATTCAATCCCAAGGTTTAAATGGATATATAAAATCTGTAGGGAATTGAATTTAAGGAAATGTTTTTTAGCTTTGCGGATCTTAAAAAGCCACAATTCAAATGTGACAATTTACGCAGTAAGTAAGTTTTTAGCAACAGCATGGCGGATACGCACTTTTTATTTACAATGAGTTGAAATTGTTTTAAGACGGGCAAACATGGATCATTCTTTTTTTAAATTTTTCTATGACATTATGGTTTATATTATTATATTATATTGTATTGTATTGTATTGCTTTGATGGTCTGTCGGCCGAATAAAGCTTATGTGAAACACACAAGCATTAGTTTTCAGTACCATCATGTTTTAGTTCTCTGTTTTAATACAGAGAGTTATATCCTCCAGTCTTTTCCTTAATATAGTGTGGTCATCATATGAACCATTGACATTCGGACAAATCTGCGAATCATCTACGTAAAAGTTATAATACATTTAATTAGATCAGATGATTTTGAAAAGCAGTTTGACAAATAATGAAAACGATCAGGAGTGCCACGACACAACACACACCACTATTACTTCAGATGACTAAACACGGCTAACTTTGACTTTCTGTCTGAAGCCATACAAGAATAATTTAAACAACCTAATTGCTGCATCCGAAAGGGCAGCCTCGGAATGCAGTAACTGGTCAAAGTAAAGTGTTTTGAATTACGATGACCAATCTAACAAAACGAGAAGCGACATCTAGCCCTTGTCCGTCGTTGCATTTAGATCATCAAGAGAAATCCCACCAGTGCGATCTCAATACCTCAGTGCAAACTTACTCCTGACAGAGACACCTAGCTACTGATAAGTCTAGAAAGTCCTGCATGTGACATATACCATCCTTGCTATAATTTTTTACCACTAAAAAACACAATACTTTTGCAGAACGCCTGGGTCCCCAGTCATGCTTTTTCAATTAGTGGTGTCAATAATGATTTCTTAGCCTATCAGGAAATTCGGCTGTGTGCTCGGAATGATTCACTACGTTTGGAACATATGTTGCATAATAGGAGCTAGTCTATTACTTACTTGCCCAGATGAGGCGTCATAATGATGAAAGGTCAGTTTTACTTGTTTAAAATAAAACTGTATTTCATAAAGCCAAGTTCTCTGTACTGTGATCACCTGAGTTATCTGCAATGAGCGCGGCCACTAGCACTGCTAAATAAAGTTAAAAAATAGTATAACACGTTAACTTGTGGAGTTGAAAAGTCATCTGAAAAGAGGAATATTACACAGGGATGTATTTCAAATTGGCGAATTTAAGACCCAGGCTTTTTCTCACCCCATTCAGGTCAAGGCAGGCTGGTCACAAGCAGTGAGAAGACATTAAACACATGTAATGCAATAAAATTAACAGTCTTTTTTTCGCTTGCCGTTTTTGGCATGGAACACTCGGCGGGCATCTGTGCAGAAGCAGAGGAGTGGAGGTTGGCCTATATTTGGTTTACACCATACCAATTATATTTACCCTGCTACTTGTGATGACAAGCATGAATACTACACATATACAATCCCTGAAGAAGTCCTCTGTTGAGGACGATACGCGTTGGCTGTTGTTTTTATGATTTATTCCAAAGCGAAGTTGAATAAAAGGAAGACAACAAAGTGAACAAAAGTGACGTTACATGATGTCTGGACTTTTTTGATATATTGAGACTAGCGGTGCACTATCAAAATATTTAACAGTCTAAAACGTATTGGGAGGCCTTGATGCACCAGAGTTTCTACAAAGCTGAAATATGGTATGACAGAGGCCCTAATGTTGAATAAAAAGTGACAACTGAGTAATCTACAGGTGCTGTGCAGACTACCCCTTTCGTTCAGCAATTATGTTTTACAAAACCCATTGAATAAACTGGGCATCAACATGCGCACACATCTGTCTATGAAACCTTCAGTCATCTAGGTAAGTAAAACCTATCTTGCCTTAAAAGATTAAACCTTTTTACTTCTATCAAGGATTTTGTTATGCTGTTTCTACTAAGACAATAGGACTATGTATTAGGATGGCAGAACTTCAGAATGTAGGGACAAAGTCCTTTCACACATCAGAGACTGTCGGCCAAATTCCTGGCTAGCTCACAGGGCCTCACCTACACCCCCAACAATACTGATGTCAAAGGTGACTGTGGCAAACTGAACATGACACTGTGACTCCTCAGGGAAGTTGTGTAAACAGATCTCACCCTTTTGCTGTATTACTCATGCATGCCCAGGCGAAACACAAGACAGATACAAGAAAAGTTTTCAATACAATAATCAAAAGAATCGTAATCTTGCATAGTGAGAATGAGCTGGGTTTTTTAGGCACATAAAACAGAGCAAATTTATCATCATAATGAACATAGTAAAGATAATGAACAATCCAAACATGATGAATATGTTCAAGACGTTCTAGAGGTTCCTACCTAAAGACTGTAATGAGAGCATAGCAGTTTTACCGTTTTGCCTGCCTGATCTAAGAGATTAGCCTCGGCCACATACTTGGAAATGGTAACAGGAGTCAGCCTGTACTGTAGATGGCAATCCTATTGGGAAGCTGGTAGATTAGTGCCAGTAGAGCAACATGTAGAACATGGCGTTCGTCGCAGGATGGTCACAGCAGGAATACACCTCCTGGGTCAGTGCATCATTTATATGATTAAGCCACACTGTGTTAGAAGCTCAGCTCTGATGCAATGCTATGTCTGGAAGTTACAACAGGCAATGCGAGCACTAGGATATCATGTACAGTGTTCCTAGCCTTGGATAGGATGTACTGATTGCATGTGAAGGAAAGGCTAACTAAAACAAGCAACTCATACAATATATTCTTAGAATATTATGCAAGCGAAGTGTGTAAAACCTCACAGCTAGAGCGATGCGGCTAAACCTTGTAAAATATCAAATGAAGATTAGAAAATGAGGAACCAACTGGGGTCAAGAGGTACTCACAACACTTCATCATTAGCTACAGGTGTGTTAGTGTATTTCATATTGCATTACGTAACCTCACTGTGCCAAGGTTTCAGACTACCGAGAATGCTGGAGTCCCCATAGAAGCTGACCTACATAGAAGAGAGCATGTCTCTAGATGAGAACTTCGCTAACTCTCAGGAATGGACTGAAACAATTTCAAACATGTGCATGGGACACAATGTATATTATAATAAGGCCCCATGGTACCTCAGGGTTAAATCAGCGCAACCAGTTAACAGGAGAACTCTGAAGTACTACAACAATAGGTGTTTAAAACCATGCCTCATCATCTGGTCACTATAGGATAGAGAACCTTTTTTCAAACTTGCCATCCAACTGTGGAAAGTTAGTGGGAAAACATTATCTACTGATCTATGAATAACTAATACCAGATAAACCCATGAGCCACATTAATGAGGTAGGTGCAAACTCTTTAAAAGTTGAGCTTAAACATATATCCTAAAAAGCAAACCTTTGACCAACACCCCCCTCACTGAGGGGTCAAAAGCAGAGAGATGTCAATTAGCAATACACAAAATCAGACGAGAACTTGGAAAACAGACACATGACAACAATTATATCTGAATACGGAACAAATAACTGAGAAAGGCTAAAATTCTATTTTTGCAAAAAGATTCCACTTTCAGTAGCCAAAAACATATCAGCCTCACCCTCAATCTGCAGAGGGGATGCACAGGTCTCTCATCAAAATACAAATAAATACTATTACAAGTGATTGTCTTTTCAATAAGAAGTTTAAGAGGTCAGGTACGATCAGAGAGAGGCTCTAGAAAGCAAAAAGAAAACCTGTACTAGAAAATTAAGACAGAACAGAAAAATGTTATAAAGCCAAACAAAAGGTGACAATTTTACAGGAATAGAAAACATGCTGAGATGTGCATCTAACCTCACAAAACAGCTTACAAGTTAAGGCTCCAAACTGTGGAACTCTCTCCTGCATTACTCTAATCATACAAAAGGTGCAAAAGTCAGCAGTCTGTGCAGAATTTAACAAAAACGCCATTCAAGATGAGAGCATCAATTCAGCATTTAAGCAGGAGAACAGAAGGTGCAAATGATGCAAAGCAAGTAATGCTTAGTCTTGTTCTACAAAGTCAGGACATTCCACAGCACAGTTCCTCATTCACAGACCGGTAGCCTTAACAATAGTGAGGCAACCAAAACTTGCAACTAGACACTAAATTAATCCTAGTGAATCAAATAAATCAAAAGACATCCCAACACCAACATTCACAGATTGTAGACTAAACAAGGATTTGGTAAGCCAACAGGTCTCACCTCTATAATACAAGTGCCAAGCTGTTAGTTTTGTCAAAGTCTGTAAAATATTGATTTAAAAAAATGGTAAAAAAAAAAAAAAAAAAGACACAAAGAAGGAAATGCATATTTTATGGCATCTCAAAACTGTAGATACATTTCATGATTTCAATCTTTAAAAATTACAGTTTATTTCTCAAATAGTTTTCACTCTAGAAACCCGTAACAGAATAAAAAAAATAATAAATTGGCTTAATGTTAAAGGAAATGCCTGCCAAGACCGAATTTACGTTACACGGAATTCAGCCATTTGGTCCTCATTATTAATCCAGGGACTAGATGTATGTATCCCCAGGGAAGTGTAAACCTTCTGCCCCATATGCCAGGTAAGTAAGTGCAGCAGATAGTCCTTTCTGCAGCATAATAAAAATAATTGTGTGCCAAACTTGTGCTTTCACGCTATATATGAATTGCTGGGAGGGGGGAGGGTACCACACAGTACAGGGGGAAGGAGATTATTGCATAGCAGGAGAATAGAATAGGAGGAGCAGAAAACACATTCCCTCAAGCAGCACTAAACGACAAAGGAAAGGAAAATGTATTTCCTTATATGAGGAGTAGAAGGATACAATTAAGCCAATCAAAAAGATAGTAAAGAGGTTACATTCCAGGGAATAGACAAACACAAGAAGAAGAAAGTAGTAATTGAAAAAGAAGTAGACGAATAAGAGTGTAACAATACAATAAAGCCAACTGATGATTATCAATGTGAAGAATGTAAGTCCACTCATTTCATAATACCTCTTTCGCAACCAGACAACTTGCGATGTTCTCTAATGTTTATGAAAAAGTACACAGTAAATTACTGTCTTTTTAGCACAAGACTGTCTACTTAGCTGTTATTAAAAAAAATTATGCACACCTCTCCTCAAAGGTAATCCCTCAAAGCTTAGAACCAGAGACGGTAGGTAGAGCAGTTAGACAAAAAAGGTTAATGCTCTATTTGTGACAAAACATCTGATTTTACAAAACGTTTTTGGGCACAACCCAAATATTAATTTTCGTATCACCTGCCTTGTCTTATGCTATCTTTAGTCAAAGACATACAATATCAAACACCTTGTGTGATGCACATCTTCTCAACTATCAACATACTGAATCAGTGCTATCCCAGTAACTCCTCAGCTCTCATATCTCAGTGGATTAATGTATTAAACTTGAGGAATCAGTGCTTGACCTAATGGTCACAGGAAAGATAGACTCACCCTTTCATCATTCCGCGTGTGCTTTACAAATATATGTTATGTTATATAATACAAGAAGAGAACTTTGACCTTTCACAACAAACCATGTACATGTTTAATTACTTATGTGACTAAATTGCTTAACATAGTAGGTGTTATGAAAAGGACTGTCTCCTTCAGTTAGCAACTTTTTGCCTCAATATGCATACGAGATGATAAATGGGCAATACCTCAAATGCATATGCATTTCAAAAATAATGGTGTGGCCACTTTACTACAAAGAGCAAGATATAAACTGGTAGCCAACAGACCTGCTGTGCTGCTTTTCCCGGTTTGTGGACTGCTTGGTGTTGGGTGCTCTGCTGGAGGAGTGATCAGGTTTGGAACTCTGCCACCTGGTGGTGGAGGAAGAAGATTAACCTGCCCTGCAGGACGTGATTTTGTGCTTGCCGTAACACCTTCCTTCTTCTTCATATTCTGAGAAGTAAAGTAACCAAAACTGAGAAACACTGGGGCAGGATATAATTGTCTGTGTAAGATCAGTGCACTACTAATAAGCCATTGGCAGCCAAGACATGCTGGCGTACAGACCTTGCATGATAACCAAAATGTTCACATGCACAAAACTCCATATAAAAGGAAGTAGGCAGAACAAATGTTATCACAACAAAGAGACAGTCCCCCCCAAAAAAAAAAAATCACAGTTTTTATAGCAGACAGGTATACAAAGCTTTTACATACTGCAATGTTAATCTTGATGGTCTGTCCTTCTTTGAAGCCGAGGTCCAACTTGGGTCCAGGGTCAGGGTTCAGGGCCTGCTTGGCCAATTCAGTTTGCTGTTTCACCCATCTACAGGAAGTGTGAGGGCACAAAACTGAGGTCATGATGCTGCTCATAAATGCTACAGAATTGTTAATCAACTAAGAGCCACTGAAAACGCATCCAACTCACACAAAATCAAAGTCAAATGGTTTAATTAGCAGCCTGTTGTTCCCATGTTCTAGTAACACGTGTTGATATAGTGTAGCATATGGGAATGACACTGAGTGGATAAAAGATGTAGTTAGATGAACAGGTTAAGTCTAGACCAAGAGGAAGTATACACTATATAATCACCAGAGACTGTGGAATGTTGCTACTGAGCATATGCTTCTACCCATGTCTATATCACAGTGTTAAAGACACAGGACTCAACATTCTGAAAACCTCATCCGTAGGCTGTTAAACACAAGGGGCAGAAGAAATCCTATAGTTCATTATTTGCAGGAGAACCGCAATAGGCGAGGGTATCACACAACCAAGTGATGCACTACTACAGCACTTCAGTTTTTGCCTAAGCAAAAGCTTCAGAGTTTGTTTTAACTATCAACAGGGAATGATACAAGCACTGCATGTTTTTTGCCAGTACCACTTGTTTGTCAACATGAGTAACGCGGCCCCAAGAGCATTCAGAAAAAGTTCAAATATCAAATATTGATAGTTAGCACGATTCTAGTACACATAATAATAACATGCTACAGATCACAATTGACTAATGTGTAATTCCAGCATGAGGCACCAACCATGGAATAGGGAAACACACAGGGCTAGATTAATCAAGACTTTACCCTCATGCAAAGTCATCAAAAGTGAGGGAAGCCGGGGCAGAGTTGATTTTTTATTTACATTCCAATGTAGAACTTTACTTGTGTTGGAAAGCCACCTAGAAGCAAGGCAAAGCAGTGATATGTGCTGCTTTGCTTCGGGCGAGGGGGTGGCATCCCACACTACCACCCAGTGTTGATGCAAAGTTCTATTTACTAACAAACTTTGCATGTGTGCTTCCATATCCCTCACATTACAAAATAGGAAACGTTTATAACCTTTGTCTAGGCACAGGATTTGGTACTGGAGGTGTGTACCCTTCCAATACAAACCATCTCTATGGTGCAAAGGTATGTGCATGGAATAATGTAGTCTAATTACACAACTACGGTTGGAAAGGCAGCAGTAGTGCCATACATAGTAGGTATGGTGTGGTCCTGCACTCTCTCCTCCTCATATAACCAAGTAACTTTGGTTGCTGCACTGCGTGAAGTATTAGGAAGTGTGACCCTTAGTATCGGAATGTCAGCTGCAGGTTCATGTTTTCAAAATTCATCTCAGTTTTAACTTTGATGGAATGCTATTTCATTTGAGTTTTAAGTTGCAAAAGGGCTAGAGTTTCTTATTAAAAACATCAACCAGGGAAATTAAATTTTTATATAAACAGTTAGATCGACATAAGAATTTCTCCGAATCCTCCTGCAACTCAAAAAGAAACTGAAGCCTTTGCTTCAGAAACATTACTCACTTCTGCCACAGACAATAGGAAATTACTTGTTACCTATCTTTTCTAAACTATCTAAATCATACCCACCATCTCTATCCAGCTGTTGAATACATTGTTGCTTCCAAGCTAGGTTTACTGTACATATTATTGCTCATTATATACAGAAATATCTATTGAATCTAATGGTAACTTTATAATACATCCTGTATTTAAAAAACAATACTGTAATGAAAGTGAAATTCTAATCTAACACCTGTGCTTTTAAAATACAACTTAGCATAATATAAGATTTATTATATAATCTACTTTGACATTTCTTATTTGGTCATACAAGAGTAAAGATGAATAAGAGAAAAGGAGGAAGAGAAGGAGCTGGGAGGGTGTCGTTAAATTTTCACTTAAACTGGGATTTTCATAGATCATTTTATAAAAGTTAGACCTGAATGGCCACTTCCTGCCGAAATTCCGTTCTTCATTAAACCTGTAAAACGTCTGTTATTCGTTCTAAAGAAAAAAAGCATCTGACCTGGAGCATAAGTCTAGATTCTAAAAGCTATATTGATTTCTTATGAAGGTTTACAAATCTGCAAGAGAATTTCATACAGATCTAACAATTCAGACTTGCAAGTGGTAGTAAGCTTTTTCATTGCAGAATGGATAAGACAAACTCAGAAAAAACAAGAAGAAATCTCCGATCTCCCTCTCAGACTATCGCCTCTTCCCCATAGCTTGGCCCTTCACTGTCTAGCAACATAAAATAAGTTTTAAAACTATCCAGAACTATCCATATTTTCCTCATGTGATCTCTTCCACTACAGCCAATGTACCAGACGCGCCTTCAGTTCTGGGATAACTCAGGATTCGGCAGTTATAAAAACATCTTAAGTCAAATATATCCATCTCAGATTTTCTGTCAGGAAATTTTCATTTTACCCCAACCACAGAACTCCCTCCCCTCCATCAGACCATCTCTCATTGTTAGAGTTTGACCACCCTAGACACCTAAAACACACAGAACCCCTCTCATTGTCACCCCTGGCACTCACACTTTTCATCTCATGGCCTCAACTCAACCAACTCCTTGCTCGATCTCTAACAGTCTCTAACAGTTTTAACACTCACAGGATGTCCCAACTCTACCAGGCACTAGTAAGCAATTCCCCGGGATCCTTAGACTCACTGAGCCTGTGGTGGGAGGGCTGGATCGGGGACCTAGAGGAGGTTGATGGTGTGATGCCTCTATGGACCCCAAAGAGCTCGTGATATTGGTCCAACTGTGGCTGATTCGGTAGAACTATTTCCACCGAATCTATAGAACTACCCAGTGGTTGGGCTGGGCACAAATCCTTCCCAAATCCTTTGCAGGTCCCGGATGTCCACGTTGGCAATCCTCTAAAGCTGACTTTTTTCACAGGGTGTTCCTGTGCCCACAAGCTGCATCATATTGGTCCCGGGTTGGCATTACCATGTCGGCTGGCTTTAGTACTCTCGTACATTCAACCCCTAAAGTGGCAATACTGGGCATGCTGGATGGGCTGGGCAGGCCTCGTGCCGACAGAATATTAATTGGACTAGCAACTCTGATAGTCAAAAAAGACATCGCTCGTGCTTGGAAACAGCCTTCCCCACTGACAATGAAACAATGGTGCACGGGAATGGACTGGTTTGCCAAACTGGAGGAACCAGTTTACATCACCCGTGGTTGCCCCACAAATTTCTCCAAGATCTGGGGTAAATGGTGGGACTTTCATAGGCTATTTTCCACAAGGGAGTCATGCAATTTAAACCCTTGAGGGGTGGGGGCGCAGGAGGGGTGGAAGGGAGGTAGGTACGGGAAAGGGACTGGCGGCTTAAAGCTTTGTCATTGGTGCTTTTGCTTCTTTTTGTTCTTGATTTTTCAGTATACTCGCAGAAAATTAATAAATTCTGTTTATAAAAAAATACCACACAGGATAAAGCATAAGAAAGAAAGAAAGAAAGAAAGAAAGAAAGAAAGAAAGAAAGAAAGAAAGAAAGAAAAAAACACAAAGACACTCACTTGAAATGGTCTTGAAGTGCAACATTAAAGTCAAATGCATCACCTCGGTCAACAAACCCAACTCCAATGAAAGCTCGCCGCCCTGCAGAGTAAAGTGCAAATATTATTTGATCCTAGCAAAGATATCTTGTATGAGATTTTGCACATCACTGGATGAACTTAGAGAGAGCTCTGGCACTTCACACATGCCCAGAACCACATACAAGAGTCACATTTTTAAACATATCTCCAAATATCGAGCCATTCAAACACTTCAAATAAAAAAGTACAAGTCATTCACTGCAGTAACTATTGTACTCTAAGCCATTGGGTCGTTTTCATCCAGACTACTGCGAAGTCCTGAATGAACATGAAAGAAGATCGTGTACTGTGCACAATATATTTAACCATACTGCAAGATTTGATGCAAGGTCAACCCTGCTATGATACCACTCCTAACTCATTCCCTGGCTTCTATTGTGTCTAAAATGAAACAGCTATGAGCAGAGCATACAAGCCACTACAAGGACTACGGGTCAGCCACCTGGAAGAGGAGGGCTGTCACATTATGGGCTTACTAGTCACTGCAGAGGAGACTTTGTTCTCATTCGTCTTCCAGTCACCCTTCTTCTGTCTTCATGGGAATATTTCTATAATTCGCTGCAGGCGAAAAAGTTCTAACTGAAACTCCATGGACCGAGACAAAAAATTTCAGAAAATCCCATGCACAGTGTGAGTGCTATATCAGGACCACACTAGACAGTTGCTCTGTGTCCAACCTGCAACAAGATACCAAATTGAATTCAGACAAATCGAATACAACCCTTGGAGAGGAAGTGAAGCAGCATAATCATTTTTTTTCCCCTACTGATTGCCAACGGGGACCAGACAGAGTATACCAGTGGTTGCTTTGAAGGTTATATCTTAAGGAATATGGTGCCAGAGTTTTAAGGACACTATCATGGACCTGTCTGCATAAGCATAATACACTAGGAGGTGGAAACACCCAAGCAAATAAGAATCCTAAGCCTTCCAGTGCATGCCAAGGATTCTTTTGTAAGTTGAATGCTGCAGGTTAATGCTCACTACGCATTTAAAAGCCTAAAGACCAAAACTGTTGTTTCAGCATTGCAAAATGACATAGAGAAACTATTTGTTATAGCCTGAATATTTTGAAGAACTTAAGCAAATAAGAAGAGACGTTAAAGATTTACCATGTCCTGATTGAACATAAACATACGGTTTAGCCGAAGATCTGAACTACAAGATCTGAACTACAACTCACTCTTCTTATTCAGAAAGCACTGATCACAATAAACAACGCTGGTTGTGACCTCCACGCTGATTATGATATTCCATATAAAATACCACACGTACAAAGTTCAAAAGGTGTTTAAGCTAAAACAAATGACAAAAATTCCAAATCCGAAACAGAGACAGGCGGAGGAAGTTTCAACCCGAGGCTAAGAAGTTGACTAAGCCATTAAAATATCCCTTTCAAACAGTTTGCAAGGAAGACAAATGACCAGAGATTTTTCTTGGTAGCCCATGGAAACTAGTTGAAAATGTAAGATTGCAACCATGGTGGATGACCAACCCAAGTGTGAGACAAGCAGAAATATCTTGAAGCAGGAGCAAGGTCAAACATTAAGCTGGTGTAAAACCCTAGCTACTTGCTTTTGTATTGGCAGCCTTTTTGGATGCTTCAAATTCTTAAATTGCTTTATAAAACAATCCCAGATGAACACAAAATAAGGGATTAGGATCCAGGAAAAAAATTCACCAACAGAGGGCAAGGATGTACAACCCCATCTCGACAATAGGAGAGGTGAAATATGGGTAGGAAGTATATCAGGGGAACATTTATGTTCGAAGTCCAGAATATTTATGAAGTGCTTTAACAATGGAAATGAAGACACTGGCATCCAGGGTGTCCTATCCATTGAGAAAAATATAGGCTATTACTTCTTTTTAAGTGTTGTCTACAGTCAACTGTCAAAGATCTAGGTTTTTGGTCAGCCCATTGCTTATTTTTATGCAGTCTTGTCAATCTCATTTGCTTGCTTCTTATTCAATTGCTTTCATTCCTCTTCTTGTGTTTGTCCCTCCCATGGAGCATATCTTATTTACTACCCGTCTGGCTGGTAGGCTTGCATCATTCCATGGCTAAGATCAGGAAACTACTTGTTTCTTCTTCTTTGAGCACCGCATGGGAGTGAACATTTTTTCTGGTTCTCTCCTATATGCTGCTTCCCCCTCACACCGGAGCCCAATTGTTCTCAGTGTTCCTCCCAAACCATTCAGCTCATCATTAAAAGTGCAGCAACTAGTATATTTTTGCTGAGGTTTTATTTGAGAGCAGTCTTTGGTTGGTTTTGTTTTCTACACTGCATTCCACAGGTTGCATGAAAGTCAGTGCTATGGCCCACAAAGGCAGCATGTATGGTGGGTGATGATGGAGGAGAAGGCTACTTCAATCACTCAGCCAGCAATTGAGGAACACAGTGTATTTACAGTGCCCAGGGCTTCTGCACACCACCAAATGGCAGGGGCATTTGTTCAAGTTCTATGTTGCACAGAAAGTAAATTAGGCCTTGGCAAGTATTGGCATGCAAGTTACCTTAAATTCAAACACTTATTTAAGCATGAACCCAGGCAGCTGTTATGTTCTTTATATACCTGCAACTAGCCTGCTGTGTTGTCCTCAAGCTGATTATACATCACAGGTTTTTTTTAAAACATTTTGTTCAGTTTCTTGCATTAAAAATATATACACCATGCTATTTATGATGATTGATAAGTCTTTATTTAGTATTCAGTTTTGAGATACCTTAAGGTATTGGTTTCACTTTCCAGTTCTTTTAATGTTTTTCTTTTAACTTTTTAAATAATGCTTTACAAATACGCACGGGCAAATCCAAAAGCTTGGCACTGTCATTTTCAACGAAATACATTTTGGGTTAGCCAAAGTTTGTTCAACGCCTACCCAATTCCTTTGTAAGGTGAAAGAAAATCATTCCACCAGTAGGGACAAGAAGACTTCAATCAATTGGGACTGAAGGGAGCACAGGAATATGCAGCATCCACCATTTGCATTTTAATTTGTGAATCCGTTTTGAAGGAATGGCAGAGGTGTTAAAGAATACTGTAATATCCTGCTCCAAATGAGCAGACATGCATCTTCCATGAAGCAAATGTCCCTAAAAACCACTGAACCATGCAAGGTTCCACTTTATATTGACATGTGAAGCAAAGCATTGAATGCGGCTGGTTAAGATTAGGAAAACAGGTTGTGACATTATTCTCACTCTGTGAGTTTATCTGGTTACTGATTATTCTTACATTGAGTTAGGTCTGTGTCAGACTAGCCTTTTTCAAGTAAAATGTCACTCCCTATACTAAAGGTCTAGAACACCCCTTCTTTCTTTGAAAGGAGATGTTTTTTTTTTTAAAACAAAGAGGGAGAGGGTTGAAGATTCAAATTGCCTGGTGTTGGGACAGAAAAGTACCCTGCATGGTGAAGGACATGCACCCCTACCTTGAGGGCCTAGGTGTATGGATATCATTAACCCGGATACTGATTTTTCATCATGGGCAAACACGAATTGTGTGGACCATGACTTAGGCCTAACTCGATAATGAGGTCTTCTTAGACTGGGAGGGGAGCATCATGAGCTATCCTTGAGCAGTTAGTGGAATACTGCTCTTACCTAGAGTTCAGTGACACAGGACCGGTGGAAGCATACTCGTTTATGTGATCAGTACAGGTGAGGTGAACAGGCCTTTTTACTTGTGTCACTCTCACTCGAGCAGGGCCTACTAGCCCACTCGTGTAAAGTTCTGAGCTGTGTACTTAACTCGGCTTTGGCCTGCATAAATTGCATGCAGCGCCAGGCAGCATGAGATACTTGTGTCTGCGTGCTGAGTTGTATGTGTGTGCCTGAGGATTGTACATAACATCAGCTTTGGGTTCCACTTTTGGAGCCCGAAGGCATGAGGACTGCAAACCCCAGACAGGAGATGTGTGTTGCTGACATTCGTGAAGGATGGGGTGGGACACAAACACTGAAGGGAGAGGAGCAGGACATCCTCTGTGCAAATCAAAGGGTTTTTTGATTCCGGGAAGAGTTACTTCTCAATGGCGTTTTGGATCATCGTCAGAAAGATGGTGGGAATGGTTTGCACTACCAGGGAATCTTGATACTGAAGAAAATTCAGTTCTTTGAATCTTTATGTGGCCCATGTCAGTGAAGGCTGACAGCCAGGTGTGATCCCCGGTCACTCCCTTAGCCAGTATAGTGGGTTACTCAAAACTGGAGCCGTTCCTGCAACTGCAGATTGTCCCTCTGACAAAGGACAGTGCAGAGTAGAAAGATGTATTTGAAAGGGGCTGACACCGCCAACATGATTTTCGAAGGACAGACACTAAACCACAAGTGTATTTGGATTTGGACAATAAAGGTGGTGCCATGAGCCCCATACTTTGTTGAATAGCGTCATACTATCAGGACAGGGAAGATCACCAAGGCTTCTTTCTGCTGGAATCAGGACTGGGGACCAAGATCTGCAGGTCTCCCCGCTGGATGAGGGGCCATCACCCAGGAAACCCGTGCCAAATGTCCTAAGCCTGGAGCACCAGCTTTCTGCCTCACAAGACCAGAGCCTCTTGTGAAGAGGAAAGCACCTTGAGTCTGCATGCCTGCAAGACCAGAGAACCCTGTGGGGAAGAGGAGTGTGTCAGGAAGACCTAGGCCCAGTAGGGATCCTGCTAAGTGGATCCAGGTGAGCGAAGTATGAGATGCCCAGTTTGGTTATGATCTTTGATGGAGTGTGGGCTGTTTGCTTGATCACACAGAAGCGAGGACCATCATCATGCTATAAATGCTCATCTCATGTGCCAGAAGAGGGCCACTGTGAAGTGTAGTCATCGGCGTATGTGTGCTGTAGCCATTCAACCTGTGTGCCACTGTGAAGATATGGCCGTTGCCCATTAGGGAGCCGAAGCTGGAGACAACCCTCCCCCCCCCCCAACACAATGTACCTGGAGGGGGACACTGTAGTGTCAAGGCTGTGCCCAGGATGCTGTACAGTACACTTATCAATTGCTGCTGGAGCCGCAAGAAGACGTCTCACACCAATGAGAGTCATCACGGGGCTAAGGAAGCCCAATGTGCCGTTAGGGAAGGACTACAAGAGAGGGAACAATCGAGCTGGCAAAGGACCACCCTTGTCTTCCCAAGATCGCTGGCTGCCAACAGCTCAGGTAAGACTGTTCCAAGCCTCTGAGGACTTCTGTGAACTGAGGAGCTAGTGAGCTCTTAAGGCAAAGCATAGACTTTGTGGTGCGTGGGCTGCATCTCGGAGTGTCCGTCATTATTCGAATAGGGAATAACAACCCCAACTAGAAGGGACAGAGGGACTTGGGGATTTTGCTCCCAAATTCGCTAGCACACTGACTTCAAGGGAATTATTTAGTGAGTTGCACATGCTTGGTCTGCTTACATTAAATACTTTTCATAAGGACTTGACTGGACAATCACTTCATTGCCACTACTGTATGCATTTTGAGTTATGTGCCAGGGTATGCCTAGCACCTACCCCCCCATGAAGAGTCTTTGACTGCTTGACAAGCTCTACCACTGTGAGTCAAGTTCTGGATGGGGAAAGACCTGGCCCAGTTACTCAGAACCCACAATAGGTTGGGCCCTGGGACATCAGGAGTAAGAGGCCACAACCACACGGTTGGGCCCAGTAGCTTCTGCTTGATCCTAGGTCTTCGAACGGGGTCTGACTGCTGCTCTTTGTGCCAACAGCTGTTTTATTTGTAAAACACCATTCCAAGACTGCCACCAATGTATGTGTGACCATGAGCCTGCAGTTCCAGCCATCTTGAAATGTTTTCTTCCTATTAAAGTTTTAGAAATAACATTGAAAGAGGGCTGTCATGTGTGAATGCTCACACATGTGCGAGCAGCCATGCTTGAATGGATTTCTCGTAAAGTCCCAACAAAAATCATTATAGGGTGCTTATGGATAGAAAGCCAACAAATGATGGTTTTTAGAAGAAAATAAATATGCATATGAACATAAAAGCAGTGCAGCAGCAGTGGTGGTGGGCCTTCAGGACAGAAATAAAAATTTTAAGTACAACATAAATAATAAAACCATTTTTGAAGGGATTTTTGTAAAGTGCAACAAAAACCTTTCAGAGACAACTGCCCATGTGTGCGGACGCATGCACATGCATATGTAGCAATTTTGTCATGGTTGATGAAGTATACTCACAATGAACATATAAGAAGACATGTGAGCAGTTCAGTAGCATTGTTCGGGAACTTGCCGGGCCCTTGCCATAAAGAAAAAAAAAGTAAAAGAGAAAAAGACTTTCTTAAAAGAAAAAGAAGACATTGGGCTAGTTGGTCGTGACACAAAATTGGGGTATTTTCTTTTGCAGATATGTACATTTTACAACCGGAAAAATCTCAGCCATGACAGAAGTGGGCTGACACACTTCTTTATGCAACCTGACAGACCTAAATGTGAAGAGGGCTGGTTGAACGCCCCTCTAAATAAATGAATAGGTAAATATACATATTGCTCATCCGAAAAAAAAAACAATTAATAAGCGAGTTATATTCTGACTCAACCGCAAACAAAATACTGAAATTCACCACTTATGGTTAGCAAAGCCTGCAGGACATGTCATAACTCAAACAAACCCCCCCTGCTAAAAAACACCAATTTGACAAAGGCACAGAAAAAAAACAACAAAGGAGAGAACAAGATAACAATAAGACGTCACAGCAGTTATGTTGCAGTCATGCTAATTATAACAGGCAAATTTCACAAGTCTGTACACAATTGTCTGTGAGTGGGGAGTTGGGTGCAGAGCCTGTCCATAGGCTAGGTAACCCTCGCTGTGCACGAACAAAAACTGCGGACAGCGGGGGTTGTCGGCCTGCAGCGAATCTCACTGTACACTGCTAAATTACCAACCTGTTGCAGTCAGGAAGACCCCACCCCAGTTCAAAGTCTTCAGCCATGCCCATCGCGTGCTGGCCACATGTTTTGACCTACAGTCTATGCCTGTTGAATAGTGTATGTGAAACAAAAAATATATAACATTCGCTGAAAAAAAAAAAAAAAAAAAAAGGATAAAAGGAAGCTATGGTTAACTTTAGTTGTAAAATCTAAACGTAGGTAAAAAAAAAAAAAAACATAAGAAATTAACAGAACAAATACAGTTAAACTGTGGCTAGTACCACGAGTCTCAACTAACACAACAGGTACAAACCATATACCAAATGTAACATGACCGCAAAATAATTATACCAGTAAAACCAAAAAGCACAATTTAATTAAATGAATACATGCTTAAGGGAGATGTAGTATGTAATCTCAACTGTAAGTTTATATACAACCTGCGTAATTATATCTGTCACATCATGGGTGATGCTATAAGCAATGCGTTTGGTGTGAGAGTTACTGTTGTCATTGGGGTACCATTTGGTTTGCGGTGAGTGCCAACCCCTGCAGCCCACTGTGTTCACATGCAGCTGGGATAAGCCATAGGGGCTAGCCTATGTCCAGGCCCTGTTCTCCACGCACAGCAGACAGGCAGACAGACAGCCTCAATTGTGCATGGCCTTTGGGCATTAGCAACAGGGGTTGGCGAAAGGCAGCCAATCCCCGCTGCACCCAACTCGACCAGACCAGCTTACCCCTGCTGCACACGCCCTATGTCTGTGTGGTATAGTTACCCAGAGGGCCTGTACCCAACCTGCTGGGGGCAGCCAACCTCCTTGCTTCCTACCCACTGCAGGGTCTAGGTGTGTGGACTTCAGGGGCCATGAACTCAGCTGCAAAAATAAGCATTTTTATTTTTAGTTTGACTTAAAGGAAGGGTCCCCTTGGGGCAGCTACATAGGTCCCATTATGGTTCGCTTCATTTTTTTTCCCCAAGACTCAGATAGACCGTCCTTTATTGTCGCCACAACATTTCTTCAAGGTGCCAGCCAGTCCGAGAATTTTGAGTTCTCAAACCAAAAGCAGACGATAGGACAAAAACACTCCCTTATCCAATCGGGTACTGAAAACAAAAGTAAAAGCTGATTTCTCAAAACTACTGAATGTATTTACTCAAAAAACAAGCAAAGGATCTTTCTTTAGTAAAGTTAAACTTTCTTGCCAAACCTTATTTAATTCCATTGACCTAATTATTTTGTATTGGTGAGCAAAGAAACATACAGGAATTAGTATGGGAAGGAACACCTCCTGTTCTTTTTGCAGTCCTTGCACTTGCCGCATCTGCCAAAACTTGCGACACCAAACTCAAATCTGATGAACTCTTATTGAAAGGTGATGTGCAGATCTGCATAGTGCCAAAATTATAAAACAAAATATGTATCTTCCATGAACAGTGACCAAACCATAACTAATCAAGCTCTATCACAGCCTGTATACAAATACAGTTATATCTATATATACACACACATAATTATTATATAAACACATTAATATTACACAGTGACCACTATGTGGTTATGGTACAGTCACACTTTACATTGAAAAACTATTTTTTAAATTTGCTATAGCTTTAGACCTCGTGGTTGGATTTGCACAAAATTTGGCAATCGCTTGGCATAGTCAGCTAAGTTCCAGCAGGCCAAGTTTCATGGAGATCTCTGCAAGGTAGGAGGCATTATGGGATAGAAAATAAAAAAAGATACATTTTCGTATTCTATCATTCATCAGAAATTTTGTTCTCATCCTCGACCCAAACCGATGTACACATTTACATCAAACCTGGCATGAAAGTAAAAATTTACACTGTAAGTGTGCTTCTATTGGTTTCAATAATTAATATTCAATAGATTTTTTATCATTAATTAATTCAATAGATTTTGAGATGTGCGTTCAAATATGCTTCTTGGTGTGCTTTAAAGGGTTAACACTTTTGTAAATTTCTGCAATTTGGGATTCACAAATCCAAAAAACAAAAGGATGATTGGACTAGTGATCATTTTTTTGGGTCATTCCTTTCGGAACTGGGGTTACAAAGTACCTAAAACAGTTCTGCATGATCTGATTGGCTGCTGAAAGAGAAAAATGTTCTCATGAGGCATTTCATGATGCAGAGCACGGTCCTCATGTCCTCAAATAAGAGGTAAAAGACGATGTAAAATGATCGAGTAGGCTCCCACTGACCCCCAGGTAATAGTGAGAAGAGCGAAGGAAAGTTTTATGGTTCAAATTTACAAAAATAAATAAATAAAAAATAAAAAAGCTATAAGAATTCAAAAGTCTGTTTTGAGAATTGTGAATCCAGGACACCTGAAATGTCTGTTGGGGACCGCAGTATAGAGACAGGTACAGGGGTTCCTTGCCTCCATTTTAGATGTAGGTGTTCATGAGTCACACAAAGGAATAGCAATTTCGAAGCAAGCTTCAGGGCATGAAAGCATGCCTCAAATTCACAAATCCTATTTAAGTATTTCAAGTCCAAAAAAGGGGACATGCCTAAGTCTTACCTCTATGTGGAAACGTTTATGCACAGCAAGGGTTGGCCGCAGAGTGTGGCTACCGGCCAGGCCAAGCCATGAATCAAACATCAGTTGAACTCAGCTCAAGGTCCTGCACAATAAAGCTTAGCTGCAGGGTCCCACTGCAGGTCAGGCTCTTTGGTGAAACCCTATAGCATACGGCCAAAGACCACACACAGAAAGTGGTTGACACCTACTACGGGTTAGCAGCAGGCCCCCAGCCAATCCCAAGTGCACACTGCCAAGGGACATGCACTGCAAGGTTGGAAAAGTAAGTACATCTTTAAAAAAACAATTACATTACCTGAAAAAACAGTTAAAAACTGTCTTATTGTTCTGTGTCAAAACGGGTAAAACTAATGAAATTTGCTAGTTATGGCACGAAAAAATGTTATCGGGAAGGCAAGAAGGTGGGCTGCATGAGTTATGGCGTATTGTGTGCATTAGTACATATAACTGGCAACTTCCTGTTTTACACATTTGAGCCAGAACCATAACTCAGTTTATTAACCAGGTGTGTGGAATTTATTAAAATAAATACTTGTCCAGGGGACAGGTTGCTTCTCAAATCTACTTGTCCTGTAAAAAGATCTACCTGTCCCTTTGGTGCCATGTAGTGTGGCGACAAATTATGGCACCAGTCTCATTATGTAAGAGCTCTGATAATAACCTCTCTGGTTATGCCAGGGCTACTACCATAGTAGGGCTTGAATAGTTGCAGTTTCAATCCCTACTGTAGCAATTTCCTTATTTTGCCACCTTTCTGCAGATCTGCATTCTGGGGCTGGAGGAAGCAGTAAGCAATAGTTCCAGGACTGGAATGCCTGTGAGTCTGCAAACCTACTAACCTGCATGTTTTAAAGATTTTCACCAGCTTCTCTCTAGTATTTTCCCATAATAAGAAAGGTTGGACATTTACTCCTGACAATGGCAGAATTAGAACTTCTTCCAGGGTTGGAAAGAAAGTGGCTGGAGGGAAAATGAACTTGCGAATGCTCAATAGATTTTCACATGAGCAAATCTACACTATTTACCCATGCTAAAATACAGTTCACAAATATTTTATAGGGGTACGACAGATACCATGGGTGCACTTTTGTGACTTTCTTTAAGAATTTGGGGCCACATGTAGGTAGGTTCAGATTTGCGACCCGCAAATTGCTAATCAGAGCGACTCGCAATTTGCAAGTCGCAAATCCTAATGTAGGATGGTGTCCCTGACACCATCTTTGATGCGCAAGGGCTTCGCAAATGCCCACCTCATGAATAATCATGAGGTGGGTCGCAATTTGCGACCCCCTTGCGAATGGCGGCCCTCACAGGGATGGTGGCCTGCTGGAGACAGCAGACCACCATGTTGGTGACTGCTTTTCAATAAAGCAGTATCTTTTTTTTTTGTAATGCAGCCCGTTTTCCTTAAAGGAAAACGAGATGCATTACAAAAACGAAAAATGAAACGTTTTTGTTTCATTTTTTCAGAGCAGGCAGTGGTCCTGCGGACCACTGCCTGCTCTGAAAAAATGTTTACAGTGACATTCACAATGGGGAAGGGGTCCCATGGGGACCCCTTCCCTTTTGCGAAAGTGTTAGCACCCATTTGAAATGGGTGCAAACTGCGATTGGTTTGCATCCGCGGTCACAAAACAATCCTACATTGCACTGCGAGTCGCAATTAGGAAGGGAACACCCCTTCCTAATTGCGAGTCGCAAACCTGTTTTGCGATTCAGTAACCAGGTTACCGAATCGCAAAACTGGGTTTGTGCATCGCAGTGTGCTTTTTGCACGTCGCAAACAGAGAAACTCGCTGTTTGCGACATGTAAAAAGCTACCTACATGTGGATCTTGGTACCTAATTAGGTCTGGTGTTAACAAAGACATTTTGTTTTTATTAAACTTCTATTTCGGCTGGCTTTACTGTGAGTGATCGCATTCTGCTCTTCCACAAGGAGCATATTGGCACACAAAGTAGTTTTGTTCAGTGTCGGGAACTACAGTGGCAATCAGTGACGTAACGAAACTGGAGGGGGCCCATTTGCAAAGAACATGGAGGAGCCCCCTCTCCAGACTCACTCAGGGCAGGTGCTGTGCTTAAGGGGCCCCCTGGAGGGTGGCTGCAGGGCCTTTGTTATGCCACTGGTGGCAATGTGTGCTTTTAGAGTTCAAAAACTTTTTTTTTTTCCAGTGTTTGTTACAATGTTGAGGGCCTGGTAGCTCCCACAACAATAAAGTGTTACAAAAGCCATGTCAAAACAAGACACACATTGATGAAACTAAAAGTTGGCTTTGTCAGTGTTTGTTTATTTTCATGCTTCCCATAATCGTGTTGAAAATGGTTACACTGATTTTCCATTAGAAATATTTTTGGGAAATACTAGCATGCATCAACACATTTTACTAAATGACACTTCATTTGCATCTAATCAGAGAGCATTCTGGGAGCATTATACTTAGCCTCATAGCCTAAACTTTTCAAACATGTGTATAGACGTTTTTTTTTTTTGTACTGGAACCAACGTCAGTAGTGAAGTGTGACCTTAAAACATTTATTTACAGCACTCACCCTAATAATGAAGGCTTTCAAATAATGAACCATAAATACAAGTTCGAACTTCATTATCTTTTGGAAACATATTACCTCAACTGCAGAGAGTTCTACTCTCTGTAAACAGGCAGCCAAAGGGTGTGCTGCAGAGGGTTGTGCCTACCTGTCCCAAGGACAAAGTAAACATAAATACTTGTTGCCCTTGACCCAAAACAAGATGTCCCGGGAACCAGAATCAAACGTCTTGGCTAACACTGGACCTAAAAGGAAGAATTACTTTGGAGGGGCACCATAAATGTGTGGACCAAAATAAGGGATTTCTCAGCCAACTAGCCCTTTACCAAAGCAAATATTTCTACTGGCGGAGCAGCAACTTTCAACTGGAACTGGAAGGCAAATATTCAAAAAGCTTGTGAACATTCACACCTATCCCAGTTTGGGTGAGACTTAACACTACATTTACATAGACAAATAGTGCAGTTTTACTCTAATACATACAACATCATTAAGAAATGCCCCTTTCCATGTGCTTCTTCAATACAATATCTCCAATTTATTTTAACTAGCAAAAACATGTTCAGAAATTTCGCAACAGCTAACCAACGTGCATTTCAGGTTTTTTCTAAGGCTATGTATACATAATATACTCACTTTTACAGTCTATAGTACATTTAATTAGCTGAGCAGAATCTCTAACCAGGTAAGAGTCAGCTTACCATACAAACAAAGTAGCAAATCCACAAAGCCATCAAAATAAAATGGGTGTTCCGTCCATTATAGTACATCACCTGGCCATAAAATGGAGGACAAAACCTGCTGGCTGCCTGTTCAATATTTTCTGAACAAGTTGTATCCAGACATAAAAACAAGATTTTGCAATAAGTAAACTGTCTGCACATAACAACCTTTATTTAATTTGACTACATTAGAATGAAGCTGACCAGTCCATTAATGTAATTTTTATCATGTAGTGTCTTTCCCACATGCAAAAGTGAAACAAATGAACCTTCTTGGTTAATAGTGCCAACTTTGAAGAAATTAGCCTCTACAGAGCAGTCTCGGAGAATAGGTTCTTGCTATTAAGTGTTATATCCCAAATCCACTGTTGATGGTTGAAGTAGCTGTTGGTAAAAAAAAACTCAGGAATCATTCATACAAATGAGATATAACCTCCATCTGAGAAAAGCAGGCCCTCGAGACAAGAAAGAGAACAAAATCTGCTTTCACTGAAATAAAGATTTTCCAGAAAAAAAGTCTGTGAAACACAATTTTCCTGGGAAAGAATGTTGCATCCACTAGTGGGAAAGTTTAAGGAGCATACAGGAAATTCCCAAAGTAGTGAAAACTATGCACGTCTGCAGACCAAAAACATATTTGTGGTTCTCCAAATTGCCCAGAAGGCAAAGTGTTGTACCAAAGGCTGGCCCAACAGAAAAAGAAGACCAACTCCACCACACCTGTTTGGAGAAAGTCTAATGTAATAAGTTGAGCCTGTCCAGTTCAACATTATGAAGTTATCCAAAGGGCCAGTGTATTTCTAGTTTCAGAACCACATAGTCATGCTTAAGTGAAATAGCATGCAGGTGGGTGAGCTGTTGTGCTTGTTTACCAGTACACTCTACCTCATCGATGAATGAAAGGAATGGTTTTGGGGCGAGACTGTTCAGCTTAAGCTCCAGAACACCGATGTAAAGAGCTGAAGTTCTGCTAAGAATCATCATGGCGACCACAATCCAATTTCAGAGTAGTTTCCGTATCTGCAAGAACTAAATGGTTTGCCTAGACAGATAATTAAAGAAGGGCCAGAAAATAGTTTCAAGGCAAGCAAAATCATGATGCCATTTGCAATTACGCCCAGAGTAAAAAAAGATGTACCAGTTCAGCTTTCATTCCTATGGAGCATGGCTAAAAGGACCGCACAGGAAGTACAAGACTGGAAGAAACTATAGGGATGCAATGCCCCATAGAACCACTAGGACGTGGTTACGGCTTTTTCCTTAAGCATGTTAATTTCTCCTAAGAGATTCAACTCATTTTGGTGGCAAAAATATACTCCAATAGCAACATGCCAAGAGAGCTCCGACTAACATTATTGAATACAATGGGACAGTAAATATGTTACCAGCTTCACTGAGATTGTATTTAAGTGATTGTATGCCGCCTGGTAACCAGTGATTGTTGCCAATATTCCTATAGACAAAGCTCATATGTTGGAAGGAATGGATAGGAATCGACTCTCACCTTTGTGTATAATCTGGGACTCTGATTCTGCAAGAGAGAATATCATGGGGGGAAAGTTGATGTTTCCAACTAAGAAGTAGAGCTATTTCTGCTTTTGTTGACCTACTGGCAGATTAAGAGGACATTGTACAGTTGAAGTACTTTCTCTTGCAGTATCTGATAATCTGTGACAGGGTGGCTAGTTTGAATGTCAACACCTGCAGGTGCTGCTGAGCAACTTAGGGTACTGAATTATAAGTAGAATGCAAAGAAAAAATGAACACATGCTCAAATTAGTTGGAAAATAATTCTAATAAAGATCTGTAGAACATGGGGGGTGGGAGGGGAAGGTATAACATTAATGAAGTATGTCAGTGATCAGAGGAGGCAGTATTCAGATTTCCTAGAAAGAGAGAAGCAGAGAATTTCGCAGACACAGATGAAAAGACGAAAGAAACGTAGAATTAAAACAGGTGGTGAAAGCAGAAGCTGTAAGAAGGAAAAAAGAGAACAGGGCAGGAGTATCAAGGGTCAAGCACCTGACTTAAAAAAGAAACTATCAAAAACAAGGGGAGATAAGAGGAATTGCCAGAGGGACCCGTCCTCCTACTTGCCTCTATCTAGGGGGTGGGGAAGGAAGAGTCCTACTCCGTATTTCATACTAAACCTCATACAGGTGGAAAAAGCACACAGCTTTTCTTGTATAACCCTCACCCAACCAGGGTGACCCCTTGGTTGTATGCTTCATCATAGGGTCCCTCCTGTTACGCTACGAACAAGAGCATGCTGCTACCAGTGGAAGACACAGGAACACTAAATGGTGAATACCAAATTGCTGGTTAAATAGGAGTTGGAGGGGTTGTTGTTAGATATGTTAAAAATATCTGCCTGGTAGGAAAGCTGTGTTTTATTCTGCTGTCCAGACAGTATGATCAAAAAGGGAAGAAACACAGAAGGTAAATGTAGTATCAATGACCCTTCCTTATACTAGGTCTACATGTTTCAAACCACTCTTCCCCGTGGCTATATTCAGGACAAAGGATCTACCTCCCTGATTCCACTCCTTGTTAAGGGTAGTACAATAATTTCTGGGTGTGCCGACTTCACACACACTGCATGTTTAAATAACACCTACTTAGTGGACTGTGCTTTCATACCTGTAATATACAATGGGAGAACTAGTCTTCCATAAACCATGGTGCAATATTGTGACGCTGGGCATAATTGCTTTAGAAAAACAACTCGAAATGATAGACGACAGTGCAGGACAAATGCAGATATTTCATAGTGTTTTCAGTGAGCACTTCTAGTAGTAATAATCTCTGTGATTACTGCACCACGGTTCATCCTAGATCCCAGTCATCTTTCCAATCATAAACTGACACACCTTTACATAGTAGCACTCTTCAAATTTCTCCTCACACTGCTCATGGAGGAAAAGGATCCAGAGAGCAACAAGGGAGGTCATAACATTGGTTGTCGTACTCTTATCCTATATCGATAAAGTCAGAGAGGGGTTAGTTTGTTGATGCCCATGGAATTAGTGGAGCGGGTGAAGGTGCTGTACCAGTCCCTATGTAGCTCATTTCAAAGAGTGCTTTAAAGAACTGACTCTAGATAGACTTCTTAATGAAAGTGCAATTTGGTTAAGGATGTGCCTACTGAGAGTAAATTAAGACCCATAATTTGTAAACATATTGTGGGATCACATGGAGTAACAAGTTAGGAGAGCACGTTTCTGTTCTCTACTCGTATGTCAATAAATATTATAAACTGCATACAAGATTACCATACTGATCAAGTTAGATATGCGATATATAGTTCCTGAAAAAGTACCCCCTTCTCTATCTGGCGAAATGGAAATGTGGCATATGTAAGTAACTGAGTTTCCAATCCTTGGACGTGCACCTATGCTCAAAGTTCCCCATACTGAGTTCTGGAGATATTTTACTCTTTTGCCTCAGAACAGACAACTGTGCATGTGCACCTTGTGACATGGAATGCAACCCAAACGGGGAGTTTAGTGGCTGGAGAGGTACACCATGTGCGCCCTCTGTTACAGAGAGTGACTACCATCAGCCCACCAGGCTGCAGAGGACTGACAGTGCTGGCAGCTATGGACTATACTGGCAAGGCAGGCCTTCTTATATGTTTATTGTTAGTCAGAGTTGCATAACAGCCACTCTTGTGCTTCAAAACTCATCTATCAGTTCCATGTAACCAGGTTCTTCACTCCATCCATATGAGGAATAGATGAAAGGTGTCTCTGTGTCTGCACTAGAGTGGAACCGAAGGTGGAACGGTTGGAGCGAAAACCAGTTAGCTTAGCAATTCTCCACAAACATTTCTGGGGACCACTGAATTGGACCACATGGACTGTGCAGAGGCCAGGAGATAGAGTTCCCTTTGTAGTGTAGTGGCTATCCTTTTCCACGGGCCTGATTTATTTTACGTGATACCAGTTTAAGTGATGTTTAAGAAGGGAAGCTTATCCCTCTATTGTGCCTTTTGTTTTGAGTTTCCGATGAAAAGGGGCCTCTCAGCTCCGCCCCACTTTCCTTCAGTGTTAGACAAAAAACAAAGCTGGATTAGTGTGGGAGGAATAGGCAAAATGGAGGAACTTTATTAAACAAAACCGTCCCAGAGGAAGACAGCAGAGTATAAGTATGCAATAGAAATTACCACCCAGCGTGCAAAGATTTCTCCACCAGCAACCAGGTTCCACAATAGTGACTACCAAGAAACTGTTTTGCGCTCCTGGACTGGGATACTGAAGGACAAACAGGTTCAGGGCCAGAATCCTGGGAAATCCGACAGCCTACCAGGAAGAAATGCTTTGGACCTACCTTGAAAGAAGGAATTGACAGATTGCTTAGAATGAAGATGCTGTCTCGAAGAAAGGAGGCCGAAAGTTGTCTAGGCAGGACAAATCAAGGCTGCTTGCTTTGACTCAGCAGAAGGACCGACATCACTATGCTGTAGATGGGAGTCTTTTTATCCAGAGTATACCTTTAGTGTGCTCAAAATCTAAAACGTCCATGGCTGTGGGGTGGCATGGAAACCACAAATGTACTGCACATATTTTCCCACCAAAGAAAAGTTATCACCTGTGACTGTTTGGGAATAAGAAACTGTAACTGCAGATGGAGGGGTTACCTGTAGAACTAAAATGTCAGGAGAGATGCTGCACTTGTGCGATCACATCTTCACTCTAAGTGTGGGCACCAACCTACATCTCCCAATCAGTGCTGCAACACAAGCTGGTTTGTTTGTAGGCCTAAGGAGGAGCCACCGGTAAAAATTCACAGAAACTGGAACAGCACAATCGGAGCATGGAGTCTCCACAGCTGGTGCTGTCACTTCTCACACTTGTCAAAAAAAGGTGTACACATGTGGAGCAGACATTGACCACAGCAATGTCAGCTGGGCCAGAGCACAGTCCGCGCGATTCTGCTCAGTGGGCCATGTGACGAGAGCAGTGCAGTCCCCTAACCCCCTCCACCCATGAGACAAACTATTTGAAACGTGAACTGCACAAAAACATTACTCATCAAGTCTCACAGGAAAGCACTTGTCCTGACTTGCATTGTGCAACCATTAGATACATGTTCAAGCAGAGCGGTCTAGGCAATATGCCAGTCCACAGAGATTGTTATCTTAATAAATGTGCCTATTGAAGCAACTGCTGCTGACTATGTACAGCATTTTGTTGTGGGGCAGAAGTAATGCAATTTTTTTTCTAAGTAAAAGTAGTGGCTGGACCCTGATGTATTGGTTGATATACAGTTTTGTGTCGGGCTTCAAATTTTTAATACTACACCAAATCTCCAAGTAAATCTTGGACTGCTCGGTATTGCTATCCTGAGGATCAAGTGCTAAGTGGGTGGATCAAGTGCTAGATGGGCATGTGCGAGGGGAGATGGGGTTGTGGGTAGCTTGAAAAAGCTCTGGGCTGTAGCCTGGCTTTATCTATCCTGGTGGCTTCCTGCGAACCTCAACGACGATCAAGATGGATGGAAGGCAGAGGGAACACACTCCAGTGGGGCGGATTCCCTCAGAGCCACCGGGGAATTGGAAGCCTCATATCAACAGTGCCTCATACACGGTCCAGAGTATAGGGCAGGGCTCCCCACCCAGGCGATGGAAGGGCAGGCTGTACACACAAGTCCTGCAGCTCAGGTGCCCCTACATCGCTGTACCCAGACGAAATCCCTTACCTATCCCTCTGATATGTCCTCTGAAACCTCCACCCCTGCCAAACTGGCTTTAATGATGGTGAAAATATGGGAGTAACAGACCGCCTTTGAGCTCAAAATAGACAGCATGACCCTCAACATAGGAGTGCCAAGGGAAGATCAGTGAAAAATGTGCAAAATAGCCCAACAACATGGATCAGCTCTGCTGGAATTCTGTTCCTTGACAGAAGACCACAAGACCGGTTCAGCCAACCTGGTGAACTACTGTATTCATCTAATGCACACAGCCAAGATTTGTTTGGGGGGGGGGGGGGGGGAGGAGAGGGGGGAAGGAACCAAACTCATTGATTACCAGCGAAGTGTCCATCCCCTGAATAACAACCAAGACTGATAGTCATCATGCTTTTGAACTTCTGAGATCAGGACTTTTTTTGTGAAAAGCCAGGTCGATGTATCCGATCACCGTGGACTCCTCTTGTGTCATGCCCTTCCCAAACTTCACCCTGGTAGACTAGGATCGCCAGGCATTCCTTCTTGACATGAAGAAGGAGCTTTGCAATTTGGGCCTTAAATATGCTCTCCTTTTTCTCGGTCATGGCTGCAGGTGATCTGGACAATCAAACACACTTCTTTTAGGACCCCGCCAGGGCGTGGTCTTGGCTGGACAAGCACCATGGCCAGGCGGGTATGCCGGGGTGGGGGTTTTGTGCCCTCCTGGTAACCCAGGACTGCAGGTTCAGGGCTCTCCGCCACTTTGGATTAAGTCGGCAGATTTTGGGATGGATTTGCCACCCCTATACCAACTTCACCGCCAAGGTCACGTTTGGCAGCAATATCTCAGATGCATATCCGGTGTCAACAGGCACCCGGCAAGGCTGCCTCTTTCTTCACTGCTGTTCGTTCTTGCACTGGAGCCACGTGCGGCATAGCTTTGAGTGCAGGACTGAGATTGTGGTATACCAGTAGGCGGAAAGACACACACAGCTCCCTTTATGCTGATGACATGGGTCTTTTATCTGCGTACTGATTTGGGAAAGCAGCAGAAAGAGGGTGGCATTGAGCACGTAGTAACTTTGCCCTGCCAGCAGGGGTATGGGCACTCAACAATGTTCACACTATTACATAGCAGCTCAGCTCCAGTGGGTGGCCATCACAGTGTAGAGACAACATTCCCCCAAAAGGGAAATGGGAGGGCCACCTCCTCAGCTTACTATTCCCAGGCTATGGAATGATAGCTGTTATTCACTCCTACTGCAGGTAGCTCGGGAATGCCTATGGTGGGATTCTCACATGCCAAAAAGGTTCAACCTTATTCTCCACTTCTACTCCTTCGGAGACTCCTCACAGGAGGTTGCACATTGAATGGCAGTGCCTTGAGGGAATGGGAAGAGATGGTCATTGCCAAGCTTGGTGACCTCTCAACCGACTGAAATGACCTTTCAGGAACTCTAGGATCTCCATGGCTTGCGTAGTGGGGACTTCCTGGCGCATGGGACAACGAGAGGGGTGTTACTCTAAGACTGGGACGCCCGCTGCCCAAAGCCCAAGAAGAATCCGATACCTCATTCATTCCACTCCGTTGGCCATGCCAAAACGGTTGGTGACTTAGATATACGAGCTTTCACAAAAGAAACCCCTTTCTGCACTGATACGCCTGAGGAACAAATGGGAGTACTGGGGCAAGCATTCCATTACTGGAACTGGCTCAGAGCCCTTGAATAGCCCTGCAAGGTTTCCAGAATCAACCCATTCAAATGTATACAACTCTAAATTCTGCACAGTCCCTACCGAACCTCACCCAAACACCTTCATCTCATATTTCCCTCTGCAACAGACACTTGCCCTCGCTGCGGGTCATTCTCCGCTGACTTACAATACATGTTTTGGGCCTGTTGTATGCTACAAGAATATTGGGACACAGTGTTTTCGGATGTCTCACTGACGGCTCATGCTGGTGCATCACTGCCCACTCAGCCTGTACCCCCATGGCAAACACAAAAACCTACAACTCACTTCATGAATCTCACCTGCTCGTGGTTAAGTGGGTGGTGGTTATGAGGTGGAAATGGACTATGCCCTCTTCAGCACCGCAGTGGCAAGTGGAAATAAAATGGTGGGCGCAGTTAAAGAGTACGGTACTGTGCAGGAAGGAGACACAAGGCCTGTGATAATACTTTACAAAACGTGTCATAGTCTACATAGTCTACACCCGACCACCTTTACCTCCCCAAAATTACCACACACACCATTCTTTCAGGCCCTATACACCAGTATCCTCAACAATCACACTGACAGACACAGCCCTTGCTTAAACAACCATTTCCTGTGGTAAGCCTGTGGGGAAAGAGGCATTGGGGTTGGGTTAATAACTTCCTTCAAGCTTCTATTCCATTTAGAAAAATACATTTCTCCTGATATTCTTCTAGATACTAGGTCGCCATTCCTGCAACCACCAAATACTGATGGTTATCCTTCTGTCCTTTTATGCATGCTTTTTCACCCTTATTTGGCACTTATGTTTATCTGAATACGTGACCACTCTCGGTTGAGCATGTCATGATAGCCATTTGGTAACAGAATGCATTTGTACTATGGTAACATCAAGAAAACCATATTGAAAAACTGGTTAGGGCACATACTTTGAGCACAGTTTTGTGCTCAACAGCAAGGTAAATACCTCATATACTACTGGTGAAAGGCTTCAACTGTTATAATCTGAGACTATTAACCTCAGTCTCCTGATGGAATCCATATCTTAGGTTAGAAGAGAGACTATTTAGGCCTCTCAAATGTTTTTTACTAACACACCTATTTAAAACACAGATTCAGAGCGTGAGGTCCTTGATGCCATCTGCCTGGGACAAGAAACCCGGTTCTTTGATTGTGATATCATTCGCAGCTTGAGCTACCAGTAGATCCATGCTGCGTATACACTGTAAACGGCTCTTCCTGCTGTACACACAAAATACCCATTCACGATGCTGGTGAAAGCAGGTGTGGATAGCTAAAGGAGCATGGAACCTGAAGGCGGCTCAACTTAAATGAAAGATACGAGAAATTAAGGCAGTGACATCAAGTCATTGTTACCATTACAATGAATAGTCACCCTGCAGAGCACTTTACCCTTTCAGATTCACACAAGCAGCTGGAAGATGTTTAGAAAAAAAGATTTTCCAGTGTGGAAGCCTTTGAGAGGAAATGCTTTCTTTCTGCCATTATGCAAACAAAACTTAGAAAAACCTGCGCTCTGATGATTTTCTAATGTAGGGACAAAAATTTTACTGAGAACTTTTTTTTTTAAAGTTGGCATGAACGTCACTAGTTTGAATTTGATTACAGTGAGGAAAGCCTTTGGAGTTCAGTCAATATGAATATCACAAGACACTGTCTTGGAAGGAAGAGATCTGCTGCATAAAAGTAGAGCACACACTGTCCTGTATTAAAAACAGGTGCATCAGAAGCAGTGAAACAACTCCCTAGATGCTTCTAGAGCTGGCAATGTGCATTGATACGACAAGGTAGTAAAACAGGGACTGGGAAAATGAGACAAAGTTGAAAGGAAAATTGAGATTAGCAGCAAGGATACAATTTAAGGAAAGAATGATTCCCTGCGTTAAGAAAAGAGAATGGATGTGCAAGGATTAAACTAAGTGGCACGAAAAGAATGCAGGTTGGCCTGGTTATGATGATCACATTATCTACTGGGAAGAAAGTTATCTACTTACCATTGCCATCCTCGATGCAAATGACAAAGTATCTGCTTGAATCGGTCACACTTTCGACTGCTATGCCAGGAAACTGTTCAACAGGGGCTTGGGCAAACAGCTCTCCTGTGCAGAGTGAGACACAAAGAGGGCAAGAATGAAAACGGAAATCCAGCACACCATCTGCACGTCAAGGACAGTCAGATTAATTTAGCAGCACTTCCTCTAGTCGACTGTGTTGTGAGCTGTGTAGTGACTTAAGTATCTAGGCAGGAAACAGTTTTATCTGTTGCTCCCAAAATCTCATTCAAATTGATACGAAAGGTACAGATGCTTTTATTTTCAGGAGCAAAACAAACATAGGGAAATGCAGAGATCACATCATGCAAGCCACACAACCTCAAGATACCAGGAACAACGGTAAAATAAGTAATCCCGTCACTCAATAGAAACCTTATGACAGACACTTAACCTCACACTGCATCCACCATTAGGGATAGGAAGCCTACAACTTATGAAGCGAGTGAAAAAACAATTGCACCTAGCCTCAATAAATGACACATGGACAGGATGTAAACCACCACCATAGTACCAACTGTTGAGCAATGTTGCCATTAAACCATTAAACTCAAAAGACTGAGGGGGTCATTCTGAGTCTGGCGGGCGGCGGAGGCCGCCCGCCAGACTTCCCCCCTCCAAAATACCGCTCCGCGTTCGAAAGACCGCGGAGGGTATTCTAAGTTTTTCCCTGGGCTGGCGGGCGGTCGCCAAAAGACCGCCCGCCAGCCCAGGGAAAAACTCCCTTCCTACGAGGATGCTGGCTCGTAATCGAGCCTGCGGAGTGGGAAGGTGCGATGGGTGCTGTTGCACCCGTCGCGTATTTCACTGTCTGCCAATGGCATGGGCACCCAGGGGCCCCGCGACCCCCCCTACCGCCATCCGGTTCCCGGCGGGCGGACCGCCGGGAACTGGATGGCGGTAGGGGGGGGTCGGAATCCCCTCGGCGGCGCAGCTAGCTGCGCCGCCTTGGAGGATTCCAAAGGGCGGCGGTACACTGGCGGGAGACCGCCAGTGTTGCCGGTCCGACCGCGGCTTTACCGCCGCGGTCGAAATGCCCTTGGGAGCACCGCCGGCCTGTCGGCGGTGCTCCCGCGGTCCTCCAACCCGGCGGTCATTGACCGCCAGGGTTGGAATGACCCCCTGAGTACCTTATAGATTGACACAAAAAGCATTGAATTTGCAAAGTATATTTCACCACATCAATTTTGTTAACACTGAAGGAAAAACATATATAAAAGGTCACCAACTGCTTAGCTGGACATACAGAAATGTCTACGTAATATGTGGGAATCATATTTGTTTAACATATCAGAATTCCTTAAAGTGGGGAACTAGGAGCAAAAAATCTACTCCAAAGACATTACTTGTTAAAACTCTGTAGACTGATTTGTTTTAAGTAATCTTTCTTGGGGGATATTTTCATAATCGTGCATGTTCAGAATATTGAGCCTACTGTCCCTCAACATCTTTCGCAACAGATCCAGGTATGAGTAATCCATTTAAAAACCGATTTATCCCATATCACCCAGAATGTTGTTGGCAATAGGGTAAGATGCTCTGTAGTTTATTTTTACGAACTGAGTGCATTATTCAAGGGAAGAGTTCAATCATGATTTAACCATCAATGCCACTTGTGATTTCAAGATTCTGACAAAGATCGCATGCTCTAGTTTTGAACACAACTAAGAAGTTGATCAAAATGAGTAGCCAGCCAGGCCTCCTGCTTGTCTAACATTCAAAAGGCATCACTAACAACTTGACACATGGTGCCAATACAACAAGATTGGTATTTACCTAGAATTTGGATATCTGCTTCAAATTTCAATATTTGTAATGCAGAAAGCTCTCAAATGGTGCTGCCAGAAATGAGAAACCGTGGTAGGGAATCAGTGGTTAAAAATCACTGGAATATGCATTTGACTTACTTCGCAGGAAGGTTAATGTCTAGCTTTCAGTGAATTTAGCTCAAGTTGATTTATAGAGGAGCTGTACAGTAGCCAGCAAAGAACCAGGCCATCCAAGGTTTCAAAAGATGTTTTTAATCAGAGATCCTGAGATCAGATCTACTCCACAGCTGTTAGATTTGAGACTGGCGGCTGTATTTTTAAGGGCACTTACTGAAAACAGTCTGATATGTACCATTTAACACTAGTTACTGTTGCATCTCTCACTGTAGATGCTCTCACTTCTTGCCTGTTCTTGATACATTTAACTGCACATAAGTCAGCACATTTCTGGCATCTCTTAATCAAGCAGGGTATCATGTATTGGTGAGAATGAGGGCTGAGCCATGCTCTAGAACTGTGATGAGCATTTAGGGGCAATTATCTGTTAAGTTTATTTGGGAATTTAAGAAAGAGGCTTGACACTAACAATGATATTTTGTTGTTCAACCTACTGACTCATAGAAAAAGTATTTAGCAAGCTAAACTAGAGTCTTCACATAAATTTCATATGGCAGCTCTCAATGCTCTCATTTCTGCGTTAAGGTTGGTTGAGAGCTACTATGCAGAACTGTAAGCCTTTCTGCTCTCATCAGTAGAGACAGACACAAAGTGATAGAGATATTTCCAAATACATCCTCGGAAAAATAGACATGTGGCTACCAGAAAACAAAATGTATTTTCTGTCTAGCGCACTTATTTATCAATACATTTCTTCATAGACATAAGGGGTAAAACCCTTTGATACATTACCACCCACATTCTTTATGTTTAGCACATTGGTGTGCTCTCATTTGATTCAGCAGTAGTCTTTAACTTTTAGAATTTTGAAGGGGTTGGTTCCTGAAGGCAGTATGATGTATCTACTCTGGTAGTTTCTTAATTCAAGAGGCTTTTGGTTTTCGAGATAATCAGGTTCAGAAAAGAACCTTATTACATAGTTGGTTTGCACAAGGTTCTGTAAGGTCATTATTTCAAAACAAATGTGATATATACATTAATTTAGTATAAGATCATTTTATTTCAGAGCAAGCTGAATCAAATTGCCAATAATGGATTTTGAGAAACATTTTTTTTTAATGTGATCACAGGCATTGACAAGTGAAAAACGTTTTTGACTAACATTTCAGGGCATCAGTGCAACTCTAAATAGCTAATCTACAATACTGAGGGGAATGATGTCACAGCCATGTGGGATACAGGTGTCCTTTTTTAAGTGTCCAGTACAAGAAAGCTGCAATTTCACAGAATTACAAATTCTGCTGTCCATGTTCTAACAAATAAGTTGCGGGTGTGTCTTTGTGTATGACATTTTACATATTTTTAAGATAAGTAAATAGTATGTTATCTTTTCAATCTTAAATACCTCTGGAGCTGTTTATGCTAAAATCCTTAAATGTCTGATGGTAAAAAAAAAAAAACCATGGCCAATGATCAGCCCACAAAATATTGCCTAAATGTGAGGAGTGGACAGCAAGTAGTGTGAAAAGACTGAAGATTCATGCTGCCTGTGATCACAGGGACAGGGAACTGTGGTTGGTTTCCGTGCAGAGCAACAAGAACCGAATGCAAGAAGAAAGGGAATTTAAATAGGGTGGGGGAGTTCGGTGGTTGAATGATTTTCAGATTCTAGACAGTAAGCTACATGCGTAACCTGGCTGTTTGAGTCTTGCCCTTAATAACACTTGTTTCCTGTTCTGTCTGTGGGTCAATCCGTTCACTTGAGTGCTACAAACTAATTTCACTAAAGTTCTCTCTCATCGACCAAAACAATCATGGATGCAACATTTAATGAGGTAGTTCTGGACCACGTCTAGTCTACTCTTGACTGCCTGCTAGTGAGAGATGGTGGTGGGGAGCACTAAAGGGAGTATTTTAGGGGGAGGCAAAAGATGAATATGTGTTAAGGGTTTCCCATCCATTCTGGGGCCTGCGTATTTGAAAAGTGAATCTGAACGGATAGGCATGGCATACAATTATGACATCACCCATTCCGTTATTGATAAGAGTATACATGAAACCAAGCCTTGGGTCTCTTCCATAGTGTCTCAGCAACCTACATATGTTAGGATGCAATCTAGGCTCCCACTGCTACAAGCACATCAGAGTCTTTTTTAGAGAACATGGACTAATTTTGCAATATTTGTCCTATGTAGCATCTTTGTGAACAAATGTGTAAGAAGGGTAAAGGATAGAATTATTCAATTAAAGTCAGCCTACAGACGATACAGTCAGGGGGGATTGGTAGGGTAGGGAGTATGTACTATGAATTTCTTCAGCTGTGTATTTTATTTTAGCATCTTTTCACAGTGACAAAATGTGTCATCTTTTTCATGTGTGAAATTTTGGTGCTCTCTTTGTTCCTTTTTTAAACAATCCTCAAGTGGTTGTGATTTATGCATTTTGTAATGTAATACTTAAGCCAAAACATAAGGTTATCTCACAGAAAGATACCGTATCACATTGTGTAGTGCAATTATACTTTCATGTGCTCTTGCTGACTGAGACTCAGAGATAGTGTGTTTTGTCCAGTGTACTGTAGTGCCAAAGTACAGATGGGAATATCACTGAGTGCAATCAAAGAAAACCAGGTACCAGACAACCCTAAACCTTCACTAATTGACTTCACACATGAAAAGGTCATGAGGGAAGACCGAGTACACACAAACACAACATTCCAAAGAGATTACTATATTACCTGAATTCTTATCTTCCAGCTTGATGTAGGCCAATTTGCCTTTGGCTGTAATTCGGAGTCGGCCACTCCATGATGGCTGATCCAGCTGCCACTCTGCAGCTCTGTGGGAAGATGAAACACATTAATATGCTCTCTTGTTCCCAGCTGATCCTTGTGGTCAGTGCACTAAGGGCAACCACTGGCTCTGCCGCTCGAATACAGTACATGCATGAACCAGTGCAAAAGCAAACCACAATCCTCACCACACCAGTAAATCAGAAGAGATGAGTGTGCCACTGATGGCGATGCTGACCACTTTCAAGCTTGCTTCAGCATTGTGCCTGGCGAAACACCATTTAGTAGAGGCCGTATGGCCTGCTTTAGAGCAACAACTTAGTGTTTGCTGGAACAATTCATATTCAGTGCTCATTGTGTATTTTTATTATAACACCGTGGCCGGAGGGAAATAATAAATTACATGTTAAGATCCGATTATGTGTCACACTACGGGTCAGCATGAGGAGAACAGAGTTTGCAGGTGAAAAATTTCAATACTAAAATTCAACCACAGAAAACCAAACTATTTTGTTTACTCCCCACGCAGGGTCAGATAGGAAGTGGGGTAAGCTGTTTTATTTTTAGACATTTTAAATAAAGAAGCCTCTTATCCTCCGCAATGATACCAATCAGGTTAGAGATCCGCAGAGATAATTCCGCTCTCCTTTACAGTGATCCATTTACCAGTACCAGTTGCGAAGCATGTAATGGGAAAGCACTTTTGAATATGGGCTTACTGCGACCAGCCAAATCTGTAGCAAGCTGACAGTACATTAAATGTGAGGTGTGAGAGACTCAAAACATCCAAAGGTTAACCAACCAGGGTAGTCTTGTCATTCAGCAATAACATTTTTAAAACAAGTAATCTAATTTATGATTGTAATTCTAAATTTGCACATTAAATATGCTGCAATAATCAAGTGAGTTATGACAACGCATAAAGAATCTGCATGTGTGTGGTAAGTGTGTTTAGTAAACTTTGCATAAATAGCATACTTTTGAAGTTGGTGAAGAAACATGACAAAAACCCGAGTACCTTTGTATGTTGAGAATATTGTGTACTGTTTGTTCGGGATGCACCTGCGTCATTTTAACACTGTAAACTGATACTTACATAACAATATTTCAGTCTCTAGAAGCGCTATTGTCAGTTCAGGGAATGATTAGAGACAGCAGAAACTAAATGCTAATGCTGATATGGCTAGCTCAATTCCCTTCAAAGATAATTAATCTTACTACACACGTCTTTCCAAGTTTAAAACATCTAAAGGGACTCACACTTCCAGCCAGGTACATATTTAGCACACAGCCAAAGTATTACAGTTCAAGTATGCGACTGCATATGAAACTGACCTCTCCTACTTAAACACCCTTTCTATTTCACATGCACATACAGCAGTCCAGGTACTTTTATTCACAGTCCATCCTATTCCAAAACTAGACTGCCCGTATAATACCTACGCTTTACGATTTCCTTCCATGGACTAAGTGTTTCAGGCGTGTGTGATGTGAAGATGATCCCAACCAGCATTTCCTACTTTTTTTTTTACATTCAAACAACCTATGTTTTTGACTTCTTTCTTTTCATAGACAGTATAGTAACAGGCTTAACAACATAAACAAATTAATGGAAAAGGAGACCATGCTGATATTGGTTTTAATTAGTTCTTCCATAGACCGAGAAAGAATGTCCTACCACTTACAGGTAATCTTCTTTAGTCCTGGTCCTGTAGTACTCATTCCATTTATAACATGTGGAAATAAACCCATCTCCACAACAGAAAAAGAACGCAAGGAATGGTGAACCCCTTACCCCTCCCCCTCCAACCGGGAGTACATAATGAGTACTTACCCAGCATTCCTTCTGAAGTACCAAGCCCAGAAAAGGAAGGTCGGAGGTGTGTGGAAGGAGGGTGGAGTGTAATGAATGGGACAAGGTCTACAGGACCAGGAGTAATGAAGATTACCAGTAAGTAATGGGACATTACCCCCAGGTCCCTTCAGTCCTTGTCCCATTCATTACATATGGAGAATACCCAAGACCTGGCCTTACTTAACGGTAGAAAAAACAATCACAAAAGGACACAACACCAAGAATGCAGTAACCCAAAGTGATTTTAATAACAAGGCAAACAAAATACAAGAAACACGATGCCAGATCAGGAGCAAAAAGCCTGCAAAACTCACAACTCAAAATTTGTGTCCGCCCCCAACACATTCTGGAGACGATTATGCCTAACAAAAATGTTAGAAGAAGCCCATGTAGCCGGCCAACAGATTTCAGAAATGGACATCACTAATCTCTGCCTAGCAGGCTGCCACCACCCTGGTATAACAGCCCTGCCGCCCTCCCCCACCTCCACCAAGGAGGAACCCCAGACAAAGAGCAGGTCAACTCAATCACCTGTTTGAGTCACCAGCTGGTAGACCAAGAAGAAGGTGGATACAGACAAATGCTTCTCAAAACCCTCCAACAGAAACTGAAGCATAGTTGGAAGGAAACAATCCAAAGGAAACAACCAAACAGGCTCCCACCACCGCTGGAGATTACTCCAATGCCTGATTTCAAGTTAGCAGGCTTCCAGGAGAGCTGGATGGCCACCGCTAAATGTCTACGCTTCCATTGCAACTCCCTCCTCTCAACTTCCAGACTGACAGCCGAAGCTGCCGGAGATCAAGAGACGGCACTGACTTCAGAGGGGGAGGGGAGCAAAGAATCATCCATGGGCCATGAACGGCCATCAAATGGAGAGTGAGGAACCATGATCGCCGGGGCCCGAAGAGCACCACAAGGATCACCACTCTAGACTCCCCAATCACCGAGCCAGAAACCAGGGAATGAAAGCCACATGCAGGAAGGCATACAACAGCCGGTCTGGCCAAGGAACTGTAAGACCATCCACCACCTAGGGCCCCTGCCTGCTGAGTACAAGCACAAAACCTGGGAACCTGCACATTGAGCCGGGAAGCAAATAGGTCCAGGAAAGGAACATCAAACCTCCTGCACACCTGAAGAAACACCTCCCGCAAGACAGAGTTCCTGAGAGGGAGGAAAAAAGCAACTGAGGTCATCTGCCACCCCACTTTCCACCCCTGCATATAAACTGCCACAAGGGATTGAAGATGTAATTCCCCCCAATACATGGGCATTGCCACAGCATATAGGGATTTGGAATGAACACCCCCTGGTTGTTCAGGTAGACCACTGCCACTTGGTTGTCTGACCTCACCACCAAATCGTGCCCCTCCAGAAGATGCTGAAAACCCATAATAGCCCAGAAGATCACCATCAACTCCCTCCAAAAAGTGGATTAGTGTCGCTCCTCATGAAGAGACCAACAAGCCTGTAGTGGCCTGCTCCCCAGAGTCGCCCCCGAACCAAAGGTGCTGGCATCCGTTGTCAGGACCAGTGGTGGAACTGGCTGCAAGTAAACCCCTCCAATGGACAGACTGTCTTGCACCATCCACCAGCCCAAGTCCCCAATCACTACCAGAGACCCTGGGACTAACATCCCGAAATCCTTGGAGAGAGGATCCCAAAAAGACAGAACATGGAGCAACAAAGGGCGGTGGTAAAAACGAGCCCAAACCACCGTGAAGACTGCTGCTGCCATGAACTTCAGCACATGAAGCCACGTGCAAACTGGCACTGAAAATAGCCCCATCAATTCTTGAGCCAGGGACATCTAAGCTAAAGCCCTGGGAGCAGGAAGGAAGGCCCTGTTGAAATCCGTCCAAAACCATGCCCCGATAAAAGTCAGATCCTGAGACAAAACCAGTTGACACTTTTCCCAGTTTATCAGGATACCATGTGCTTCGAGAGTGGCACACACTGTCTGGACATCCAGAAGAACAGGCTCTCTCAATGGAGTGTAAATGAGCCATTCATCCAGCTAAGGGTTGAGGTGGATCTCCCGAAGATGGAGAGATACAACAAGAGGGGCCATCACCTTGGTAAATACACTGGGAGCCGAATGGCAGAACAATGAACTGATAATGGGTTCCCTGGACACAGAATCTCAAAAATTGTTGGGAGAACGGATGGGCTGGGACATGGTAGTATGCGTCCTGCAGGCCTAGAGTGCACATTAGGTAATCCTGGACCACCAATGGGATAATCCTCTGCAAGGTCTCCATTTTGAAGGGAACATAACGCATCAACTTGTTCAGTGCTTTAAGTCCAAAACCAGCCAGAAGCCACCTGCGGACTTTGCGACCAGGAAGATGATGGAGTAAAACCCCTTGCTTTTCACCAAAGGAAGAACCTCCTGTGGGTCAACGCTTCCCGCTTCACAAGGTTAGAGGGTCACAGAGTTGGAAGCACTCCCGAATGAGGAGGGAAACCCCCACCCCCAACTCAATCCTATAGCAAGCAGTACAATGTCCAAAACCCAAGCGTCTGAAGTGGGCACCCTCCAAGCCGGGCGGAAAAACTGAAGGAGACCCCCTACTGCGTACTCCAGACCCATCATATAGTCAGGAGCGAGGTTTCTGAAGGGCAGACTTGGGTTTCCTCGCACAACCTCTTCCAGCCAGAAACCTGCCCTGGAACCCGACAAACTGCCTTCCCGTTGGCTGGCCCAACAGAGATTTGTGCTTAGAAGGAAGTCTGTCACCAGAAACTGACTTCAGAGAGGGCAAATGCTTCTTCTCTTTGAACAGATTATGAAGCTTCTCCTCCAGTGCTGCACCAAACAACAGACCCCTAGAAAGGCATTCGAAGCACTGAAGATTTCTGGGTGGCACCCATTCTCCAATCTTTCAACACCAGATTTTGCTGAGCTGCCACACAAGCACCCCCAGCAAGTACCAAGGCCCTTACAATATCAAACGACACACCGGACAAAAACTCCAACTGGCGTTCGGTAAGTTCCAGCACTGAGAACAGTCTGAAGACTCATCCAAAGCCATATACAGAACCTTCATATCAGAACATGCCATAAATACCAGCCATAACAGCCAGAGTTCACCTTTCTGAGGGAGACATCCACCTTCTTGTCCACAGGATCCTTGAGGACCACATCCTCAGACAAGAACATACAGCCCACTAACCGGCCACAAAGGAATCTGCAGAATGCAATCTGTCAAGTCCTTCTGCATGTCCTGTAACGGATATAGTCTGGCCATAAAGCAGGGCAAGAGGATCCTATTGGAATCCTTCCACTCCTTTTTCAAAATGTCCTGGATATAGAGGTGCATCAGCATGTTCACTGGCATATAGCTTTGAATCTGAAGCAGCAAGGATCCAAATGAAAATTCCGGCATCTCCTTGTCATGAAAACCCATGTTTGACTTAACCTCTTAGCTGCTGGGCCTTTTCTCCCCAGTGCTGAGCCCTTTTTTGGCTATTTGGGGTAGTTTGAGCTTAGGCCTTCATAACTTTTTGTCCACATAAGCTATCCAAGCCAAAATTCCGTCCTTTTTTTTCCAACATCCTAGGGATTCTAAAGGTACCCAGAGTTTCTGGGTTCCCCTGGAAAAGACCAAGAAATTAGCCAAAATACACCTAAAATTTCGTTTTTTTAAAAAAAGAAATGAGGAAAAAGGGCTGCCGAAGAAGGCATGTGTTTTTTTTACCCCTGAAAATGGCACCAACTAAGGGTTTGCGGTGCTAAAAATCACCAAACCCGAGGATTTTCTAACCCCCTCCCTGGTTTCGGCCACTGGTCGTGACCCGCACCAGGGAGGTAGTGCACTCAACGGGGTTAATATGCCTAGTCAAGTCTGGCAACAGTTCCTGGGAAATGAACACTGAGCTGTAACTTGCTATTCCTCAGGGCCATGACCCTCCTCCTCCTCTAAACCCGAAGAGTAGGAAATAACAGCAGGAAAAACCTTCTGCCTGCATCCCCCATTTCAAGTACTGTCTCCCGAATCAGGCGCGTGCCTCTGCACCCTCCTTTCTATTCTTTGAGCGAGGAGGCGAAGGAGGGCAAGAACAGGAAGAGAAGGAAAGCAAAGAGGATACCACCATATTCTTCCTCTTTTAAGAGTTCTTTCCCATGGTCACCACAAAGCACTAACAAAGAAATAGGCAGACTTGTACATGAACTACCAAACAATGAGAGTGAACTCTGAGCTGTAACTTTATTGCACCCTGTAACTACAGAGTGTGAAAAACATTGCATCACCTATAATTGAGATCCCTGTGCAAACACTTCCATATAACGGGGCACTTTTATTCAAGTAGTGTGTGAAAGTGGTTCTTGGTTTAAATCCCATTTTTAATTCTCAGTATACCCAATGTCATAATATGTTTATATCAGGCTAAGGCAAAGATGACTGCAAACTGACGCAGGACGTTTAGCACACAGAAGCGACCCAAAGGTGCTTGTTTGAAGGAATATTACAAATTCATAAGCACAGCAATATACAGACCTGTTGAGCCTAACTTTCATTGGCACAGAGAATTTTCACTGAATGCCCACTGTCAATCAGCCAAGTTCAGAGTAAAGAGAAACCACACATCCATGTCTTTATGTGGGACTAGTCATTCCAAGCTTCCTGCATCTCACAATAGAGCATAATAGTGAAGACAATATTTAGTCGAACCAAGCGTAGGCCCACTATGTGGACCTACAACCTTTTAGAAACATCTTGGAAAAATCCAATAATACATAATAAAGGAACACTACACCCATAGGTGAAGAGCACTGAGCCGAGTGCCTCTGCATTGTGCATCACAGACTGCTCCTTCCTAAACCGTGACTAACATGTTGGTGTGATGTAATTGTAATAAACTGAATTTAGTAATCCCTCATTGAACATTTTGGTATAGATTTTCGTGGGAGGACACAGCACTTACAAAAAATAGATTTAAGCATTGTTAATATTTCTTCTTAGGCAATAGTGACCCAGTACAACATTCAAGTTTTTATTTGAATCAATCCCTCCACGTAAGGTTGTTAAAACAGTTTCTCTCGCCTGTAGAATACAGAAAAACATGGCATCCAGATGTATTTGTCTGATTTTCTTGACAGCATGGAAAGAAACTGGAGTACTGATACTGTTCAAGGACCATTAAAACTGTTAAAATAAAATACAGGTGGGACCATCTGGGTGGAAGTTATGAAAGGATAATCAAAGAACAGGTATTCTCAACAAAACGTATACAAAGGAGGGCAATGTCCAGCGAACCCAAAAAATCTGGGATTCTAACCTCAGCACTTGAAACATCACCCTCAAACTATCAGCTGTCAACGGTGCCACTAGGACTGTACTGTACAGCTACATCTTTTTCCTCCTTGTTTGAAGTCTGTGTTTAGCCCACCATTTCACTATGTTCCTGATTACAAAGTCTGATAGTTCACTCCTCCCAAAAGTTAACTTGGGGTTTCCTTTTTATTCAATGTTTTGCAGTAATAATATTATTATACAATATGATACGGTTATCAAAAGATTCTGCAATCCTAACACAATAAGCAAACCTGCTGGGTGAAGTCACTCAAGTTTCCCCATTTACAGACTACAACAATGTATGCATAAGTGGTTATACGGACACGGCTCTGTCAACTAGCAGTTACAGAGACACAAATGTAATATGCCAAAACGTGATCCGAATAATCGATACACAAGTTAGTGTTTTATTTTTGCGCCCAAATGGGCAGGCCAGTCCTTATTCATACATCGCTTCTCTAAATGGAAACTTGAACCACCCAAGAAACCTTTCTGGCTAGGTTGGCCTCCATCAATGCAGAGAACATAGTACCAAAGCCAGTGTATATACCTTTCAATTAAGATGACAAAAATTCAACAGGAGACTTGCCACAACCGCACAGGTCTTTTCACAGTGGGCTTAGAGATATTAGGCACGGGCAGTCCTACGCTTGGAGTACATATGTTTTTCCTCGGAAGGTTGTGAAGTGATAGATGAAGACGCATCTGTGTAGTATGAGAAAGAAGACAGGTAGAGATGCTCAAATGAAGTACCCGTGGTGTTCTGTGTTATACTCAAGGAGGCTGATGACAGGGACGTGGTCCATGGATTAGGCCAATACTATAATGCACGGTGTGCCAAAAAACTATTATTAGCCGGCATTATTCTGGTGACCGTTTTGCTATACTAGGTATATACATGTCTTGTATTCCTGACAACCTGCATTAAGCTACTCAGTTGCAAAGATGGAGCGAGTAGTAGGGTGGTGAGTGTGTGCCATGTTTTATTAGTGTTCAGTAATTTCCAAGAAGAGTTGGACCAGCAGTTCTGTCTGCTGCTTTGAAACGCTTATTAAGCTCACACCTATATTAATCATGTTTGTCGACCACAAGAGTCACTTGTACATTGAGCAGCGGCTACTGCAGTGCTACTCAGCAGTGCAGCCGGTGCATCATCGGCCCTTATGCACGGAAAGAAATCCCGCCACTTGCTGTTTGAATTGTTAAACACAACACCAACAGGGGTTCAGCGGCCCCTGGTGCGCTGCACCTGCTGCGCAAAGGTAGCTACACCCCTGAAGGAACTGCGATCTTGTGGCACTAACGCCTGCTCCATAATAGTAGGGCCCTTCTATCTCAACATCCGTCATTCCTGCTACTGCACTCGAGTTACTACCCTCCTCACTCAGATGTTGTTTGTACGTGGGCTCTCTACTCCAACCAATTCGGGGAAGCTGCCGCTTTCACTTTGTGGCCCCATCAGCTGTCCCCATTGCTTTCACATCTGCAGGCAAGGCTCTTACTTCCCTCTCTACGTAGCAGAGTCTTAATATTCTACAACTGCCCCTCTCTACCTTAACCCGTGGAGTCCCCGTCCCTTGTAGTGTAGTTGCATACCTTTGCTAGTGCTCATCCGCCATTCGTCGCTAGGCATTTGTTACGATATCCCCCTCTGCATATCCTCGGTATCCATCACCCGCTCCCCTGCTTGTTGCATCTGTCTTCCCCAGACGCTCCTGGTCTGTACAAGGCCACTTCCCACTCCTCACCTATAGCCCCGGTTGCTGCTCCTCGGAGGTATCCGGTAAACATGCACCTCTGGCTTCACACATAGAATAGACTCGTAGTCGCTGTCCGCCATCTTTCGCCAGAACCCGGAAGCCCGGCGCCGGAGGCGGGGCCAGGGCGGCTACGTGTGACGTAGTCGAGACTTCAAGCGATAATATTGACACATAGAGCCCCGCTGGGACAAACAGTGGGTCCACAAGTTGTGGAGCATAAGTTTTACTTGCTTAAAATTTGTTGCTTTTACGTCGCTGCTAAGCTCCAGTAGAACGGAGTAAATTAATACTGCTCAGGAACAGTAAGCGCTTTATAAATACAATATGATGCTATATGTGCAAACAGTATTACAGTAACAGTTTTAGAAAACAAATCGTTGACAGCTGTTATGTTCACCGAAATGTACGATAGGGGCAAATTTATAGCACGTGAAGCAAGCAGTACTGCATTGCAGTCTCTGCTTTCGTTATTAACAACTGTCTGATCTTGAGCAAACTATATACTCCATGTTTCTCTGACCACTAATTTGACAACTCGAGGGATGTTGGCCAGGGCCATCTGGGTGGAGCGGAGGGATCTGGCATGGGTGTGGAAGGAGATGCGGTGGTTCAGGTAGGTTGGTCCTGCTTTGTGTATGGATTTGGACGTGTGGGTGAGTAGCTTGAAGGGGATTTGTTTCTTGACTGGGAGCCAGTGGAGGGTCCTCAGGTGTTAGGAAATGTGTTCTCAGTGTGGGAGGTCCAGAATGAGTCTGGCGATCTCTTAATATGAAGTGTCTAACGCACAAGCAATGAAGCTCACACTAACTTAAGTCAATTTTGTATTGTCTTCCATTTTGTATGTGACATCGTGACGTATCACAAGATCACTGTTGTAGGTGTTTTTTGTTGTAATAATGAATGAAAAATGTCCTAGCTAAAGTGGAGAGGAGCTTTATTTCTATTAAGGACATAGAGGCAAGGAATATGCATTTCTTTCCTCCCATGTCCATGTATATCCATGACGTCCCTTCCTGTTCCTCTTTCTTCGCTTGAGGAAGTTAACCTCTGGAATTCTTCCTAGTTGTTCTTTTGATCATTACCTGGAGAGAAAAAACTTTATCGGATTTCGTCAAGAAATCCTATATTAATTTGAAACATGGTTTAAACATTAGCATCAAGACAAAAGCCACAGTAATCCGAATATATCAGCAGCAACTGAAATTGCAAAACAATCATAAATCATAACATTATCGAGAATTACCTATCATTAAACACGTTAATCCCGGGTGGGACAAGGTCTGCGAATTGCAGATCTCAGGGAGGGATAATCCTTGCCTCTGTGTCCTTAATAGAAATGAAACTTTCATTCACTTTTGCTAGGAAGTTTTTCATTCTTTCTGGACCAGAGGCAAGGGTTATGCATGTTTAAAGCTCACTCACCACTAAGCCTCTGCCTCTGAAATTGGTTTGAAATTTAACTTCTTAAAACTGGACTCAGATGACCAATCAGCAGCTTTCATAATATGTTCCAATCTGCCACCTACCTGAATAGCTTTAGATGCCATGGTCCCCCTAGTGGAGTTAGCACCGAACCTGCGGACAGCTATGTCTGCCTCCGTCATGATCCATCTTACCCACCTTGCAATAGATGGTGTGGATACCGCCCTTAAGGTTTCTTTATTGTAATGAGGAGTTGTCTCTCCCCAGCCAGCCTCACCTCTGCTGTCCTCTTCTCCTATGCCTTAATACATCTGACTCCACAAAGTTTGGGTGGGTGTGTCCTTAAAAGCAGGGTAGGATACCAACCTGTTACTTGTCTTTGTTCTCCTAGAGACAGTAAAGTTCACTTCCTCCGGATTGAAGACTTTAGCCGAGGCATCCAATGCCCTCACGTCCGAGACCCTTTCACAGGAAATCAAACAGAAAAGCATCACCAATTCATCAGATAGTTCTTTCAGGGAGAGATACTGGTTATCCTGCCAGTCTATAAGGAAACAGAGTACAATGTTAACATCCCATACTCCTGAATATCTAGGCTCTGAGGGGGGGGGGGGGGGTTGTCAACCTGATCCCTTTCATCAGTTTGCAGACCCAGGGATGTTCTCCCATGAGAGCATCGTACAGAAGAGGATGGCCTGCCAAAATGGCTGATCTGAACGAATTCATTGTGCGGTAATAGAGACCTGAATGAGTCAACTCCACTAAGAAATTCAAGATATCTGTACATTCTGCCGCCATGAAATCCACAAGTCTATCCAAACATCAATGATTCTGTCTTTCAAGATATCTGTACCTTCTGCCGCCATGAAATCCACAAGTCTATCCAAACATCAATGATTCTATCTGTTCCATGCTGAAAAATACCTTTTAATCGTTCCAGAGGCCCAAGCTTCCTGGATGAAACTTGCAGCATCTTCTGACAGCTTGTTGTTTTGCCAACATCGCCTGAAATCCTCTGTGCAATGAGTCTGAGATGATCCTGTAGGACCAGGGGATTTGGGCAGCCTAGGTAACCCTGCAACATTGAATGGAAGAATGGCAGCTCAATAGCCAGACCCCATGCTAGCTCCATCAGCATTGGGAATCAAGCCTGTGATCCCCAAATTGGAACCACCAGCACTAACAATGCCTTCCGATCCTGACTTGAAGTGCCACTCTGGGAATCAGGGGAAAAGAAGGGAAGGCGTATATCTGCCCTTTTGATCAATCCTGCAGGAAAACATCCACAGCGGTCGCCCCCCGATCCGGTCTCCAGCTAATATACCTGTGAAGTGTAGGTGGCTGTCTCAGTTTATGGTGTACACATAAGGTGTGGCACCCTATACAGAGACCAGGCAATCCGTAGTATTAGTGTTTAGGTGTCCAGATAGCAAAAACTCTCTCGGGGTTGTTGTGGTTAGCAGCTAAATCTTTATCCAGAAGGAGTGTAAAGCACTTGCAATACCACAATAGTCAGTCAGTGACTGTCACACAAGTAAGAACCACACCAGGTGTTTCAAAAATTAAGTTTTCTTTATTACAACACTATTACTATACTAACATTGGTGTATCTCCACTTGGAGATATCTACATACCAAATATACACTTAGCAACAAGCAGGAAAAGCATAGAAATACATGGGACCCTATGATGGGGGCAAACCATATACTAAGAAAGTGGTATAAGAATGGAGGTTCCCAAACAAGGTACGTGTGTTACAATCATAAGGGCAGGGAGAGTAAGGAATTACCCGTGGTAAGTATCAGAAATCCCACACGTGTCCGGTTGCAAAATAGTTATCAAGCCGGGTGTCCCATAAGTTAACACAGGATCATTGTGGTTGGAATTTTCAGAATTCAGTACCCTTACCACAGGATCCAGAGGAAACCAGTTGGAACAAAGAATGTTGGGTAGTAACCCACCAGTGGATACTCAGAAGATTGGAGTACCTACACCAAGGAGCCCAAGTGCAAATGGTTGAAGTGATGTCGGAAACCCTCACTTGAGTCAAAGGGAGCCTCCGTTGTCCAGCTGCTGTCGTGACCAGTGGACCAGGTCAGTGGGAGTCAAAGGTGAATTCTGGAGATGAAAAACTTTAAAAAGAAGGGGTCAGTGTCCAGACCACTCGGAGATGTCCAGGTCGTGTAAGCATTGTGAATGCTGAATGTTTACAAATAAAATATTCATGTATTTTCGATTATGAATTTGCATAGAATGTGATTAACATAGAATATTATGTGCAACTTGGAAAATGTGCCACTTGAGTGGCCGCTATAAATCATGAAGTGTCTTTATTAAAGGTTTATTAATATTAATTTCAGTACCTGCATTAAGAAAAGGTAGCAGAGTGTTATATTAATGATTTGCATTATGTACTTGCTTTATTAACTGTAGGCCTTAAGTTAGCGCGGTTAGGGCCTAGTTGCACAGCCTCATGTTAAGCTGCACTGTTTAACTGAAGTATGCAACTTTCTGTCTATAGACATATATTCATGTTTTGTTTTTCACTGAGTTGAAAAATCGTTAGCAGATGTCTTTAACTTTCTCATGAGAACTGCTTGCTAGAAAATCTTGTACCCAGAATGATACAAATGTATAGTTTGGTGTGCGACAAAGCAATGTTCCCAGGAGCTAACAATGGATGCACTGACTGGAGCACGGATGGATACAAAAATGTTACCTGATGGTGGGAACAGGAGAAGAGGAGCCAAGCATCGACATGTGAAAAAACGTTAGCTATATCTTAGATTTGAGCTTTTACTTTTATTGGACTAATTGTGAACGTACGATTTTCTGACCAATCACAACGTGGAAAGTTCTTTAGACAATTTTAACTTTGCCCGACAGCACAGAGAGGAGAAAGCTCATTCCTGATTTTCCTACATTGAGGTGTGTGCCCGTTCCTATTCTGACTTCCTTCGTGAAGTGTGTTCATTCCTATTTTTCCTCCAAAAAGACTTCTGTTGCTGAATGCTGACCCCTTAGGCATTGCTTTCTAATGGTTCGGATAGCTTAGAGTCCCCATTTCTGAACCATTTTCCTTTCATGGTCCGTTGCTGATGCTGACCGAACTGATGTCCAACTGATGAAGATAATCGTGGCTTGATGATCCATATAAGGAGAGGTATAACAAAATACTATTGTTCTTGTTGTAAGTTTGTCTTTTGATTCTAGATACCAATCACTATTATGAGCCATAGCTAGCTGATTTTTAAATTGATGCTGACTAAATTGTTTTGCATGAAGCCCAAACATACTATTCTAATCAGGCGGTTAGTAAGGGGAATCCTGCTATGTTGACCGGTTGCTATTAAATGATTTGATGTTGCTCAGTTGCTGAACCTAGATGTATGCTATTTCTAATGTGCATTTTTTCTTGCTATTGATTTGTACTATAACTCCCAAGTGTTTAGTGACTAATACATTAACTAAATTGAGATTCTTTAGAAGATTTGGTCAACCAGTGTTGTTTTTGTATATGTACCATTTGGTTCTGAGACTAATTTACATGATTTTAGCACTTTTAATAGAGGGAAATAAACATTCTTACTTTTACATAAAGGTGTGGTTATTCCTGGCCAAATGGGTCATGGTGTGTGAACATCACTGACTCCAAAGGTATTTCACTGTTGTTTATTGATGATTTTGTGGTGCACTGGAAATTTATGCTTGGAATTACTCTAAGCGCAGTCAAATGATCCATCAAACCTCTAATGCCCCCCTTTATAAATTAATGATAAGAAACCAAATAAGGCCAGACGCGCTTGCAGTAGGCAATGCCCACCCTCCTAGAGGTGAAGTTCCTGCAGGTCGGTCAAGGATGAAGTCCATCTGTGGAGTCCAGGGGGTGCAGAAAGATCCTTGGAGTTACCCACGAGCTGTCCCATGTTGGTTGCCAGATTGTAGGTGGGTCAGCGGTCAGCAGGCCGACCAACAAGCATTGGCAAATGCAAGAAGAAGTTGCAGGAAGTTTGCAGGCTTTTGGGGAACCAGCACGGTCCACAAGACTTGAACCTTGGAGGGGAGTTAGGGCAGGCCTTCAGGAGAAGGAAAGCCAGCTGGAGGTGGAGGAGCCCCATAAGTGGCCACTAGCAGCAGGCACATAGAGTTGCAGGGAGGCCTCAGCAGCACAACAAAACAGGAGTCCCATGTTGCTTGAGCTGCAGAGTGGAAGCTGAACTTGGAGTTGCAGAGTGCTGGAGGCTGGGGCTTTTTGGAGCTTGAAGATCTCTTGGAGGAACAGCCAACAAGCCTTGGTGAGAGGCACAGTCGTGGTGTATAGGGGTTCCATTTCAATGGCTGCAGCAAGAGCCCACCATCTCCCAAATTGTTCAGAAGACAAGTTGGACTGGCAGAGTCCGCAGAACAACCACTTTTGTTGCAGAACTTTTAGATGTCTGTGGGACAGCAACATCCACCAGTCGGTCGTTGTCGTTGTAAGGTGCCTGCAGATGCAGGGGAGTGACTCCTTCATTCCAAGGGAGTTTCCTTCTTCCTTCTTGGATGCACACAGAGTCTTTGTAACCCTGGAGGATGCACAGCCATGGATGTTGCAGGAATCATGCAGGAGCTGGAGAAACAAAGTTGCAGTGGGAGCCCATCCAACTGAATAGAGTCTTGTTTCAAGGAGCAAAAGATGTCTTGCAGCGAGTTCCTTGTGGAGTCTTGCTCAACGAATCTGAGGATCCACCCTGGGGGAGCCCTTAAATAACCCTAAAAGGGGGTTCGGTCATTATCTGCAGTGACCCAATGTTAGACCTGCCATCCTTGGTGTAGTCTCCTCTATCTTTTTGCCTCTGCTTCCTGTGTTTAAACTGTGGGCTGGACTTTGTTTTTGTGGTTTTGGTACTCTGGGCATTTTACCACTATTGATCAGTGCTAAAGCACAAGTGCTCCCTGTGTAAATTGTGTGTGCAATTGACTTTTCCATGATTTGGTGTTTGATTTACTAGTAAGTCCCCAGTAAAGTGCACTAGAGGTGCCCAGGGCCTGTAAATCAAATGCTACTATTGGGCCTGCAGCACTAGTTGTGACATCCACATGAGTAACCCTGTCAACATGTTTCAGACCGCCCCCTGCAGTGTGTACAGTTTTAACTGCCAATTCGACCTGGCAAGTGTAAGGCACCCCTAAGGTAGGCCCTAGGTAACCCCATGGGCAGGGTGCAGTATATGGTAAATGTAGGACATGTAGTGATGTGTATTTCATGTCCTAACATTGAAATACTGCCAAATTCAGTTTTCACTGTTGCAAGGCCTATCCCTCTCATAGGTTAACATGGGGACTGCGTTTAAATAACTTTTAAGTCCAGTTTCCCTTCGGGAGCAGATAGAGATGTGGAGTTGGGGGTCTCTGAACTCACAATTTAAAAATACATCTTTTCGTAAAGGTGGTTTTTAAATTGTTAGTTTGAAAACACCACCTTTAGGAAGTGGGCATATTCTTGCCTAAACCATTCTGTGACTCTGCCTGCCTATGTATTCTCTGTCTGGGTCAGACTGACATCTCCACAAAACAGTGACACAAAGGGAACTGGGGTGTAGCCTCCATATCCTGATGGGCCATCTGGGCTAGAGTGGAGGGAGGAGTGTTCAATTACACCTGAAAGGGCTGTGCCTGCCTTCACACAATGCAGTCTCCAACCCCCTTGGTGTGTGTCTGGGGTAAGGCGTGAGCAAGGCAGGATCTTGTGAATAACAGAGACTTTCCTGTGAAGTCTGCCTACTTCAAAGGCAGAAAGGGGTATAAGTAGTTGACCCAAAACCCCAGATTTGTAGATTACTTCTGGAACCAAGAAGAACCTCTGCCAAGGGGAAGAGCTGTAGGAGGAGTACTGCCCCTTTGCCTGTGACTGTGCTTTGCTGGGTTGGCCTGCAGTTGCTGCTTCTGCCTAAAACAGGACAAAGACTGTACTCTGTGGTATATTCCTGCTTCGGAAGTGTCTCCAAGAGCTTGCACTGAGCTTGCCTCCTGTTTTGAAGTCTTCGGGCTATCAAAGACTTCCTCTACCAGCAATTGGACTCTCTGCTGGGACGCCTGCCCGGCCTGTTGGTGCCCTTTCTAGTCCCTGAGCCCTTGAAAAGTGAAGCTGGTAGAACCAAGGAGGAAATCCACACAAAGGAGCTGTGCGGGGAAAATATTGACGTACTACCTGCAACGCGGCTCTATAAACGACGCACCACCTGCAGCCTGGCTCAGAAATCGACGCACCACCTGCATCGTGGCTGGGAAATCAATGCATCACCTGCATCGCGGCTGGAGAAACGACGCACCCCCAGCTGCTGAAAATGATGCAACCGTGCAGCCAGATTTCTCACCCATCATTGGTGGGTGTCAAAATCAACGTGAACCTGCACGAATCCGAGGTGTCCCTTCCGGAAATCTCTTGTGGTAAAGAAAAATGATGCATCGCCTACCCGATCGGAGAAGAAACAATGCACGGCCTCTCTTGTGAGTAAGGAATCAATGCATTGCTGACTTTTCTGAGGCACGCTCACCCATGCAGCTTTATTTTTGATGCAGGCTAGGTATTTTGTGTAACAACAACGTTTTCATTGTTTTCTATGGAGTAAGAATCTTTATTTTTAAAAATTCATAACTTTACTTGTGTATGTTGGATTTTTGTCATTTTGGTCTTGTTTGATTCAGATAAATATTGGCTCTTTTTCTAACCTGGCGTGGTGCCCATTTTGCAGTGCTTCCACTGTATTATTGTGTGCGTTGGCACAAATACTTTACACATTGCCTTTGAGATAAGCCTGACTGTTTGTGCCAAGCTACTGTCGTAGTTTTGACTCTTGCCCTGGGCAAGACTGCTGGTTTGGGGATGACAGTACTTATGTTTGTAGGTGACTATGCCTGTCCTACAACAAGCCGCAACTGTAGTCCCAACCCTTCCGGCTCCCTAGCAGCACCTCACCAACGATCCAAACAGTTAAAGGTGATTTGTGGCAGCCTTTACGCATGGACTCAGAAATATGACATCTCAGGGAATGTTGAGGTTAAACGGAGATTACCCCTTTATCACAGATGTATTATATCTCAACCAAACACAGGTAATAACAGAGATGCAGTAATCTTTCAATAGTTTTAATTCAACATAACACAGTAAATCATATTGGCTGCAATGATTAGGATAATGAACAGTACAAGAGACAGAATTGTAAAGACGAGGGTCATGATTATAAAGACCCCCACCATCTTGTAATAGCATAGGAAGACATGAAGCCTATCATATGTCTGTGTACCCTATCATATTAGGCCTACCTTTCTACCTAGAGGAGAGCTCGGTATGTTAAACCTAATCTGCCAATGCCATGTCCCTGGAAGGAGCCCCCAACCCTGGTTACCTTGAATTAGGTCTCGAGCTCAGACTTCGTCAGAACACGAAGTCTGGGTCAGCGTCAAGGCGACGTGCAGCATCGATAGCAGCGATGGTATCTGGTCGGAATCCCTCTGATTATCTGTCTAAAGTGTGATGTATTTAAACAGATCTACTTGAACCCCTGACGTAGGTTGTTCCAAAACAATAGATAACGCTGCATGCTTGGGACGGTAATTTCTAATGTGAGCCCCTATAGTTTGTTTGTCTTTGTTGTATGAGTTGCCGCCTTAGCGAGGTGACACTGATAACATGACTCTAAACAAAAGGGACTAACTATAAACACAGCAGCCATCTTAAAAGATTTAATTAAATAAATGGTCTAAGACAGAACAAACTAAGTAGGTTAAAAGTCACTAGGTGACGGGGGCACGAATCTGCAAGCAAAAGCTAAGCTAACTCCCTTTATCCCATTAAAACAAACTAGGACTCACTACACTACCAAAGGGGTGAGCAGAGGTTATCCAAATGTGTATCTCCATCACCCTGACTAGAGTGAGGGTCCCTGCTTGGGCAGAGTGCAAACTGACTACCAACCAGAGAAACCATTTCTAACACCCACCTATCAGAGGGGATCAGGCATATCATCTAACTGGCCTAGCCAGTCAAAGGCTCCCAGGAGCCTCTGCAAATCTTGTTTCCAAGATGGAAGAATCAACCTGCCACCTGGCAGAGCTCTGTGCACCTCCCTGTGTTAGGAGCTGAACAGAGGGGTGGTCACTCCCCTGTTATTTGTGTGGTTTCACGCGAGAGAGGGAACAGGGGTTCCTGGACTGGTGCAAACCGGTTTATGCAAGAAGGGCACCAAATGTGCCCTTCAAAGCAGTCTGGTGACGCTGGGAGGCCACCCCACCCAGCCCAGAGACACCTAGGCCCTCATTATGAACACAGCGGTAAACACCGCAGACTGCCGTGGCAACGGTGAACAGAAGACCGCCATTGGCGGTGAACACAAACCCGCCATATAATAAATCAAAAATCTGATTCAGACAAAAATCACCAGTCCACCAGTCTCCGCCAGGACCTTGTCAGCGGAAATGCTGGACCTCCCACCCCGCCACCGCCAAGCACACCAACACCCACCCTCCAAATAATGATGCACAAATCACCTTGGCGGTCAGTGGAAGCCGACTGACCATTGGTGGTGCAGACCATCACGGGCGGCAAGTGGACCCAACAGTAAGAAGTGCACATATTGGATACGTTAGAAACCCACCCACCTGGCACACATCCACAACACCATAAAACACTCACAGACACATCCCACAATCCTTTGCAACGAAAGTAGGCCAACGAAGACAGAGATCACCAGAAACAGACACCGAACGCCACAATCCATAATACTTACACCCAACCACAGAAGAGCACCCTCACCGAGATCCACACCAGACACCATTCACAACACTCACCATGGCACCCCCCAAACACCCACGCTTCACAGAAAGGGAGTTAAGGACCATGGTGGACGAGATCCTGAAGGTCGAGCCACAACTATTAGGGCTCAGGTGCAGCACACACCCATTGCCAGGAAGATGGAGCTATGGTAGACAATAGTCAACAGGGCCAATGCAGTGGGACACCATCCACGTACGAGGGACGACATCCGCAAGAGATGGAACAACCTGCAGAGGAAGGTGAGGGCATGGCATCTACGCACCACATTGCAGTCCAGAAGACTGGGGGAGGACCTCCACCAACACCACCTGACTACACTGACTGGGAGGAAAAGGTACTGGCCATCCTGCACCCTGACGGACTCACTGGATTCAATGAAGGAATGGACTTGGGTAAGTCGTCTACATTTACCCCATATCCATCACACCTGTAATGCATGCACCACCCCAACCCTCCAACATCCACCAGGACCACTACCCCACCCAGCCCACAGACACTGAATCCACTCCCCCTGCATGCCCACAAACCCACGAACAGGCCCACATCCTTCCCCTTCTGCACAGCCACCCACCCCTGCAAGGAAACACAATGGCCTATAACACCCACAATGCACCTCCACATCCTAAGCTATAAGCAATGCTAACCCCACTAATGCATCCTGCATGGCTCCAAAGTGTGTAAGCTGCACAAACCTGCCCAGGCCCCTGCCCCCATCCGACCATGATAATGTAACAGACATGTCCATTCCCCCCAACAGGCACCACCACCCATGCGACCATGATAATGTAACAGACATGTCCATTCCCCCCAAAAGGCACCACCACCCATGCCACCCTGACGGACAGGACAAGGAGTGGCAGTGTCCCCCAGGGAGACAGAGGCACCTCACAGGACACTGGGGATGGAACACTGTACACTGACGAACAGGCTGGCCCCTCACACAGTCCTGGACTGTCACCATCCAGCAGCCCCACCAGGATACCACTGACGCCCCTACCACCCAGCCAATAACATCAGCCCAGGGCAACCATCCCCACACCTGTGCATCCAGGCCACAGACTGGTGGAACACAAGTACAGAGGCCACAGTCACCCTCTACCAACAGGCAGGAAGACGATGGCCCCAGTACAAGTGGTACCGCCAGACCTGTGCATGGGACACAGGCACAGGGGGCTAGGCCCAGTGGGAGGGCATCAGTGGCCCAGGGGGTAGGCCACAGGATGGATGCTGCAGCCCAGGACGTGATCTCTGAGGTCCTGAGAGCGTACCACCATACCCAGGACGATTGGCCCAGATAGTATCCACCCTGGAGCAGAGTCAGAGGATGCAGCAAGCACACCACCAAGAGGCCATGGAGCAGTGGAACCTGCACAATGCCACAATGGCCAGCATAGCAGGTGCGCTGCTGCAGCTTGTCCAAACACAGCCTGAGGGCCACACAGAACAGGAAGCCCCCACTGCAGCACAGGATACAGACTGGAAAACAAGAGCATCAGCAGCAACCTCACATGTACTACCCTCTGAGGAAATACAGGGGACAGCCATCTCATCCCCTACAGGCCAACAACAGGCGCCCAAACGGACCCTCAGGCCAAGATATGGGACAGGAACACCTGACAAGAACAAGGCCCCCTCTAAGAAGTAACTCTGCAAATAACTGTCCACCAACTATCCCACTCAATCAACCACCAAACAGTGCTACCAATAATTAAAAACTCATGTAAGCATGGATGGACCTACCAATACTAACAACAATGCAGCCACCATGTTGCCATTTTGGATAACCACCATTGACCCACTACCATCACTGTAATTTGCAGGAGTTTATCCCTGTACCAAATAAAACACATATCACACCTGTTACAATGTCCCCTGTCAATTTGTGTGAACAAAGTGAAGTATGGATGCAACCTGTTGATAACTCCTTTATTTGTACCTACGTAGCATGAAATGCACCACTCGCCTTACATGTTGTTGTGCCTAAATATGTTTAGAAAAAATACATTAAATTGTAATCTGTCCTATGCAGACCTGTACACAGTGGCAATTAGTATTAATCCAACCCCCCCCCCCCCAGATGACAAGGCACACTGACAGTATGATGCACAGACACCAATCTCATCCAATTGTCCCAAATAGTTACTGGAAATAGTTGTATCAGTTGGGTCCTGGTATTTTCATCTTACCCTTCCTCATAATTTCCATCACTCTCGTCCTCTCTCTGAGGAAGTTGGTCTGGATATACAGCACCCTCCTCCTCCAAGAGGGGGATAGAATTTCTCACAGCCACGTTGTGCAGCATGCAGCAGGCCACCACTATTCTACACACCTTTTCAGGCCCGTAGGCCAGGAAACTGCCAGAGATATGTAGACAATGAAATCTAGCCTTCAGGAGACCTATTGGGCACTCTATCACCTTCCTAGTACGTCCATGGGCCTCATTGTAATTCCTCTCTGCATCTGTTCCAGGATTCCTCACTGATGTCAGGAACCAACACAAGTTGGGATAGCCAGAATCACCTAGAAAAAGGTGCACAACACAACTTAAAATGACAATCCTCAGAGGCAGACAGCCTGGCTGTCTGCAAGGTGGCAATAAGTGACAGAAACACCTACCTATGATCCACCCTCTGTCCTCTTGTAGTTGTTCCATCTTGTGTGGCACACTGCTGTTCCTCAGCACAAATGAATCATTGACTGAACCAGGGAACATGGAATTCCCATGTGTGATGTACTGGTCTGCAGTACACACCAATTGAATGTTCATAGAATGAAAGTTCTTCCTGTTTCTGTACACCTGTTCACTGACTCTTGGGGGGATGATAGCTATGTGGGTGCCATCGATGCGGTAGGCGGCCGCTCACTGGTATCCCTTGTGCCTCGAGGCGCATTAAAGTAACTTCATGATCCCATATCACTTGGTACTCCCCTACCAGACCTTCCTGCTCCTCCCAGCAGTCGTTCGCCACCATACCCCGCAAAAAGAAGTACCCGGCTGAAGAAAGATCGTTCACCTACCTTGCAGCAAAATGTTGGAACGCCTTACCTCTTCACCTCAGACAGTCACCATCTCTGCCTCAATTCAGGAAGGACCTCAAAACCTGGCTCTTCGACTGAACCCTGAGGGCATACCCCACAGTGTCTTGAAACCCTATGAGTGAGTAGCACGCTCTAAAAATGCCTGATTGATTGATTGATTGATGCCCCTTGGATTAAAAACCAGCTCATGGCTAGGGCAAAATATAAGCGAGAAGGGGAAGAGCTACAAAAACCAATGACTATGTCTCATATTCTTATGAAGACATGTGTGAGTATTGAGCCCTATCTTCAGGTTGTGACCTCCCCTCATCATAGTTTCTTATTAACTAATTTCAGGTTAAACGTTTACATTGGCTTTTGGCGGAATCTGATGGTCAATATTGCAGGGATACTCAGAGACCATGTTCCTGCAATATTTTTTCCAGTCAGGATCCAATGCACTTTATTTTCTTTTGTTACCACTGTAGCACTTTAAGGAAACAACACATGTGGCCCTCGCTTAGAGGGATGGGATTTTTTATTTGCAGGTAAAACCTGCTTTGATATTTTAACAATTGTTACAATCTCCCACAATTTGTTATAAAGTGGCTTGTTTTTTATCAAGTGCATTAAAACTCATGAGGATATGCCTTAATGGCTAAAGCGAGGTGTTGGAACGGTAATGTGCCCCTATAGTTAATGTTAAAAAATCCAGCTCAGATAATTTGTACTACAATTTAGTGGCTTTAAGTGCTGTCCTTCTCATTGTGGCTGTTGAACTTACTCAAATTTTTGAAGACTGTTATTTTTAACTTACATTTTATGGGTACATTTTAGTACATAATATTTGTTTTTAAAAAGTATGAACTCTTATGCTGCTTTTTATTTTTAGTTGGATTTTGTATTTGATGTGTGTTTTTATGGATATGCATTAATCTGAAACAAATGAATAAACAAAACAAAACATTAAGGAGTGGTGCATTTGTATGTTACACCACATTCGTTCCACATTTCTTTGAGGTATCCAGACATGAAGTTTGCATTTCTGTCAGATACAACCTCCTTAGGGAAGCCCACCCTAGAAAAGATTTCTAGGAGGGACATCACCCACTGTCGGAACTGTAGTGGTCCTAAGGGGAATGGCATCTAGGTACCTATTGGCATGGTCCACCACCACCAAAATAAATCTGTTCCCAGAGGCTGTGGGAGGGTGAAGGGGACTAACAATGTCAATCCATATCCTCTCAAATGGAATCCCAACTGCAGGTAGTGGGATTAAGAGGGCCTTTGTAGTGCCACCTGACTTGCCACTGGCTTGGCAGGTGACACAGGAGCGACAAAACTCCTTGGTGTCTTCAGCCATTGAAATTGTGGAACAAGTCTGCCCCAAGTCTTACTTTGCCCAAGATGTCCTGCAAGGGGAATGTCATGTGCCAGGGTCAATAAGGACTCCTTATACTTCTGAGGTATGATCAACCTCCTGGTAGCGCCAGGCCTGGGGTCCCTAGCCTCAGAGTAAAGGAGACTATTTTCCCAGTAGATCCTGTGGGATCCACTGACATCTACTGCCTCTTCTGCAGCAGCTTGCTGTCTGAGGCCTTAAAGAGAGGGGCAGGCTTGCTGGCCAAGACTCAATTCCTCCCTGGCAGCTCCCCCTGCACCCAAGAGATCTGCCATGTCAGGCCCAAGCTCCTCTGGTGTAGGTTCCTCACAAGGGGCAAGATCATCTTCCCGAGGAGACTGATTCTCACATGAGGTCAGGTTAAAAGGTAACTTTTTACAGTTCCTGCCTCTCTTCTTGCGAGTTTCCTGGGACATTAATCCAGGCTTCAGTGCTCCTTCTCCCTGTTTTGTCCCTGTGCTCTTGTAGCTACAAATACACTTTCAGGGATGCCCAGCATTGCTGCATAGGCTCATAACTCCACTTCAGCCCAAGCTGAAGTCTCCAAATCATTGTCGTAAGACATTCTACAGGAATAGAAGAGGACACTACAACTTTTAACTTTTTTTAGGGCCAGTAACTCCCCTGATCAAAAGGTAACAACTTCTATGTGGTGGCACTTTGTGATGTTATCAGCATTAGTTACTTGGTAATTGTGTCAAAGTAGAATTTGCTCAAGTGACACCAGTTTTTCAGTCACCATGGTGTCACTTGCACCTGTTTCCCTGTAAATGCCTGCCTCAGTACCATTTATGAGGGGGTACTGTCTGATTTTCCTCATATTAGGGTGCCAGGCCCAGGCAAGCAGAGTGGCAAGGTCAATGCCATCCTCTGATATTAGGGCAGCTTCAGTGGTTTCTCTGACTAGGCCAGAATCCACTGCAGTACCCAAGGTGAATCTAGCTACACCCTTGGTTGGGGTACTACTACTAGTGCTATTACTAGGGGGAGTATTAGTACTCTTGGTGCTTTTCATAGGACAGTTGCTAACACACATATGTCTACCTTTATTCCCAATTCTTGGTGGGCGGTCAGATCAGAGTCCACCAGGTATTGGTGTAGTTTGTCAGAAACAAAGTTATTAAGGATGTGCTCTTGCATGATCAAATTGTACAGCCCTTCATAGCCATGCACATTACTACCTTGTAGCTAGCCTTCCAGATCCTTAAATGCACAGTCCACAATGTATACCCAGTCTTGAGAGGACTCCTTCTGAGTTACCCTGAACTTAATCCTGTACTCCTCAGTAGAGAGCCCAAACCCATTAATCAGAGCTTCTTTCAAGACTTGGTATTTGCCTGTATCCTCTTCTCTAACTGCCAAACGTTTGTGTCCACCTTTGTCTGCAAAGGAGAGCCACAGGATAGCTGCCCACTGCCTCAGAGGGACCTCCTGGACTTTACAGGTCCTCTGTAAAGCAGTAATCCACTTACGGATGTCATTCCCCCGACTTGTAAGGAGGAACTATCTTGCTGAGATTCCTAGAATCAAAGGTGTCTTCCCTGACTCTGGGCTCTCTAGTGCTGGCTCTCTTAGTTCTAAACCCAAATGTTTTCTTTCCCCTTCTAGGGCCTCGCTCTCAAGAGCTAGCTTCTGCTTTTTCAACTTGAGTTTGACTTTCTCAAGTTTCAGCAAGCTGAACCCCCTATCTAAGGATCCCTCTTCTGAGCTAGAGTGAATGGACCCAGGAGAAGATGCAGAGGCAAAGGAGGATGAGGATGAGGAGGAGCTACTCATCCTGGAAACCTCTTTTACCACCCAGGGGGTGAAAAAGTGGGCCTACTACTACAGCCCCCTCTTGTACTATCAGTACAGCTCCCGGCAGGTCCAAAGGTCTCTCCACAATCCTCATGGTCTTGTCCAGTGTGGTCAGAGGAGATACCAGGTACCCTTGTCCAACACTGGTGGCTCACCATCCTCATCTAATTTTCTTTCTCTTTTAGGGTTCTGGGTGTCATCCTGAATGATCAACACTAACAGAGAAGATTTGGTATGGTTGCTACTCGTCTTCAGTTTCCTAGCTGAACACAGGGTCCTAAGTTTCCTGAACTTAACAGCCCGATACATAGACACCTGTGTCTGGTCAGTGCCCCCCAGCTAAAGACATGGCACTAGAGTTGTGTATGTGGGGCACCTACCTAGTCTAGAGTTCTAAACTTTTTAAAAGGTTTGGAGAAGGGGCTATGCTAGACCCCTGACTACCCAGGCAAAACTTTAGAAGTACCTGAAGTTACTAGTACAGTATGTACCCAACAGTCAGTAGTGATCTTTCACTAATGACCAAGTGGTAAAACAATGCAAGTGTCTTATCCCACCATAACACTACCAGTGTAGGAGGATGGCTCAGTTTATGGTGTTCACCTATTGTTTGATATCCTATACTGAGTCCAGGCAAACCTTAGTGCTAGTGCTTGGGTGTCCAGATAACAAAATCTCTCTAGGAGTAGCTGTGATGAGCAGCTAAAGCTTATCCTGGAGGAGTGTAAAGCACTTGTAATACCACAATAGTAAGTCAGTGACTGTCACACAAGAAAGAACTACACCAAGTGTTGCAAAAATAAAGTATTCTTTATTACAACACTACTACTATACTAACATTGGTATATCTCCACTTAGTGATATCTACACACCAAATATACACTTAGCAACAAGCAGGAAAAGCATAGAACAAAAGGGGACCCTATGGGGGGGGGGGGGGGGCAAACCATATACTAAGAAAGTGGTATAAGAATGGAGGTGCCCAACCAATGTAAGTGTGTTAGAATCCTAATTGCTGAGGGGATAACTAATTACCAGAAGTAAGTATCAAAAATCCCACAGGCGCCTGGGTGCAGAGTAGTTATCGAGCCGGGTGTCCCATTGGTTAACACAGGACCATTGTGGTTGGAATTTACAGGATTCAGGACCCTTCCCAGAGGACCCAGAGGAAGCCAGTTTACACAAAGAATGTTAGATAGTACCTCCACTAGTGGATACCCAGAATATTGGAGTACCTACACCAGGGAGCCTAGGTACAGTGGTCTTGGAAACCCTTGTTGGAGTCAATGGGAGCCTCTATTGTCCAGCTGCTGTCACGACCCATGGACCAAGTCTTGGGAGCCAAAGGTGGATTCCAGATGTGAAGAACCTGAAAAAGAAGGGAATAGTGTCCAGACCACTCGGAGATGTCCAAGGGGTACAGGTAGGCAATGCCCACCCTCCAAGAGTTGAAGTTCCTGTAGGTCAGTGAAGGAAGAAGTCCAGCAGCGGAGTCTAAGGGATGCAGGACTGCCTTGGAGTTGTCCATGAGCTATCCCACGTCGGTCACCAGATGCAGAAGGGTCAGCAGGACCACCAACAAGCATTGGCAAATGCAAGTAGAAGTTGCAGGAATTTTGCAGGATTTTGGAGACTAGCAAGGACCGGGAGACTTGACCCTTGGAGGGGAGTCAGGGCAGGCCTTTAGCACAAAGAAAAAACAGAAGTTGTCAGAGGAGCCCCCACGAGTGACCCACTGTCAACAGGCTCAGGGAGTCACAGGACGGCATCAGCAGCACAACAAAACAGGAGTCCCATGTCACAGGAGCTGCAGAGTGGAAGCTGAACTTTGAGTTGCAGAGTACTTGAGGCTGGGACTTCTTGGAGCTCGAAGATCTCTTAGAGTAAGGGCAAAAAAGCCTAGGTAAGAGCAACAGTCACAGTGTTAAGGGGTTCTGTTTCAGTGGCTGCAGCAAGGGCCCACCATCTCCTAAGTTGGCCGGAAGACAAGCTGGACCCAGAGAGCACCACAGAAACACCACCTGTGTCGCAGAGACTTTTGATATCCATGGGACAGCAGGATCCACCAGCCAGTCGTTGTTGTCTTAAGGTGTCTGAGAATGCAGGAGAGTGACTGCTTCACTATAAGGGAGATTCCTTCATGCTTCTTGGATGCACACAGAGTCCTTATGACCCTGGAGGATGCACAGCTATGGGATGTTGCAGAAATCTTGCAGGCGCTGGAGAAACAATGTTGCTGTGGGAGTCCTCCCAACTGGATACAGCCTTGTTTCAGTTCCAAAAGCAGACCAGCAGTTCTGGAGGCCAAGAGCACAAGATGTATTGCAGAGAGTTCCTTGTAGAGTAACAAACCTGAGAACCCACCCTCGGAGGAAACCTTAAATAACACTAAAAGGGGGTTTGTCACTATCTGCAGTGACCCACCTAACAGAGGGGGTCAGGGAGGTCATCTTCCTGGCCTAACCAGTCAGATGCTCCCAGGGGCCTCTGCACATCTTGTTTCCTAGATAGTAGAATCAACAGGCCACCTGGCAGAGCTCTGTGCATCCCCCTGGGGTAGGAGCTGGACAGGGGTTGGTCACTTTCCTGTCCTTTGTGTGGTTTTGCGCCAGAGTGGGAACTAGGGGTTCCTGGGCTGGTGCAAACTGTTTTTTGCAAGGAGGCCACCAAATGCACCCTTCAAAGCAGGATGGTGGTACTGGGAGGCCACCCCCCGAGGCATCAAGTTGTAAAGGGGAGGAGGTCAAACCTACCACATGCACGAAACCCTTTGTTCTGCCTTCCCCTACTTGAGTGAAGCTCAGCAGCAGGAGGGCAGAACAGTGTCTGGGGGTCTGTAGGAGTGCGGGTTGGCAGGCAGAACCTGCAAGGCTGTACAGGCAGATGAGAGGATTCCTCTAAGGAACCCCCAGACCACATGGTATCTTGCAACTAACACTGGAATCAGTGTAGTTGCATGATCCCAACATGTTTGATACCAAACATGCCTAGGTTTGGAAAGCCATTATGTAGTTGAACTATTCGTCTTGACCAGCGTCCCTACTTACACTTACAAAGCCTAGGGAATGGAATCTCCACTCATGCAGCGGTGTCCACACGCTCAGGACCATGCACCCTGCCCTAGGGCTTTAGGGCTTACCATAAGGGTTACTTACAGGGTCCAAGTGTAGTGGCCACGATATAAGGCAATCCTTATATCTGGAGTGAACAGTGCATGCACCTTTTCATGCAGGCTGCAATGGCAGGCCTGCAGACACAGTTTGCATGGGCTTCCATGGGTGACATAATACGTGCTGCAGCCCATTGGAGACCCCTGGTGTACCAATGCCCTCGGTACCTGAGTACCATATACTTGGGACTTACATGTGTGCACCACTATGCTTATTGTGGATTGTTAAAGTTATCAAACAACCACTTTAGAGAAGAGAGCACAGACACTTCTTCAGCTAATTCTTAATTTTGGAAACTTTAAGTGGTGAGATTCAAATCTATCAAGAATCCTAGAAAGGACATCATATGAGTCGAAGACAGCTACAATTTAATCTGCTCGCCCTGCTGCCTTTGTTTAAGCTTGAGCCGGTATTAGGAAAGAAGGTCCCTGACTGTCTCCCGTCATGCCATCCATTGTTCCGCCTATTATGCCTTCAAAAAGAGACTTGCTGAAGGAAACGGCCATAGGTGTGGCCCCTGCCTCGTCTGGCCCTGCAAACCCTTCCCTGGGAAGACCTTCTTGATGGATGATTGCACCTAGTCCAAAGCGGAGAAAGTCGCTACGAATTTTCCTAGCTCCTTAACGAGTTCTCCGAAGAGGTTCCCTTGCACAAAGGCATCTGCATCCAAAGAAGCAAACTTCCCAGGTTTGGTGTCAGTCTTGATTAGGAGAGATCTGTGCCGTTCCGCTGACAGGGAACAGTTGGCATTTCTCAAAAGGCACATGGCTGTCTGAACCCAGCCGGTCATGATATTTGTGGGTGTGGGCATCCTGGCAAGCGCACCATGATCAATCAGCGCCCTTCTTGTGGTCTTTCATGTACTTCCTGAAGAACGTACACATCTTGCTATCAAACAGAAGTCAGGGCTACTTTCTGGGGTACTCCGCACTAAGATGGACTCGAGCTTCTTTCTCTAAGGGCTGTCTAATATTATTAGCTACATAGTCTGCCACCTTCTGTTCCGGGGACCCTTCCAAGGTGCAGGAATGGTAGATGCCCTCAAGTTGAAACATCTCTGCCTGGCCAGGGTCCACATCTTGTGAGTCGGATGCATTAGAGCCGGGCTGACAAGGCATACTGCAGTCTGGTTTGTCCTCAGACGAGTTGTGCTCTTCAGTATCACCCTCCCTTTTATCAGGGAACCAAGGATTGGGTTCATCATTGAGGGGAAACGGAGTTGCCGGTTTTCTTGGGTAATACCTCCTCATGGGCAAGTGCACTTCTAAGCGTGCACACTCTCTTATGGAAGACTTTGCAAAGTTTGTCAAATCCCTCCAGGTACACTGTGTCATGCTTGTGGGCCTTCTCGGTTATAGAGGATGTCAGTCCACTAGGCTCCACCATCTCTAATCTTGGTTCTCCGAGTCCCTGGGTATCTGATCTGTTATTTTGGTAATGTATCCTGAAGGTAATATAGTGCCTTAGAACTAGCCTATGAGAGAAGTCTGTCTATCTCCGCAGGCAAAAGGCATCCCTCGGGTAGCCATTTCTCTTCCCCCTCGTAGAATTGAGAATAGTTGTGGTCTCTGAAGGGTTCCATATTGCAAGGGTAAGACCACTCTGTAAAAGACCACCTTCCTGGTGAAAAACACCCACTTAATAATCAAGGGCAGCACCCTTGCTGGTGCTCCAAATAAAAGGCTGCAAAACGAATAACCAGCCACTAGGAGGCATCTACGGCGTACCATGAGTTAGGACCTGGCTCGGAACGGGGCCTGAATCCTTCCGCAGGTATGTGGTGTCAAGAGAGGGTTGCGGAATCACAGTAGAAATGCTCTCCAGGGAACTCCATTACACACAATGCGCTTGTGAGGTAGCATGGAGGTCTTCCCTGACAGGCAACGTCGCACCCAACAGTCCAGCCACAATAGCAGTAATATATATATATATGGCAAACAAAACACTCAATAGAAAAAATGAGTGACTTAACTGACATAGCAGTGAAGAAAGAGGAACTGGAATGGACGTCATGGATATATATGGATATAGGAAGGACATGCCATTGTAGGACTGTTGTTATGGATACCTTCACCCAATAGCTTGATGGGAGTTGTAGTTCTGGTTGTGTTTATGTTTTTTATTAAAGATGTTAATTGCAAGTGACTGCTATATAATTAAAGCAAAGACAGAAATGTATAATCCTCACTTCCGGTCCTGACATAGAATTGTGGGAATTACACTGAAAAGTTTGAGACTTTCCCAGTCATATTGAAAGCAGTGTACCTACTCAAGGACAACCTGTCTCAGACCAAATAACATACTATGTAACAAATCATGTCACTTGAACAGACTCTGGGAAGTCTGGAGCCTAATGCTGTAGAATTGTGAGAGAATCTTCAAATGTATTTTGCACTAAAATGTTTCTTGTTGCTTGTCATACCCTGTGAACTATGTATTGGTGTAGTGAATGTATGCAATCATTTGTCATTAGTCCTTTTAAAGAATCTGCTTTCCCTGATTATAGAAGGAGAACCTATGACGATTTGTAGCAGAACTTTATTAAGTTCCAATCGTACTTTATAATTTATATGCCTAAATTCTTGATTGATGGTCCAGCTTATGTATATCTGTAATTCTATTCTTTGAGTAAACTTTAAACTTTAGTCCTTGTCTGTTGTTATTATTGGGAATGATTACAGCTTAAAATTGATGTGCGAAATTTAATTAAATAGAGACAAGTCAATTGACGAGCACTAAAGTTCATTAGCGACTGCTGCTAGTCCAAGCCGGTGGTGCACTTTTGGCAAGTGAAAGAGGGACAGGTTTGTGAACTGGCAAGTTCGCACCTTTTGTTGTCCTATTCCCAGATCCTTCCATCTGCGCTTCCTTTCCCAAGCTCACGGGTAGTCCCAAACCACACTCAGAAAGCTACACACAGGCCAAGTTGATCTGAGGACAGCTATTCCATTGTGGTCTATCAGGTGGTCTTACCTATCTGCAAGGGCGCTTGCGTCTGATTGATGGGCAAAGAATATTCTGAAGAGGAGAGGACGGAATAGGAGGCAAGTTACTTTGAGAAGAAGAGATTAGAGAGTTAGTAGCAGTGGTCGTAGAACTTTGCCTATCATTTCAATGTCTTTTAATTCAAGGTACTATCCATGCTGGCATCATCATTACTGGAGCGTCTTATGGTGTCAACCTGTTCCAAGTCTGTAAATATCTCAGAATCAGGGTAGTCAGACAATATCAGCTGTTCATTAGAGTTGCCTCCTCACACTTATTAATTGGAACAATTTCTTGTAAAGACACGATCATCTTGCTAGGCCAGTCCACTGTTCATTTGATGGCAATGACATAGGGATGAAGATTGTAGTTAGAAACATCTTTGTGACTGCTGCATTCTCGCACCAGTACCATGTCACTTGCATGTAGGTATGAGACTTTGGCATGTTCAACAACTTTCAGCATACTTTCTCATTTTGTCCTTCATCCTGCCATCATTCTATTGAATCCGATGATACACGGGTGTCAATTTGTTTTAGATGATGAGATAGTTTGTGTCAAATGATCACCTGAAGTTCCCGCAGGAGTGAGCTGTAGTATGCGATGCTTGAATCCCAGTTCCACCACCGGGTTCAAGACTTCTGGCAAAACCAAGGCCCAGATTTATGATGGCCTAGCGCCATTCCAAAACCACATTAGCGTAATTTTTTTTATGCTAATGTGCTGTTGGAAGGGCAAAAACGTCGGGCCATATTTACAAAGTGGTACAATGCTTGCATTGCACCACATAATAACCCCTTGCGCCACATTAACCCCTTCGCTGCCAGGCCTTTTCCTCCTGTGCTAAGCCTTTTTTTGCCTATTTGGGGCAGTTCGCGCTTAGGCCCTCATAACTTTTTGTTCACATAAGCTACCCACGCCAAATTTGCGTCCTTTTATTCCAACATCCTAGGGATTCTAGAGGTACCCAGACTTTGTGGGTTCCCCAGAAGGAGGCCAAGAAACTAGCCAAAATACAGTGAAAATTTCGTTTTTTTCAAAACAATGGGAAAAAGGGGCTGTAGAAGAAGGCTTGTGGTTTTTCCCCTGAAAATGGCATCAACAAAGGGTTTGCAGTGCTAAAATCACCAGCTTCCCAGCTTTCAGGAACAGGCAGACTTGAATCAGAAAACCCAATTTTTCAACACAATTGTGGCATTTTACTGGGACATACCCCATTTTTACGATTTTTTGTGCTTTCAGCCTCCTTCCAGTCAGTGACAGAAATGGGCATGAAACCAATGCTGGATCCCGGAAACCGCAACATTTCTGAAAAGTAGACAAAATTCTGAATTCAGCAAGGGGTAATTTGTGTAGATCCTACAAGGGTTTCCTACAGAAAATAACAACTGAAAAAAGAAATATTGAAATTGAGGTGAAAAAATCTGGAATTTTTCTCTACGTTTTACTCTGTAACTGTTTCCTGCAATGTCAGATTTTTGAAAGCAATATACCTTTACGTCTGCTGGACGCTTCTGGTTGTGGGGATATATAGGGCTTGTAGGTTCATCAAGAACTCTAGGTACCCAGAGCCAATAAATGACCTGCACACTGCAGTGGGTTTTCATTCTATACCGGGTATACAGCAATTAAATTGCTGAAATATAAAGAGTAAAAAATAGCTATCAAGAAAACATTTGTATTTCCAAAATGGGCACAAGATAAGGTGTTGAGGAGCAGTGGTTATTTGCACATCTCTGAATTCCAGGGTGCCCATACTAGCATGTGAATTACAGGGCATTTCTCAAATAGATGCCTTTTTAACACACTGTCTTACATATGGAAGGAAAAAATGTAGAGAAAGACAAGGGGCAATAACACTTGTTTTGCTATTCTATGTTCCCCCAAGTCTCCCGATAAAAATGATACCTCACTTGTGTGGGTAGGCCTAGCGCCCGCGACAGGATATGCCCCAAAACACAACGTGGACACATCACATTTTCAGAAAGAAAAAAATGCTGTTTTTTTACAAAGTGCCTAGCTGTGGATTTTGGCCTCTAGCTCAGCCGGCACCTGGGGAAACCTAGCAAACCTTCGCATTTTTGAAAACTAGACACCTAGGGGAATCCAAGATGGGGTGACTTGTGGGGCTCTGACCAGGTTCTGTTACCTAGAATCTTTTGCAAACCTCAAAATTTGGCTAAAACAACACTTTTTCCTGTCATTTCGGTGACAGAAAGTTCTGGAATCTGAGAGGAGCCACAAATTTCCTTCCACCCAGCATTCCGCCAAGTCTCCCGATAAAAATGGTACCTCACTTGTGTGGGTAGGTCTAGCGCCCGCAACAGGATATGCCCCAAAACACAACGTGGACACATCACATTTTCAGAAAGAAAACAGAGCTGTTTTTTACTAAGTGCCTAGCTGTGGATTTTGGCCTCAAGCTCAGCCGGCACCTGGGGAAACCTAGCAAACCTGCGCATTTTTGAAAACTAGACACCTAGGGGAATCCAAGATGTGGTGACTTGTGGGGCTCTGACCAGGTTCTGTTACCCAGAATCCTTTGCAAACCTCAAAATTTGGCTAAAAAAACACTTTTTCCTGTCATTTCGGTGACAGAAAGTTCTGGAATCTGAGAGGAGCCACAAATTTCCTTCCAACCAGCGTGCCCCCAAGTCTCCCGATAAAAATGGTACCTCACTTGTGTGGGTAGGCCTAGCGTCCGCGACAGGATATGCCCCAAAACACAACGTGGACACATCCCATTTTTTCACAGACAACAGAGCTGTTTTTTGCAAAGTGCCTACCTGTAGATTTTGGCCTCTAGCTCAGCCGGCACCTAGGGAAACCTACCAAACCTGTGCATTTCTGAAAGCTAGAGACCTAAGGGAATCCAAGATGGGGTGACTTGTGGGGCTCTGACCAGGTTCTGTTACCCAGAATCCTTTGCAAACCTCAAAATTTGGCTGAAAAAACACTTTTTCCTGTCAGTTCGGTGACAGAAAGTTCTGGAATCTGAGAGGAGCCACAAATTTCCTTCCACCCAGCGTTCCCCCAAGTCTCCCGATAAAAGTGGTACCTCACTTGTGTGGGTAGGCCTAGCGCCCACGACAGGATATGCCCCAAAACACAACGTGGACACATCCCATTTTTTCACAGAAAACAGAGCTGTTTTTTGCAAAGTGCCTACCTGTAGATTTTGGCCTCTAGCTCAGCCGGCACCTAGGGAAACCTACCAAACCAGTGCATTTTTTGAAAACTAGAGACCTAGGGGAATCCAAGATGGGGTGACTTGTGGGGCTCTGACCAGGTTCTGTTACCCAGAATCCTTTGCAAACCTAAACAATTGGCTTAAAAACACATTTTCCTCACATTTTGGTGACAGAAAGTTCTGGAATCTGAGAGGAGGCACAAATTTCCTTCCACCCAGCGTTCCCCCAAGTCTGCCGATAAAAATTATACCTCACTTGTGTGGGTAGGCCTAGCGCCCGCAACAGGAAATGTCCCAAAACACAACGTGGGCACATCCCATTTTTTGACAGAAAACAGAGCTGTTTTTTGCAAAGTGCCTACCTGTAGATTTTGGCCTCTAGCTCAGCCGGCACCTAGGGAAACCTACCAAACCAGTGCATTTTTAAAAACTAGAGACCTAGGGGAATCCAAGATGGGGTGACTTGTGGAGCTCTGACCAGGTTCTGTTACCCAGAATCCTTTGCAAACCTCAAAATTTGGCTAAAAAAACACATTTTCCTCACATTTCGGTGACAGAAAGTTCTGGAATCTGAGAGGAGTCACAAATGTCCTTCCACCCAGTGTTCCCCCAAGTCTCCTGGTAAAAATGATACCTCAGTTGTGTGGGTGGGCCAGGTGCCTGCAACAGAATAAGGCCCAAAACTTGTAGAGATAGAGGGGATAGCACAGCGAGTTTATAAGGACATATTCTTCTTTTATACATCTTTAGGCTGACTCTGCTTTGGGGACCCACATAAGTGAGGTGTCATTTTACTTGGGAGACTGAGGGAAACACTGGGGAGTAGGAATTTTGTGCTGGAGCGGTGAACATACTAAGAAAAGTGTTAAGTTTTTTAAGCAAATTTTGAGGTTTACAGAGGAGTCTGGGTAAGAAAATGTTGGGGGATCCACGCAAGCCACACCTCCTTGGACTCCTTGGGGTGTCTAGTTTTAAAAAATTTCTGCGTTTGGTAGGTTTCCCTAGATGAAGGCTGCACCCAGGACCAAAAACATAGGTGCCCCTCCCCCCCAAACACAGGTAGTTTTGTAATATATCATTTTGATGTGTCCACATACGTCTGTGATGTGCCAAACACTAAAATTGTGAAAAGAAACACACTTAGGTTATGTGAAAAAGACCCCTCACCCACCAACCAAGTTGGTGGCACGCTTCATCATCGGGGTCCCACCCGAGCCACCTAGCGTGTCACAGGTGTGCTGCGACGCCCGATTACAGCGGAGCAGGTTTTGTCATTTTTACCACACATACTGGTTGGATTTGGCACGAGGGTGAGTGATGGTTCAGTGGATCAAATTTTATTAACAAGAGATTTCACAAAAATGAAATGCACTGTTAATAACTGAAAGGCAAAAAACTGAACCAATGACTCACAGCTCGTGAGCTGTAAAGCCGCGACAAGGCACCAACCGTTTTACAGTCCATTCACACACCTTTCATACATGACAAGCACAAGACCATTCACACACGCCAGCCACGGGCCCAGCACATTACAACACTCACATCGACAGACAGCGCCACTCAAGGGCCCATCACTTACATACGCCCACATGCCTGATACAACAATCACACAAGCTGATGGGAGTGTGTGGACTGGTGTTTGGCTGGCAGTGTGTTGCAGTAGCCAACAGCAAGTCAATATGTACACTATGTACACCCTCAGCCAAGCCCCACTCCACACACTATGGCATCATTTCTTTTTTTTTTTTTTTTAAACAGAGGAACCCCTAACTAGGTAGAAATAATTACAAAACTACAAACACAAAAGCTCTAACTAAGTACATGACAGAAATGCTAACCATGAAACTGAACACATGAAAATACAAAACAGACATGAGTTTACACTCATGGTTGTTCCCAGTAATTCTTCTGGGTGTGGTAATTCTTAAAACAACCACCCACACACAGCCCAGGCTTTGAAGGACGATCTGGGCAGTACAATCGAGTCTCCCTCCGGATACCTCTTCGAAAACACACTCTACATTTCTGGAAGAGGTGAATTGCTAACTTCTTATACCAAACGTAAGACTTACGAATAGCAGTATAAGGTTCCAACCTCTTGTCAACTCTATCTACACCTCCCATGTGCTTATTATAATCTAAAATGCACACAGGTTTGCGCACTTCAGCAACCTGGCCCCAAACAGTCACGGGGGAAGTACTCTCATCATGGATGGTACTTAGCATGTAGACATCCCTCTTGTCTGAAAATTTCAAAGCTAGCAGCTCATCATTCCGCAAGGCACAGCACTGTCCCCTCTCAAGTTTTTTACAAACAAGCTCCCTTGGATAGCCTTTCTGGTTACAACAAATTGTGCCACAAGCAACAGTGTCCACTTTAAACAATTCCTTGAACAACTGCACTCCAGTGTAGAAGTTATCTACATACAAATGGTGACCTTTGTTGAACAGTCGTCTACCAAGATCCCACACAATTTTCTCAGTGGCTCCAAAAGTGGGAGGACAACCAGGGGGGTCAATATTGGAATTCCTACCAGTGTAGACACGGAAACTATACACATATCCTGTACTACTTTCAGACAGCATATACAATTTAATTCCATATCGTGCCCTTTTGCTAGGAATGTACTGCCTAAAAACAAAACGACCCTTGAAGAGGACCAAAGACTCGTCCACACTTATCTATTTGCCTGGAACATAGACCTCCGAAAACCGATCTACAAAATGATCAAGGACAGGCCTAATCTTAAAAAGATGGTCAGAATCTGGGTGATCTCGTGGCAAGGCTAATGCATTGTCAACAAAATGCAGCAGCCTAAGAAGAAGCAAATACCGATTATGACTCATGGTCGCAGGAAATATAGCTGTTGCCATCAAGGGACTAGTAGACCAATAAGAAGCCAGTGACGGCTTCCTTATCAACCCCATCAAAAAAGTCAAACCCAAAAACTTTTTTATCTCTTCCAAATTTGTGGGAATCCACTGGGCAGATCTAGAGTGTGGCCTAAGTCTAGCAGCGTTGTCCCTCAAATGCTGTTCCGCATACAAATTAGTCTGCTCAACAATCTCTTCCAAAAACACATCATCCATTAATAACTAAAAGAAATTGACAGGCAAAAAGTTCTCTGTATTGGCGCTACACCCCGGGAGACCAGTAAAGGCAGGCAACTCTGGCTGCTCCATGTTTGGGGCAACCCAGAGATCAGGTCTTATAACGGGAAACCTTTCAGCCCCAGGTTGCTGCACTAATGGCATATCAGTGTCCTCCTCTAAAACAGGCCCTTCATCTGCACTGAGTGTGGCTTCTTCATCAGTAGATTCCTCTCCAACAGAAACATCACTGCCAGAATCTCTCACTTCCTCCTCTGCCTCAGATGAAGAGTCCGTCTCATAATCATGATCAGACAATGACTCAAAAAGCATACCAACCACCTGCTGAGCGGTCATCCTGCGGCTAGCCATGATCTTTCCTACTAAAATTAACTGGACAAATTCACCACCAACAACCAGCACTGTGTAAGATAAGTAACAAAGTGTAGCTTTATTAGTAAGAGTTATAAACTCAAAAACTATACCGCTCACTTGCCTGAAAAAGCTTGAATCACCAGCAACTACTCTGCACAGACACAGCAATCACCAATGATATCCCACTAAAAAGAAAGAAAGAAAAGCAAATTAGAAATAAGACAAAACAAATATCATTGTGCACAAATCTAAGGACAATTTCACACACAATCCTGCATTTAGTACACCCCCTACAAACATGTCATTCATGCATGGCAACCATACTCCTTTGGAGTAAATTGTTTTTACTTACCTAAAACATGCAACTATGCAAACCGCAGGTCAACCACCGCCAAAACCGCAAGGAGCGACAGCAAATAAAGCAAAAGCTTTGAACTAGAACAAAAAGGAGGAAAACATTTTTTATCACAAATGCAAATACTTCATCAGTTGACAAACACCCCACCATCAAACATTTAGAAATTGGTGCCTAAGTGGATTCTGCCATAGGGGTAGATGGGCCTACTAAAAAAATAGGCCCATCTGCCCCAAGGAGGGCAGAAAATACCTTTAGTAGTGTGTCCCCATAGGGAGCGACCCTTGCCCAAGGGGACAGCCCCCAAACAAAAAAAACAAAAAAACACACACACACTATCCCTGGTGCCTAAGTGGCTTCTGCCCCCCTTGGGGGCAGATGGGCCTAAAAATAATAGGTTGATCTGTCCCCAAGGGGTGCAGAAATGGCCTTGGTACATGTGCCCCCAAAGGGGGGGCGACCCTTGCCCAAGGCCCCCCCCATCCACTAATACACACACACACACTATCCCTGGTGTCTAAGTGGCTTCTGCCCCCCTTGGGGGCAGATGGGCCTAAAAAAATAGGCCCACCTGCCCCCAAGGGGGGCAGAAATGGCCAACAGTTCAATACCCCCCTTGGGGGGGGCGCCCCTTGCCCAAGGGGACGCCCCCCCACAAAAATAAACATATAAAAAAAATCCCTGGCGTTCTAGTGGTTTCTGTCCCCCTTGGGGGCAGAAATGGCCCTAAAAGACATGCCCCCCAAAGGGGAGCGACCCTTGCTCAAGGGGCTGCCCCCCCATCCACTAAACACACAATCCCTGGTGCCTAAGTGGCTTCTGCCCCCCCCTTGGGGGCAGATAGACCTAAAAAAAATAGGCCGACCTGCCCCAAGGGGGGCAGAAAAGGCCAACAGTTCTATGCCCCCTGGGGGGGGGGGGCGCCCCTTGCCCAAGGGGGCACCCCCCACATAAATAAACAAAAATAAAAACATCCCTGACGTTCCAGTGGTTTCTGCCCCCCTTGGGGGAAGATCAGCCTAAAATTAATAGGCCGATCTGTCTCCAAGGGGTGCAGAAATGGCCTTGGTACATGTGCCCCCAAAGGGGGGGTGACCCTTGCCCCTAGGGCCCCCCCCATCCACTAACACACACACACTATCCCCTGGTGTCTAAGTGGCTTCTGCCCCCCTTGGGGGCAGATGGGCCTAAAAAAAATAGGCCCACCTGCCCCCAAGGGGGGCAGAAATGGCCAACAGTTCAATACCCCCCTTGGGGGGGCGCCCCTTGCCCAAGGGGACGCCCCCCCACAAAAATAAACATATAAAAAAAATCCCTGGCGTTCTAGTGGTTTCTGTCCCCCTTGGGGGCAGAAATGGCCCTAAAAGACATGCCCCCCAAAGGGGAGCGACCCTTGCTCAAGGGGCTGCCCCCCCATCCACTAAACACACAATCCCTGGTGCCTAAGTGGCTTCTGCCCCCCCCTTGGGGGCAGATAGACCTAAAAAAAATAGGCCGACCTGCCCCAAGGGGGGCAGAAAAGGCCAACAGTTCTATGCCCCCTGGGGGGGGGGGGCCCTTGCCCAAGGGGGCACCCCCCACATAAATAAACAAAAATAAAAACATCCCTGACGTTCCAGTGGTTTCTGCCCCCCTTGGGGGCAGATCAGCCTAAAATAGTAGGCCAATCTGCCCCCAAGGGGGGCAGAAATGGTCGTTAATAATTTGCCCTCAAAAGGGGAGCGACCCTTGCCCAAGGGGCCGCTCCCCGACACTCAAAACACACATCATAACAAACAAAAAAAAATCCCTGGCATCTAGTGGGCATTCCTGCTGCCCGATCGCAATGCGATCGGGCAGCAGGAATGCTCAAAGAGACACCGGAGGAAAGGAAAACCCTTTCCTTTCCCTCGGTGCCTCTTTTTGCAAACCCCCCACCCACCGGGAAGAGAAACTCACCTCTTCCTCTGTCGCCGCACAGGAAGCAAATGGCTTCCTGTGCGACCGGCACCCTGTAATGAAGTCAGCGCGCGATTGCGCGCTGACGTCATTATGGAGGGTGGGGGGGGGGGCAGGGGTGGGAAGGGGAAGGGCTTCCCCTTCCATCCCTGCCTTTGGGGGGGGTGGGGGAAAGCACACAGAGGGAGCAAGAGCGCTCCCTCTGGGCTGTGTGCCGAGGACGTAATGGTTACGTCCTCGGCACAGCAGCACTGTGCCGCAGGACGTAACCATTATGTCCGCGGCACAGAACCGTTTAAGCCTTCAACAGACATAATGTATGCAAGAGGGGCACTCCAGCACTGGGGGGGGTGTAAAAGTGGCGCAATGGATTTTATGAGATTCCTTTGTGCCATTTTTATTTCCATTTTTTAACGCCTGCTAAATACAGGCATTAAAAGGAGCCCCCATTGTGTTCAATGGGCCTCTGAGTGCTTTGCAGGATTAGTGTCAAAATGATTTACGCTAGTCCTGCAAAGCACTGGACTAGCGTAAAAAATGATGACGCTAGTCTCCCTAACTACCGCCATGGTGCGCTGTATTTTAAATCTGGCGCACACATGGTGGCGTTAAGGGGCGCATGAAAAGTGGCACTGCACTAGGTGCAGCACCATTGTTCATAAATCTGGGCCAAAATGTGAAGGCTGGTCCAACCCAACTGAGGAAAGAGGAATGGGAAATATAGACATGCCTCAGTTTAACTGCAATGTCCATGGTCAAGTCTAGTAGCCCTTCTGTGGATTAGCCTTCCTTCTAGTTGTCTGTAAACGAGAATGCACACGAGTGAGTATAATGTAGCATTTGTAATAATGAGGTACTCCTGTCCTCTTGCCACCCACTAATCCAGGAAAGGTAGCAATACCTGATAATTCCCTCTTTCTCGTTTGTACTACAGGTAAGTTGTAGGGAAAGGGCATCAAGTAATTCACTGGAGCTGGTAGTACCCTAGCAACTCATATAAGTTGGCGAATGCATAATATCTTTATGTTATATGAAAATATTTTTCATGTCTGCTATCTGTTTATAAATCAGGGAACCATGTACAAACCACAGATATATTGTCTGTCGCCAAATCAAGAAGCCATGGGCAATAGAATGCAAATACAATAAATCAAATCAAACAGTCTAAAAGCTGCTCAACATAAATTAGCAGTTTGTTAGTGTTAAACAAAAGAATGATCATACTCCAGTAACATATGTGTATGACAATGGTCAATCAGTAGCTGATTGCTCAAACGAGTAATATGTATTTTCCCTTTTTTGCAGGTATTTCATGAGCTCGGGGAAAGAGCTCAGTTAGAATCTCACTAAACTGTCCACTATTTGCGCTGCTATGAAGTTAAGTATATAACATGCGTGTGCGGCATGTTACTGCTTTTGTGAGATAATCCATTTCTTTATCAGGTGAAGAAACAACAATGTGGCCTTTGGACAAAGCAGAAGATTCTATGTCAGGACTAGAAGCTTTGGATTATATTTCTATTTCGTTACTGAGAAATTCACAATCAAAACACACAAAACTTTAAACTGCATATCCCATGAGCCCACTCATAGGAGTCATGTCTCCCTATATATGTTGAAAATGACCAGAGTCCTTCTTTCTTTGCTGCTGCTGCTGCAGCAGCTGAGCTAAGTGACTTCATTTCTTTTGTGACATTGATCATTGCATGCACGTTATTTTATGTTATACCGTGATTTTCTGATATCGTGCTGGTGACTGAGAGGACTCCGCCCTTCAGGGCTCCTTTTTATGGGCGAGAACAGAGTGCTCCGTCCATTCTGTAATCTCTCTTTGGGCTTGAAACCATGCCCATGCCACATCAGTCACTTACATTGGTTCGTGGGCTTGCCTTTTAAAATCCGCTTGCTTTCATTTGTGAAAGGCATGCATACGTCATGCCATTTCCACTGTTTAGCCCACCTACACAGTATCGGTAAAGTACCAAAAACATACGAGGCTCGATGTTTTCAGCCTGGAGTCCGGACTACTTTATCTGTTTATTTTCCACGCTGGGCGATTGTGCTGCATTTTACATAGCGCGATCGCGCTGCTTTTGTTTTGCTTTACAACGCTAATAGCTCTAACTCAAACAAATGCGAGACCCGTTGCATTGAAAATGCTTGTTCAAACATTGTCATGTCACCTTTCCAGCATGGAGCAGGAGTGTGGAACTAGAGCAGTCTGTCCGCTTGGAGCGAGGACACGGTCCTCTTTCTGTTGTTCTCGCATATGTGTGTGAGGCTGATCCGGGTCTCCAGAGTCTACGATCGACTTCACACACTGTGCACAGCAGTTGACAAGTGCTTCAGCCCCCTAGTGAATGCCCAAAAGGGCGAATAAGGAATTAACACAGGAGGCCCCATTCACTTTAATTTAGCTGGTTTGGGGCGTTTGTTGCTCTGTTTCTGAGTTGTCAGATTCTATCACACCTACTTTGGGGCGCATATTCCCTCCTGAGCCTCTTTCAGCCCCTCATTGCAATTTATTCTAAGAGCAGCATGACGTACTACACCGATGAGGTGGAAGGATATGTGGAATACACGCCTTATGAGCACCAAATGGAAAAGAGATTAGGGAGGCACTGAATAATTAGGTGCAGGATTCTGTTAATCAAGCCCTAATCAGGACTTTGATGCCTTTTATGCAACCCCTGCTCCATTTTGGACGACAAGAGTTTGGGAGGGGCTCCCTTCCCTGGTGATGCCTTCTTTGGCAATGTTGCGCCAATGATGTGGACATCAGCCAAAGAGCCTCAGGTGGGGTACTCCTTCTGCTTCCAGATCAGCAGACGTGCTTTCTCAGATGGCTGCCCTTTGGGACCATGAGCATGGGAACACTCCATCACTGGGTCCTTCAGTCATCAGGTTGGAGTCCCCAACTGACAATCTTGCCTTCTACATCCTCTTCCCCACCTTCTGATTCACATGTTCCCCAGAATGATCCTCATTCGGTGTCAAAACACAAATGCAAGACTTACCATGGCACAGCGGATCTACTGCCAGTAGGTCATAAGAACCTTCAGCTTGAACCTGAAAATATTATCCATCCTCTATTCTCTGAATGGGTGCCCGGTAAAGAGGTGGCACATTATGTACAGGGCAGGCTGCTCATGCGATTCGAGCGCAAGGTGTGTAACATCCTCAGGGTGGAATGCCCTAGACCTTCCCTTCTAAGCAAAATGGCGGAAATGCCAGATTTAGATCCCAATATGACACCCTTCCTTAATAAATTTGCGAAGGACCACAAAAAAGGTCTCGACAGGGCATGTTAGGAATGCCAAGATAAACTGCTTGACCTTTCCGGCACCCTCACTAAAATTCTGGAATTGGCCTTTCAGGCAAAATAAGCTAATTCACAATTGGATCCGGAGATATCCTTGAATGGGCCCAAAGAACTATGTGCCTCCTTGGCAACTCTAACTGTACTATGTCCACATGGTGTTGAAAATCATTTCTAACGAGAACTGACTCAAAATTGGCAGAGTTGGCCTCTACGGAGGCTGGTACTATGACAAATGGCTTGTTATTTTGAGGCAAATTTGTTAAAGATCTTAAAAAGTATGTTGCCACATTATTCGCTTTGGACAAAGCTCAGATGTCCATGAAGAAGATGTTCCACAGTGGCCTTTTTGCCAGGGCTGGGTGCTTTTGAGGCGGAGCACCAGGTCGGGAATTCAGTTGGGCTTCCAGAGGTTACTATCAGAGAGGAAGAGGTGCTTCCTCCGGATCCTCCAACTTCTATCCCTCCCATAGGAGGAGAGGTTGAGGCCCCGCCCAGAGAGGCAGATATTGGGCTGGCAACAACACTGCTGGTTCCATTTATGCAGGTAAGATTTATTTCGGCCTCCAGTCTTGGATGATGGGTCTCCTGTATGCATTTCCCTCCTTCTTGATGATCCGAGGGTACTCTCACAGGTGGGGCGACAGACAGCGGACTTGGTCTTAGTGACTACTTGTTGGAAGTTCCAACTTTGGTTTCCTATAGAGATGTCGCTTTCTTGTGCAATGCCAGTGTGGATCCTTACCTTTACGGATCTCTTCTTCAACCTGATGGGTCTTCCACATCCACTGGTGTCTAAGGGGCTCTTGACCCTCATGGCGCAGTCTTGGACTCCGTCTACGCATAAATGATATGCAGCAGCTTGGCGCCAATGGGTATGTTGGTGTGACAAATGGAGTGTGGATTCCAAGGGGGAGGTGTCCATATGATTGTGAATTTCCTTTCTGAATTGGCTAGTTAAGGTCTTACCTATAGGATGGTAAATCACTTCCGTTCTGCTATTTCTGCTGCTCAACACGCGCACTTGGACAGTAAACCCATAGATGGACATCCATTGGTGTCCGAGGTACTCAGAGGTATTTGTATAGTCTGGCCGCCTCAACCAAAATGCTCTTCGTTATGGGATGTTGACGTAGTTTTACTCTTTCATACAACTTGGCCAGCTAACGAGGATCTTACTTGTAAACAGTTGTATGATAAGTTGATGCTTCTTTTGTGCCAAGTTTCCTGCGGCGTGCCTCGCATGTGCGGGCCCTGGATTTAGCAGGTAGACTATTTTTCCCTCTGGGTATCCTTTACTATTTCAAGATGTACAAGCTATCCCGCTTTTCCTCATCATCAGAAATGATGCATGGTTAAATGACTCAAGGCATATAATGAAGGTACCCTTGAGAGTGTCTCTGCAGCCGATTGCTTATTTCTTTGCAGAAACCTTTCCATCCGGTCTCTCTGGCAACCTTAGCCAGGTGGGTTATATGGTTGTCGGCTGAAGCTGGTGTAAATGTCTCAATTTTTGGGGGCTCATTCTGTGAGAGAGCTATGGCCTCTAAAGCCTTTACTGCAGGTTCATCTCTTGAGGACATTATGGCTGCGGCAGATTGGTCTTCTGATTCCAGGTTTTTTTCATCACAAGCCTATTGTGGATGTTGCATCAATGGTGGTGGATCAACTTTAAACTATTATAATCCAAAGCCTCAGGTCCTGAGATAGAATAAAAATGTTTCAAGCTAACGCATTAAGAATTTCCAATTCTATTAAGGATAGAGTCGAGGATTATCCCATCCTGAGATATTGAAATATTGTTAAAATGGGAATTGTTCATTTGGCGTGTTCATTTTACTAGATGTTCTTCCATGTTGTAGTGCTTTCAGTGATGCATTGTTTCTTGCTGTTATTGCATCCCAGTTTTCCCACTTGTGATTGCTTGAACTATCTTTAGGGGATGCTATTAATTTGATGTTTTCATTTCAGGTACGAATGCTGAATTGACTTGAAGCTAACTATCATGTTGCTGGTGGCTAATTAGCTGTTGCTGCAAAAGGAGTTTGCCTTCACCTGTTGGATGCTGCTCCTCCTGTGGAGGGGTTATGTTGGTTCCATTGCGGTTTTGAGACCTTGTGTTGTTGTTCACAAAGAGGAAGAACTATGGTCATTTCGTCACATATAAGGAGACATGAGCCCTATGACTAGGTTAGACAGTGGGCTGTTGGAGCTCATGGAATATAGAGCTTACAGTTCTGTGTGTTTTGATTGGCTGCTGTGAATTTCTCAGTAAAGAAATAGAAGCATAATCCTTGCCTCCATGTCTTTAATTGAATTGAAAAGTGTTAACGTTTTAGCGTAAACATTTGTTACTCTATGGCGAGGGTCAGGACCGGATCCAGGAAGCGGGGTAGGCGAAGTCCACAAGCGTCCCAAAGCAGATCAAAACACAAGAACCGCAAGTGTTCTTTCTAGGCTGTATGTGGCGTAAATAGCACCCTGCAATTAGCCTAATCCAATATGGCCACAGTTCTCCTGAGACTTCCAAGCTTGCGAGAACTCGAACACTGTTCACAGAAATGATGCCGAAACACAGATATGACTCTGCTATCAAGGTAAGTTTCTAAAAAATAAGCGCTGAGTCTTCACACTTTAGCGCCAAAATGCCAGAATCGACGATAGAGACCTGAACCGTGCACAACACATATTACCATCACGTCTCCATCATAATCAGTGCTCTTCACACATTCGGCATCAAGGAAAACAGAATCCAAGGCTTCCACATGCACAACATCCACCCAGCGCCACAAGCCAGGTAGGCTGGACAGTTTGTTAGAAGTGGAAGCATCGCTAGGTGTGTACTGATATTGTCCAGATGGGTGATATGTGGAGTGGTACCTAGCTTGCATTCTGCCCTGCTTCCCTCAGCTACCTTTAAATCTCTCACCTCCCATACCCGCCATCTGTTTCCATTCCACTGGATTTTCCTTGGCGCAATTTGTGTATATGTGGTGTCTTTTAATATTAGCTTCTTCTTCTAATGAGTGACATGCTATGTTTAGTTCTGGGCTTTAATTGTAGAAATTGATGTGATCTGAGTTTGAAATCATTTATTTCACTCTCCTTGCACTTAAGTTCTTTTTTTCAACCTTTAGTGTTGTCTATTTATTTTAACAGGTACATTTGTCAATACAGTAGGTATTCAGTAATCTACTTTTTTTTATAATGTACTTTTTTATGTACCTTTTCGGTGTTCTTTTTAGTATTGTCTTTTCATTAAAAAAAAATCAATAATCTATTTTGAACAAGAAACTAATTTATTTCATTTAAATTAAACCACACCTACAACTCATTAAGTAGTTAAAGGAAGTATAAAGTTGAACACTATGATGTCCCTTGCGACATTTGTCTTAATTGAGCACTCCTAGCTGTTATCTTTTACATTCCACAGATCAGAAACCTGGGCTTCTCTTTCCAATCTTCCATGAGCATCTACTCCTTTTATCAGACTAGCCATGCTAGCTCTAACTATTCTGGGGATCATTTCAACCCTGGCGGTACAGGACCGCCAGGGCTGAAATGACGGAAGCACCACCAACAGGCTGGCGGTGCTCCCCTGGTCATTACGACCGCGGCGCTTCCGTCGCGGTCGCACCCCCAGGGCCGGCGGTTTCCCGCCACAATGGCCCCGGCGGTAGTAATCCACCAGGGCAGCACTGCTAGGGGATTACGAGTCCCCCTACCGCCAGCATTTTCCTTGGCGGTTCAGACTGGCGGTACGGGGAGTCGCGGGGTCCCTAGGGGCCCCTGCACTGCCCATGCCACCCCATGCCACTGGCATGGGCAGTGCAGGGGCACCCTGACAGGGCCCCATGCAGCTTTTCACTGTCTGCAACTGAACCTGTTGCACGGCCGCAACACCGCCGGCTCCATTTGGAGCCGGCACCCATGTTGCGGCCCACATCCCCGCTGGGCCGGCGGGCGGAAACTCCGTTTCCACCCACCGGCCCAGCAGGGATGTCATAATGGGCACCGCGGGAGTGTGGCCACATTGGCAGCCGCACGGCGGTTACAACTTGGCGGGCAATGTTGTAATGAGGCCCTCTGTCCCTTCTCACTGTCATGACCTAGCCATACTGTAACAATGACTTTGGGCGAACAATCACAAACTGAACTGTCTTCTGGTTCCTAAATAACAGGGTTGACAGATCACTCTTCGGCGACAGAACACAATGACCCTCATTACAACCCTGGCGGTCGGTGATAAAGTGGTGGTAATACCAACAACAGGCAGGTGCTAACTACCGCCAAATTATGACCATGGCGGAAATATCACAGATAGACAGCCACTTTACCACATCGACCGCCAGGGCGGAAACAACAGGCACTAGGGAGTGCAAGGTCACAGTCTCTCAGCTGGGTGTCATACCCACAGGATTTGTAGGGGGCAGGCAGCACATCAGCCGATCGAGGCAGGTCTAATGAATGTCCACGGGCGGTGACGGCTGCTCAGTGGTGGCCGTGGTGGTGGTGCTGCTGCTGGTGGTGGTTGTGGGGGAAGCTCCAGCCCATCCCCTGCAGCCTCTGACGGCTGCACAAACATGGTTGGTGGTGGGGGCTCCGACTGAGTCCTTGCACCAGGCCCCTTCTCCTTCCTGCCTGCTGGTGCATCCCCCTTGCCCTTCCTGGCAGCAGCTGGGGATGGCTCCTTGCCCTTCCATGCGGCAGGTGGGGATGGCTCCTTGCCCTTCTAGGCCGCACTTGGGCCCTTTCCGTGAGGCTGGCTTGTGGCCTGGATCTTTTACTACCATGACTTGCTGTGGACACTACTGGGCCCGTGGACTGGGTGGCCGGGGTGCTTGCCTGGGTTTTACCCACCCTGGCCAGATGTGAAGGACGGGGGGAGGAGTAGGGAAGAGGTCAATGGTGGAGAGGAAAAGCTTCTTAGGGACATTGCAGCGGGAAGAGGGAGAAAGTTTGGAAGTGGAGGAGAGAGTGTAGGAGGGGTCTGTCTGCTGTGTTTGGGTGCAGGTGTATGGGCTGGATGCTGCTGTGAGGTGGATGGCTGTGGGGTGTCTGAGTGCTTGCGTTTGTGTACCTTGGGAGGGGGGACACAGACACAGTGGGAGAGGACACAGGGGACATGTGCATGGCTGCTGGGGCGGTGTCTGCCAGTGAGGTGTGTGTTCTGATAGGTGAGCTGGTGATGGCGGTAGTGGCTGAGGATGTAGTGCATGCAGGTGTGAGTGGAGACGCAACTGGGAGGGAGGTGGAGGAGGAGGAGTGGACACAGTGGAGGCAGTGGATGTTGGTATGTCTGCATCTGGATGGTGTTTGTGTGAGTGCCTGTGGGATGAAATGTGGTGCTTGTGTTTGCCTGAACCACTCTCGTGTGTTGTCTTGTGTGCATGCTGGTCTGCTTGTGTGTTTGGGATAGGTTGGGGTTGAGGGGAATGGGATTGGGTAGAGGAAGTTGGAGGGGGGAGGGTGGAAACAGGGACAATGGCTGCCATCAGAGAGGAGGCCAGAGCCTGGATTGATCACTGTTGGGCCGCAAAGTCAGTGTGAATGCCCTCCAGGAATGCATTGGTTTGTTGCATTTGGGCTGCCAGCCCCTGGATGTCATTCATAATGGTTGACTGCCCAACAGAGATGGATCTCAGGAGGTCAATTGCCTCCTCACTCACAGCAGCAAGGCTAACTGGGGCAGGGCATGAGGTGACTGGGACGAAGGAGATGCCCACCCTTCTGGGTGAGTGTGCACAGGCAACTCGCTGAGGGGCAGCTGGGAGGGCGATCCTGGTACAGGAGTTGGCGGCTGTACCTGTAGGTGGGGTGGGCACAGAGGTGTTCGCCACCACCAGGGAGCTTCCATCGGAGGAGGTATCTGTGTCCAAACTGTCCCCTCCAGTCTCCGCCATTGTGCTCCCCTCGCTCTCCGGCCCACTGGTGCCCTCACCGTCGGTGGACTCTGCCTCCTGGGTCCTGTGGCATGCCTTTCCCTCCGTCGCCGGTGCCTCTGCTCCTCCGCCAGATTATGCTAATGCATATAAGGACAGGATGACAAAACAAAAAGGGGGGGAAAGACAATGGAAACACTTGGTCAATGGCTGCACCAACACCACCGGTGGTGTACACAGCACCCTCACACAGTGAACAGCCCTAGGCACTATGGAGTGCACTACCAGTAACAATGCTAGTCACCAGGGCATGGGAAGGGACACATAACGCCAACTGCAGCATACCTGGGACCCACACAGCTCTCCCCCATTGTGGATGCCTACTAGCTAGGTAGGAGGAATATCACATCTGAACCCTGCCCAACATGGGACCTATTCTGCGATGTCAGGCCTGGGTTAAGGGCACCCACAGACACACATCCCTCACCTGGATACCACCCTACCATGCGTAAGTTGTAATGATGGGCACTGTACTCACCCCCTTGTGGGTGCTGTGATGCCCTCAAACCCCATCCAGCTCCGGATAGGCCACTGCCAATATACGGGCCATCAGGGGGGTCAGGGTTCGACGGGCACCCCTTACTCGTTGGGAGGCCATCCCCAGCTGGGCCTCCACCATCTTCCGTGCCCAGCGTCTCAGGTCCTCCCACTGTTTCTGACAGTGGGTGCTCCGTCTCCCGTAGACCCCCAGGGTCCGCACCTCCTTGGTGATGGCACGCCATATACCCTTCTTTTGATGGGCGCTGACCTACAGAGAAAATACACACAGGGAAAGGTATTACTGAGACAGTCCTGCCTGTTACACTCATGGCCCACCATGCCCCTTCCCATCCCATTTGCACAGACATGGCCTAGCACACAAGCTGCACGTCGCCCAGGGAACATCCACCAACCCCCCTACACAAGGCCTTCACACACACCACTCCATGCATTCATGCCCCCTGCATCGTGCTCACAGTGTACTCACCTGTTTGTCTGGAGGCCCATACAGCATTCAGTATTGGGGTAGGACCCCATCCACCAGTTGCTCCAACTCTGCTGAGGTGAAGGCAGGGGCCCTTTCCCCAGTCACACGCGCCATGGTAGGTTCCAGACACAGGTCACAGCAGCACATGCAGTGTAGATCCTCTGCTGTTGAAGGTCAGCAGTTAGCAAGTGAGTGAACAGATAGTAAATGGCGGTGACATCCGTGGCGGTGCATACCGTCACCGCCGGCATACATCACCATTGGCCACTGTACCCCATAGGGGCCAATATTATCCAATGAGGCGTTGCACGGCAGTTCCCGACCACCTCCCGCAACAGCGCACAACGTCAGCGGAATAAACTCACTTCCACCTGTCTATCCACACAGGACAGGCAGATGCCATTTCAAGGGGGGGGGGGGCTGGATTACAACTGCGTCACAGTTCACAATTGTACAATCTGGACAAATGCCACATATACAGTACATTGTAAAAAGACAGCATGCATTGTACTGTTGTGACGACAATGTACAGTTTATGACTGGCTCCTCACTCTTTTGCCCCCTAGATTGCAACTGCTGCAGATGAATAGGAGATGGAGACATACCCCTGTGTATAGCTCCCTGGTAGACTTGGCAACATTGGAGGACAGGCACATTATCCTCACCTACAGACTTGACAGGGCCACAATAATGGATCTGTGTGCCCAACTGGGGCTTGACCTGATATCTGCTATCCATCACCCCATTAGGATCCCCTCTCTTGTGCAAGTCCTATGCTCCATTTCCTGGCAACTGGTTCTTTCCAAGTGACAGTAGGCTTGGCAGCAGGAATGTCACAGCCAATGTTCTCAATAGTGCTGACCAGAGTGTTGTCTGCCCTGATTAAACACATGTGCAGCTACATTGTTTTCCACCAAGTGGATGATATGGCCACAGTGAAGGCTGACTTCTATGCAATGGGAAATATCCCCAACATTATTGGGGCGACTGATGGAACACATATTGTATTTGTCCCCCCCGCCGGCAAAATGAACAGGTCTACAGAAATCGAAAGAGTTTTCATTCAATGAATGTCCAGATGGTGTGCCTGGCAGACCAGTACATCTCCCACGTCAATGTGAAGTATCCTGGGTCTGCGCCTGATGCCTTTATCCTGAGAAGTAGCAGCATCCCAAATGTGATGGCCCAACTACAGAGGAACCGTGTGTGGCTAGTAGGTAAGCCCTGGTTCCCATTCAGTGGATGTTGGTTCATTGGTATGATGTAGGCCATAAGGGATAGTGTGTGGCTAAATGTTGTCCATCGAAATTTGCTGGTGAATTCTGGTTACTCCAACATATCATGGTTACTGACCCCTGTGAGGAATCCCAGGACAAGGGCAGAGAAACGTTACAATGAGGCACATGGGTGAACAAGAAGGATCATTAAACATACTTTTGGCCAACTGAAGGCCCTGTTTCAGTGCCTCCATCTAACCATCCCTGTGCTACTCTCCCAAGAAGGTCTGCCAGATAATCGTGGCATGCTGCATGTTGCATAACCTTGGCTTGAGACACTGTGTGCCTTTTCTGCAGGAGGAGGATGCTGGAGATGGCCGTGTGGCAGCAGTGGACCCTGTGGACAGTGAAGATGAGGAGGCAGAGGATGAGGATGAGGCCAACAGAACTGCAGTGATTCGAAAATATTTCCAATGACACACAGGTAAGACAGTGGTACTTCACATTTCATTGTCATTTTATTGTTTGAGATTGTCACTGGCAGGCTGTGATTTCCCACTTTTATGCCCACTCACTATACCATTTGGTAACTCTTTCTGCAGATGTTGCAGCTCCACTATCGCTCTTGGTGTGTTCACTGCAGCCAACTACAGGTCTACCCTATGTGCACATTACTGTACAGTTGAATTGCAATGTTTTAACCTTGTTAAACGAATACATACTTAAATCATTTGACATACTTCATACTAGTATTTTTTTCAAATGGTGTTTATTGCAGTGCTAAGAAGAAAAGGGGGAAGTGCAATGGGCTGGGGCGATGATGGAGGAAAGTCCAGGGCATAGGAAGGGGAGCAATGGCAGTTCAAGGTGGACAGGGTGACAGAGTGGGACACAAGGGTGACAATCAGGAGAGTCTTATTTCCTGGCGGGGGTCTTGGCAATAGTCTCTTGCTTCTGCCTGGATCGCAGGGAATATTTGCAGGATGGTTCTCTTTCTGCAGAGGGGGGGGGTGCTGGTGGCCTGTTGGTCCTGTGGGTGGGTGGGGGGGCTCCTGTCCACTAACAGCACCAGAGGTGGAATATTGTTCAATTGCCTGGCTTGTGGCAGGGGCCCGCTGTGGTTAGGCTGCCTCCCTCATAATGTTGGTCATGTCTGCCAGCAACCCTGCAATGGAGACCAGGGTAGTGTTATTGGCCTGCAAGTCCTCCCTGATCCCCTGGTACTGTCCCTCCTGCAGTCGCCTGTTCTCCTGCACATTGGCCAGGATCTGGCCCAGTGACTCCTGGTAATGTTGGTATGCTCCAAGGATCTCAGTGAGTGCCTCCAGGAGAGTCGGTTCCCTGGGCCTCACCTCCCCCTGGTGCACAGCAGTCTTCCCAGCTTCCCTGGTGTCCTGTGCCTCTGTCCACTGAACCATGTGCCCACTGACCCCAGGTCCCTGATTGTCTTGGGTATGGGGAGTGCCCTGGGGTCCCTGTGGTGGTGGACACACTGCTGATTGACGTGTCCTGGGGACAGAGGTGTGGGTACGCTGGGTGGGTGCTGTGGTGGTGTTTCCAGATGGAGGAGGCTCTGTGGTGGTGTGTGACTGTGCCTGGGTAACCGACAGTCCGGAGGTCCCTGATGGGCCAGGTTGGTCATCCTGATCCAGACGAGCCGAGTCGCTGTCATCACTGTGGGCCTCTTCTGTGGGGGGATTGGCTAGTGCTGGCGCCTCTTCTCCGATGACATTGGCTGGAATACCTGTGGGGATGTAAATGCAGTGTTATTGTTTCTGTGTTTGACATTTTGTGCATGGGTGGGTTGCCCTTTTAGGTTATATTTGCCCCGGCGGCTTTAACTTGTGTGAGTTGGTATGTGGTGGGGTAGCTGATTCTCTCCAGTGTGCATGCTTTAGTGATGGGTGTCCATGCAGGTCTGTGACTGGTATCCATGCATTGGTGGTGCATGCAGGGCATGGCATTGGGATGGATGAGATGTGATGGTGTGGTATGGGGGTAGTCGTGGAGTGATGGGAGTGAGGGTGGGGGTATGTGTTTGGCATGCAGGTAGGGGGTGATAGAAATAGAGAGTTGACTTACCAGAGTCCAGTCCTCCTGCTACTCCTGCCAGGCCCTCAGGATGCATGATTGTCAAGACCGGCTCCTCCCATGTTGTTAGTTGTGGGGGAGGAGGTGGGGGTCCACCGTAGGTCCACTGTACAGCTAGTTGGTGTCTTGCTGCTGTGGAGGACCCCTTCCCCAGTAGATCGTTCCACCTCTTCCTGATGTCGTCCCTTGTTCTGGGGTGCTGTCCCACAGCATTGACCCTGTCCACGATCCTCCGCCATAGCTCCATCTTCCTAGCAATGGATATCTGCTGCACCTGTGCTCCAAACAGCTGTGGCTCTACCCGGATGATTTCCTCCACCATGACCGTTAGCTCCTCCTCAGAGAATCTGGAGTGTCGTTGTGGTGCCATGGGTGTTGTATAAGTAGTGTCGGTGAAGGTGTGTAGGGTGATGTGTTGGGGTGCTTATTGTGAGGTGCGTGGGTGGTGTATAAGTGATGGTGGTATGTGGCTCTGGTTGTGTGAGTGCTCTTGCTGTCTCTCTCTGGTGGCAATTATTTGGAGTCGTAAAGGGTTGTGGGTAGTATGGGTGTGTGTTTTATAGTGGTGTGGGTGTGGTGTGTGTATGGGTGTCAGGTGTGTGTTGATTGAATTGTCCAATGTGGTGTTGTTTTGTTTGTGTGTGTTATAATTTGAGCGTGGCGGTATGTACCGCCAGTGGTTTACCGTCGTTGAATGTCCACCGTGGGGGATTCGTGGGTCATAATGTGATGGGCGTTGTTCTGTTGGTGTAACGGTGTGGGTTTTGATACCGCCAATTTAGCATTGACCTTTGGTGTGGCAGACGTGTGTCTGTGGCTGGATAGTGACGGATTGGTGTGTGTGTGTGTGTCAAAATATGGTGAATGGTTATCCGCGGCGGTATGTTGGCGGCAGTCAGCATGCGGTAAGTGGGATTTACCACCAATGTCATAATGAGGGCCAATGTTTCCAAACGTGAACTTTAATTTAACACATCTAGGAGAAGTGTGGCACAATGGTTAGAGTGGCAGACCCTGAAGCAGAGATCTGGCTCAAGACCAGGGTTCAAGTCCCGCTTCAGCAGGTCTTGGCCTCAATTCCCTTGGACCAGATAATTCTCGCCTCGGTTCCTAATCTAATTAATGAGTCCCACTCTGCAACTCTGGGCAATAGCTTGCTTAATCTCCACAACGGCCCCAACAGCGCTTGGATGCCTGGCTTCACCCTGGGGGTGCCCAGGAGTGGGCACCTCACAGGGAAAAGCCAGGAGGGGTTCCATAGCGGTATGAGTACAGCACCTTGAGACCCTAACGGGTGAGTAGTGCGCTATACAAGTGCAAAGTTTAAGTTTTTAAGTTTTATCTTTGTAATATGACATTTGTAGTGTTTAATTGCTTTCATTGAAATCCATGTGTAAGGGTTGCCATTGGTTACTGTTTTTCCCACAGGAAGTGTGAAGTAGTTGCTAATTTATCTACTATATAATGAAATGACCAAAGTTGCAAGCCTGGCTTCCTTTCCATGTGTTGTGCTGGACAGATCACATAATATCCCTGTACCTCAGTTAGTTCACTTATGTGCCTGTAAAATCAGAAGTGCTTAGAAACAGGCATAGGAGAAAGCAAGGGTGGGGCACTTTATAAACAGCAACCATTTGTGGTTACTAGGATTAGTCCTACACTAATACCTCTTGATCCTTTCCCTCCTGGACTTTTCTCCCACTTTCCCATACTCCTTGTCTATAACTGCCAGTAACAACCCTAAGGCCATTGAACAACTAAGCATCCACTATTCTCGCAACATTAATAAACCAACCATTCACCGTTCTCCATCCACCCACCCATCGTCCACTCATATTGTACTCCACGCTTTAAACTCATGAGGCTATTACTGGTGCATGCATCTGCATGTCTTTGGCACATCTGCACCAATTCCTTTGGGGGGCTTCTCTTCCTCTCTCCCTCTCCTCTTGATAAATGTAATTCTCTGTACTTCTCCTGGGATCAGCACCCTGGGTTGGTTAACATGTTTTTATTTATTTTCATATGTTTCATTCACTCTCTTGCTGTCTTTTGATCTCTGACCCAGACACAGCTTTTACAGTCTCACAAGCCTCATGTATAACTAGAAAAATACCTACTGATATATATGTACAGAAGAGCTTTGGGTCAGTTCTCTTCAGATGGTCTGTTCAACTGTGAATCACATTTTGCTTCCACCCACTATAGCATACAGCCTGGGGCAATGGATCAGCTTCAGGCATTGGCTCTCTTGCACTTCGTGACAGCATTTTACCTGATCACGTGTGCATATCTGCCTAAAAAGGTTTGATGGGCCAATACTTTACTTCCCTAATGATTTTCCAGTCATTTATTTCCCATTTTATTCTTTATTAGTGATTTTGTGTTTAAACTATATCGTACCCTGACAGTAATTCAAATCCACCAATGCGAAAGGATACATTTAATTGCACCATACTGACCTCTGACATTGTACTATCAATGTGTGACTACAAGGGGGTCTCCAAGCGCTACCTCCATGTAGCAATATACCCGCTAAGAAAGGGTAAGTAACAGCAGTATGCATGAGTCTGATTGAATGTGAGTGTTTGTGGACTGAAGTGTGGTGCCTGTGTTTGACTGTGCCACTCTTGTGTGATGTCTTGTGTGCATGCTCGTCTGTATGTGTGCACGGGATGGGTTGGGGTTGAGGAGACTGGGACTGGGAAGTGGTAGTTGGAGGGGGGACGGTAGGAACAGGGACAATGGCTGCCATCAGAGAGAAGGCCAGAGCCTGTATCGATCTCTGTTGGGCCGCCAATCCACCGTGAATGCCCTCCAGGAATGCATTGCATTGCTGCATCTGGGATGCCAGCCCCTGGATGGCATTCAAAATGGTTGACTGCACTACAGAGATGGATCTTAGGAGGTCAATAGCCTCCTCACTCAGGGCAGCAGGGTTCACCGTGGCTGGGCCTGAGGTGCCTGGGGTGAAGGAGATGTGCACCCTCCTGGGTGAGCGGGCTCGCTGAGGGGCTACTGAGAGGGCGGTGCTGGTACGGGGGTGGAGGCTGTACCCGCAGCTGGGGTGGTCACAGAGGTGTCCGCCACCACCAGGGAGCTTCCATCGGAGGAGGTATCTGAGACAGTGTTGTCACCTCCTGTCCCCGCCGTGGTGCTCCCCTCGCCCTCTGTCCCACTGGTTCCCTCAGCGTTGGTGAATTCTCCCTCCTGGGTCCTGTGGGATGCAGCTCCCTCTCTCGCCGGTGCCCCTGCTCCTCCGCCAGATGATGCTAATGCACACACGGACAGGATGACAGAAGGAGAAAGGGGGGGAGGGAGAGAAAGGGAGCACTGGGTCAATTACAGCACCAACACCACAGTTGGCATACACAGCACCATCCAACACATGGATCAGGATTGAGCACTATGCATTGCACTGGCATTTAATTGGCTAGATGCCACAGCAAGATGAGGGCCAAACACCGCCAACTGCATACCTCCTGGGACCCACAAAGCCCTGACTGACATGGAATGCAAACAAGCTAGGTTACCTGCATTTGCCATACACCCATTACACTTGAGCTGCATCACGCTGCAATGTCTGACCTGGCATTAAGGGGCACCCACTAACTAACAACCACCACTCGGATCCCATGCCACCTAACAATTATTGTAGTTAGGCCCACTGTACTCACCCACTTGTGGCTGCTGTGCTGCCCTCAAGTGCCCATCCAGCTCTAGGTAGGCCACTGCCAGTATGTGAGGCCATCCCCAGCTGGGCCTCCGTGGTCTTTGGTGCCCAGGGACTCAGTCCTCCCACTGTTCCCTGCAGTGGGTGCTCTGCCTGCTGTAGACCCCCAGGGTCCGCACGTCGTTGGCGATGGCACCCCGCAATCCCTTCTTTTGATGGGCGCTAACGTGCAGAGGGAATACAGACAGGAGGACAACATTACACATACAATCGAGCCTGTCACACATATGGCCCACAAATCCAGTTTTCAACTCCATTGGCACACACATCACCTGGCGCACACCATGTACACTACCACCAGACATACCACCCCACATATGACACGAAGCCTGCACACACATCTATGTGCAACCCTCCCACATGCATCGTGGCCAAGGTATACTCACCTGTTGGTCTGGAGGCCCATACAGCTGTCCATACTGGGGCAGGACCCCATCCACCAGTCGCTTCAACTCCTCAGAAGTGAAGGCTGGGGCCCTTTCCCCGGTCACACGGGCCATAGTAGGTTCCACACACAGGTAACAGCAGCACACGGAGTGTAGGTGTTGTCCTGTGGAAAGTCACGAATCAAGTGAGGTTATAGACAGAAAATGGCGGTTACGTTCACGGCGGTGTACACCGTCACCGATGATCCACATTGGCCACTGTACCACATAGAGCCCCATATTAGCCAATGAGAAATTGCACGGCGGTGCAAGACCATCTTCCGCCACGACGCCCAACGTCAGTGGAGTTACCTCACTTCCACCTGTCCCTAGATAAAGGACAGGCCATTTCATGGTGGTGGACTACATACAGATCTTCCATAACTGTGTCATTTATGGAAATTGCACACACATTGCCATTCCCACTGTCTCATCACATTAATGTTGTATGCACATTGAGGTGGTGGTTCCATTGTACAAACGGTGACAGCCTACTCACTCTTATGTCCCTTAGATACCTACCGCTGCGGATGAATAGGAGGAGGAGACAAACCCCAGTGTATAGACCCCTTGTGGACTTGGCTACACTGGAGGACAGGCACATTATACTCACCTATAGGTTGGACAGGGCCACAATCACAGAGCTGTGTGGCCAGTTGGAGCTTAACCTGATATCAGCTATCCGTCATACCACTGGGATCCTCCCTCTTACGCAGGTTCTACCAATGCTCCATTTCCTGGCAACTGGTTCTTTCCAAGTGACGGTGGGTTTGGCAGCAGGAATGTCACAGCTAATGTTCTCAATTGTGCTGGTAAGGGTATTGTCTGCCCCTGTGAAACACATGTGCAGCTACATTTCTTTCCCCTAGGTTGAAGATTTGGCCACTGTGAAAGCGTGATTCTATGCAATGGGACATATTCCCAATGTTATTGGGGCAATTGAGGGTACACATTTTGCATTTGTCCCCCCCGCCAGAATGAACAGGTGTTCAGGAATCAGAAGAGTTTCCACTCACTCAATGTGCAAATGGTGTGCCTGGCGGACCAGTACATCTCTCATGTTACTGCCGAGTATCCTGGGTCGGTGCATGACGCCTTTGTTCTGAGGAATAGCAGCATCCCAAATGTGATGGCCAAACTACAGAGGCACAGGGTGTGGCTAAAAGGTGAGCTTGAGTCTCCATCCACTGTATGTCAGTGTATGCCTTAAAGTGTTATCCCCATAGCATTGTGTAAGGCTAAATTTTGTCCCTCAATACTTGCAGGTGACTCTGGCTACCCAAACCTATTGTGGCACCTGACCCCAGTGAGGAATGCCAGGACAGGGGCTGAGAAACGTTATAATAATGCACATTAGCGAACCAGGAGAATAATCGAGTGGACCTTCGGCCTCATGAAGGCCAGGTTCAGACATCTGCATCTGACAGGTGGATCCCTGTGCTACTCACCTGAGAAGGTCTGCCAGATAGTAATGGCATTCTGAATGTTGCACAACCTGGCCCTCAGACGACATATGCCTTTTCTGCAGGATGAAGGGACTGGAGATGACCCTGTGGCAGCAGTGGACCCTGAGGACAGTGAGGATGAGGAGGCAGAGGATGAGGACAACAGAACATCAGTTATATAACACTAATTCCCGTGACACACAGGTGAGACAGTGGAACTGACCTCTGCTCTGACTAATGATGTTTTCTGTGTGGCTGTACCATGAAGGGCTTCACTTCCTTTGCATCTCAACTTACGGTCACCTATGGCTTGTCCTTTTACAGATGTTGGTGATATGACAACAGTGTCCTGATGTGTTTACTGCAGACAGCTACAGGTCATTATTTGTATGCTATCACAGTGTTGAGATCATTTGCACTAGATGTGGCTGTTCCCCTAAATGCACATTTTCAACACATACAACGGTGTCACTCAAGTTGTGTTCAAGGGTGTTTATTGTAGTGCAAATAACTGATGGAAAAGTTCAATGGAATGGGGTGATGGTAGAGGAAAGTCCAGTGTATTGTTCCAGTCTGTTTGTAGCACAGATCCAGTGTCCAAGGGGCCGTCGGAAGGGGAGCAAAGGCAGTTCAAAGTGGACAAGGTGACAGGGTTGAGACACAAGGGGGACAATTAGGAGAGTCTCATTTCCAGGTGGTGGTCTTAGTCTTGGCAAGTGTCTCTGGCTTCTGTCTGGGTTGCAGGGAACATTTGCGGGGTGGTTCACCTTTTGCAAGGGGAGAGCTGCTGGTGGCCTGTGTGTCCTGTGGCAGGACCTCCTGCCCACTAGCTGCAGTGGAAGTGGAGAGCTGGTGAATGGACTGGCTAGTGGTAGGGGCCCGCTGGTGTGCTGTTGAATCCCTCATGATGTTGGCCATGTCTGCCAGCACCCCTGCTATGGAGATCATGGTGGTGTTGAGAGCCTGCAAGTCCTCCCTATTCTCCTGATGGTGTTCCTCCTGCAGCCGTTTGTTATCCTGCATGTTGTTAAGAATCTGGCCCATCGGGTCCTGGGATTAATGGTAGGCCCACAGGATCTTGGTGAGTGCCTCCTGGAGAGTCGGTTCCCTGACCCTGTCCTCCCCCTGGCGCACAGAGGTCCTCCCAGTGTCCCTATTGCCTTGTGCCTCTGTCCCCTGAACGGAGTGCCCACTGCCACAGACCCCAGGTCCCCGATTGTCTTGGGGGCGAGGTGTGGACATTGGTCCCTGTACAGGTAGGCACACTGCTGATTGACATGTCCTGGGGACAGAGTTACACTGGGTGGGTGCTGTGGTGTTGGATACTAAAGGGGGAGGCTCTGTGGTTGACTGTGAGTGGGCTGGGGTGACCGACTGACCAGTGGTCCCTGATGGGCCAGGTAATTCATCCAGATCCAGAAGTCAAGAGTTACTGTCATCTCTGGGGGCATCTTCTTTTGGGGGACTGGTTTGTTGTGGCACCTCCTCTCTGCTGACATTGGCTGGGGCACCTGTGGGGATGTATGTGATGTGTTAGGCTTCATGTCTGTGACATATTGTACATCCCTAGATTCCCCTCTATCGTTGCTGCTGCCCTGCCACCTTTGTTTGTGTATGGTGATGTATTGTGGGATTGTTAGTTCTCCATGCTGTGCATGCTTTTGTGATGGGTGTCCATGCAGGGCTGGGAGGGCTGTTCATGCATTAGTAGAGCATGCAGGCTTGGCATTGGGGTTAGTCATGTGTAGGTGCAGTGTGTGGGATGGAGTGGAGTGATGGGAGTGAGGGTGAGGGTGTGAGATGGCATTCAGGTCTGGGGGGTGATAAGTAGTAAATGTTGACTCACCAGTGTCCAGTCCCCCGGCAACTCAAGTGTGTCCCTCAGGATGCAGTAATGCCAAAACGTGCTCCTCCCATGCTGTGAGCTGTGGGAGAAGAGGTGGGGGTCCGCCGCCAGTCCTCTGTATGGCGAGCTGGTACCTTGCTGGCATGGAATGTACCTTCCCCTGTGGGTCGTTCCACCTTTTCCTGATGTCATCCCTCGTTCTTGGATCCTGTCCCACGGCGTTCACCCTGTCCACGATTCTCCGCCATAGCTCCATCTTCCTTACAATGGATATTTGCTGTATCTGTGCTCCAAACAGCTGTGGCTCTACCCTGACTATTTCCTCCACCATGACCCGCAACTCCTCATATGTGAAACACAGGTGCCTTGGTGGGGACATGGGTGTTGTGTGGTTTGTGTGAGTATGTAGGTGTTGGGTACTGTGGTTGTGTGTGTGAAGTGGGGTGCGTGAGGGATGTATGGGTGTATGTGTCTAGTTGTCGCAGTGGTCTTGGTTTCAGTCTGGTGGCAATATTTTGTATTCGTAAAGGTTTGTGGGTAATGTGGGTGTGTGTTTTGTAGTGCTGTGGTTGGGTGGGTGTGGTGTGTGTATGAGTGTCAGGTGTGTGTTTTTGGTATTGGCCAATGTTCTGTAGTTTAGTATATTGGTGTCCATTTTGAGCGCGCTGGTGTGTACCGCCAATGGTTTGCCGCAATTGATTGTCCGCCGTGGGTCATAGTGTGGTGGGCGTCGTTTTGTTGGCATAACTGTATGGATTTTGGTACCGCCACTTTAGCACTGTCCTCTGGGCTGGCGGATTTGTGTATGTGGCAGTATTCTGTCGGATTCGTGTGTGCGTGTCTTTATTTGGCGAACGGATGTTCACCTCTGCGGTGGTAAGCGGGATTTACCGCCAATGTCATGATGAGGTGCATAGACTGTACTCTTGCCACACATTATTCCCTTCTGGGCACAGTAGTGATCTATTGGGATTTTGATTTTTGTTTTATGTATTAATTTGTTCCACAGGTGTACAGATGGTTGTGTATGTCATACTACAAATTACAGAATTCTGCACTAATAAATTAACATCATTGTCCATATTAGGCCACCAGAAGGATTGTCCTAACCATTTCTTGGGTAGGGTTCTGCCTAGATGTCCAGTATTTGATAGTTCTTTAAACTTATGTCAGAGCCTCGTTGGTGCAAATAATGTAACATTCCTGCATTCCAGCCCATCCTCTGTTGGTGTTTTTTTTTTTTTACTTTGTAGTATGGTTGGTTGGCAATCCGCAAACCATTCTCCTGGCTAATCATCTCCGACAAAGTGCTTAACTCTCTCTAGGTCTCTATCTGTCACACAAAGATATTTGTCTGTGCTTTTGGCAGTACTTTGACATCTCACCGCTCAATTATATTGTCTCTGAATTCTGAGACATATATCTTTTTGGCAATGGTACTCTTCTGCTGGAAAGTGATTTTCGGCCAAAAAATAACCATCAAGTACAATCCTCCTTCTCTGACCTGTACAGGGATTAGTACCATATTTTGTAACTTGCTGTCAGACCATTCATTATTGAATACTTCTCTGTCATTTAGAGTTTTTGATGACCTTGGAAAAATCACCATAGATTCCAAGCTAACTACGAATGCGCAAGTGGACAAATTAGCACGAACAAGCTTCATCACCTTGAAGACTCTACGACGCATCTTCACCCACCTCGGATTTCCACACAAGGTGCAAGCTACTATCTTGCTTGTACTATCCAAACTGGATTATGCCAATGGGCTCTACCATGGATCATCTCTATCTATTATGAAAAAACTACAACGTATTCAGAGCTCCGCATCCAGGCAATTACATGTAAAGCCGCAAGCCCACATCTCCCCTGCCTTGAGAGCACTACACTGGTTACCTGTTGCCAGGAGATGCACTTTCAAGCTGCTTTGTATCACCCACAAAGCTACACATGGAACATGACCACTTTTTAAAAGAAACAAAATAACCAAATACAACCAACAAAGAAACCTCCGCTCAAGATTGGCACCCCGGCTTAGAACACCACCATACAAGAAAAAGACTATAGGTGGTAAATCCTTCTCCGTTCAAGCAGCCAAACTATGGAATTCATTACCTCCAACTATAAGAGCCACAGATAACTTTCTTGTCTTCATAAAACTAGTCAAGAGTTGGCTCTTTCCTTCATAACCACCATATTCAAACAACTATGGACTGCATATGCCTATGTTGATAAATATGTTTTCTGATTATGTGTCTATTTCTAGTTATGTATAGTTCTTTAGAAAATATGTATCACTACTATGTCATAACAATAAAATACACACACACTCTTTAAACCTGTTTGACTAAGTATATTTAACCATGGTTATAATTATGTATTGTATGTACATATATGTATGCATGTATGTGTGTATTCATGTGTGTTTGTGTGTGTGTATGTGTGTATGTGTGTATGTATGTATATATATATATATATATATATATGTATGTGCATATGTTGTTCTGTGCTTGCCATGTTCGTGGGTCATTGCATGGCTCCTGGGTGGGTTGTTATACTAGTTATCTATGAACCCCTGCTCTCATCTTATCACAGTTATCTACCCATCATCACATGTCATGTCTCTATCAATCTATCCTCCATTCCCACTCTGACTCATCCCAAATCCATTCTACTACTTTCATCTCCTAAATAACTCTGACTAACCTCTTCCCTCTGCTTCCACTTCTAACTCACCAAACGTCACTCTACTACCATGACCTCCCAAACAACCCTACTAAATTCTCCTTCATTTATCTCACCCTGCTACTATGATCTCCCTAACCCTTCCCTCCTCCATCCCCCTTTACTCATCCCAAGCCTTTGGGATGAGTAAATGAGGGATATACTCCCAATTAACACTTCTGGATTTCTTTCCTCCTCCACCCCTCCATTACTCCAGTCAATCTAACTAACAAACTCTCATATCCTCGGCTCAAATTAACTCATAATAATACTAAAACTGTACTCATATTTCCCGATACTAATCCATCACTAATTCTTGTTGGGTTCCGAAGTAGCGTGCTACTCGCCGAAAAGTGATTTGATGCCTCGTCAGGGGTAGTAAGCGCTATATAAATACTATTACAAAACAATACAATCTATGCTGCATACATACAGTGCACTGTTTCTGTATTCCATTAAAACCAAATTAGCTACATCTTCTTTCACTTTTAATCATCGATCATGGACACCTCGCTGTTTCCCCTAGATTTGCAAATCTTATCACAGAGTCCTAGTACTCCACACTTTTAACATTTCTTTGCATTTCTTTGTTGTTTTGATGATTATCTGATGATTATATCTACACTTGTCTTATAAACTGTTTTATTCAATACTTTTGCTAATGTCCGATTTACCCCTACACTGCTTTTGTTTAGTACCTTTCTTTTTGTCCTTTAGTACAAAATTTTCAGCGTTAACTTGTTTCAGCATTGTCTTCATTTACAGCCCATGGTAGCTCAAAAGATTGCTCTGACCCCTTAACTACTTCAAAGTCTTCTCAAAACGGTGAATTTTGAAATCTAGCAATCTTTCTTGTATTTTTGTGTAAGATTAATATACGATTTACTTTACTCTATTTCAGTCAATGACCATAAAAGTAGCAAATAACATAAAAATACAAAAACACGTTTTCGCAACAACAATCTCAAACAGCATTGTTGACAAAAATATTAACAGATTCCAAGCCTTATGCAAAAGTTGGTGCCACATTTATAAAATAATAACTCCATAAACATTTTTAAAAACATATCCATAAAAGTACTTAAAAATAAGATTTTTTTTTTTAAAAAGGTGATTGGTCTAGCAGGAGTAGTTCTTCATTGGCAATGAATCATTAAATGTGCAAAGGTTCATTATCAGATAGCACTATTGTATAGAATATTTAACAAGACAAACTTTCAAATGCTTGTATCCGGACAGTTAATTAGGTTTTATGAACATCAGGCGCAACGGCCATCTGTTTTGGAAATTTGAAATGAATAGGCCAAGTTGATTCTAGGAAATAAGAGAGAAATCACAATGCATGATCCCACTACCTGACCAACAGATCCCTAAGGCCAGCTTGTAGTGGCGTATTCCCAAATATCTACACAGGGGCATAATCCAGCACCTTCGTTGGCTCTCATATCTGGAGCAGAAAAAAAGAAAATGGTCATACGTTTCATCAACTTCCCTACAGGCAGGGCAGAGTGCACTGCCCTCTCGATGACACCTCTAGGTACTAGACAAGGAGGCTAACGGTAGTGCACTCAGCCTAAATCTTATGTACAATGACCTAGTAAATGGAAGGTCAATCTCATCAAGAACATTTTAAAATTTGGGTTTGTAATTGAGTTTTAAGAGGTGCTCGGTTACTCTGCCACAGCCTGTAGATAGGAGAAGTTTCAACCATTCATTATCCCAGAAGACTAGTTTTACTTTATTGGCAGAAGAGGAAACAGTCTCTGGGTGTTGCCTAAGGTAAGGCAATCCCAGTGTGTAGTGGGGCCCTTTTTATGTACTTCAACCAAGATAACACAGCAGCGCCCCTGGGTAAATAAGTAGGTTCTATAGGGATCCAGCTCTGGAGTCGCCCATAGTCCAAGCCAATACTAAATTGGTTTCAATCGGACTTGGGCAGTAATTGGTTGAATATCCAGGTCCACTTTAAAGAAGACAGGGGCGTACTCTTGAGGAGTTTTAGCACAGCCCTCAAAAACCTATTTTTAGCCACCCCCTAGAGCCTCTGTGTTGCTATGGCCCCAGAGTTCAGAGCCGTATGTGGCAGCAGCCACTGCTTTTGCTCTCCCAATTTCCAATAAGGGAGACATTGGATGGAATGTAGTATTTTTTGCAAACTCATCACAGTGGCTACTCTGTGATTCAGAAGAAGCACACTCTTGGTTAGCTGACTTCTCCAAGAGCCACAGCAATATAAATAAATACCCAAATAATCGAAATCTGCTACTCTTTCTAGTTTTTCTCCCCCCAGCCTCACAATCCCACAAACTTTTCAGTGAGAGTGTATTTCCATGAAGTTAGTTTTGTTGATGTTAATGGCTAGACCATTGTTAATGCAGAACAGATTAAATCTACAAGCAATTCTTCTAAGCCCTTAGGGGATTTTGATTCCATAAGGGTGTCATCCGCTAACAACAGTGCAGGGATCTTCATACCGCCCGGGGCGGGGGCATCATTTTCACAGTCTATCAAGAACTCCGCACAGTTGTTTATACAAGGGAGGAAAAGAGTTGAAGCTAAAAGGCATCCCTGTCGAACACCCTTGCCGACAGGTCTGCGGTCCCTTGTTTCTCCATTTGGGCACAACTTAACGTGGGTGTACTTTCTAGTAGGAAGTTGCACTATAATTTCAAGTAACGTAGGAAGAAGGCCCAGATTCCTCATGCCTACCCAAAGTTTATTTCTGGGGACCAAATCAAATGCCACCTTGAGGTCACAAAGGCTACATAAAGACTGCCTCCGTTAATCTGTACAATTTTCCACCTGAGCATTAGAAATCGGGAAATTTGGTTGACAGTGCTCACTTAAGGGCAAAAGCCCGCTTGGATTTGGAACATGATATTATAGTCTTCTATCCAAAAATTCAGGTGGGCCAGGATTTGTTTACTAAAATTATTTTGGACCATGTTGATCACGCTTGTGGGCTGATAATAGGCTGGATTGGATTTCAAACATTTCCTGTGGACAGGAACTATTTCTGCACCCCTCCAGGAGTGGGGAATTGGTGTGCCACCCAAGATGACATTGAAAACTCTGTTTAGGTATGCTGCCCAGATGTTCAGCACAGATTTGTACAGGTCCCCAGGAATCTTATCCGAACCGGGGGCCTTGCCAGCTTTAATCTCACAGATAGCTTGCTGTGTTTCCTCAGGGGTGAAAGACATTATGGGATTATGTGGGGGGCCTGTAAGATAAACTGTTTGGGAGTTTGAGTCTGCAGTCAGCTCCTTCCAGTCGGTTATGCCAGGGTCAGCATTAATGGCACTTGCAACACCACAGAGAGATTGAAAATGGGCAATCCAGTCCCTAGGTAAAATATTAGATTCTGGTTCCATCAAACTAGTTTTACCACCATGGCTAAAAAGATACCTGGTTGCCAAAAAGATGCCTGGTCCTTGTACATAAAAGCATCTAATATGTCCACCAAACAGAAAAATCCCATGTAAACTTGGCCTGTTTGATAGTCTCTTCAAATCTTGCCCTAGCTACTTGGATTAGGGTTCGAGAGCCATTTTTTTATGCTTTTATCAAAGTTGATTTAGCTACTCTGCATTCCCTACCATACTAGCAAGAATTATCTATGGGCCGAGAACTACATCTGGGGATAGATTTAATAAACCAATTTTCCCTCAGTGTCTCAAAACAATTATCAAGTAAATTCAGAACAGTTTGCAAAGGGAAATCGGGGTCGCTTAGTTCAGTTAAAACATAGTTTATGCTATGATATAGTTGAGTGGTTTTGCTGGTAAAAATGGTGGTACATTTTACATTTCTTCTGTTATTACTAGTGGTCAGATCTCCAATGGTGGGAGGCCAGAGCTGGAAAGGCTAGGGCCTAAGCTAACCTGGGAGGCGGGGATGTAGGAGGGGTTAAGAGCAGAGAGAAATGGTCAGTTTCATCCCTAGGCTGGAACTCCTTATCAGTGAGAGCTGGCCATGAGTAGAGATCTAGGAAAAAGTAATCAATGTTTCTTCTACACTCTCCCCTCCTTGTTATATCTCAAGGGGTATGGCCATTGAAAGCTCTCAAACTGCATGACAGGGAGAGATCTTTCATTTGTGGTGTGGCTTCAGAATTACTTGTTTTACCCCCTTGCTGGTCTTCCTCACCAACTATGTCCCTGATTAAAGCTGAGGGCTTAAAACGGATGTGAAGTCACCCCCAGCTATAATAGCCATGGTTCTGCTGGCCATTACTAGACATTCTCTCAGCTGTACTATAACCACTGATTCCACACTTTGTGAGGTTTTCCTATTGTAGATTTTATATAAGAGAAGTCTTATGCCGTTCCATGACCCTAACCCTAGAATGCCATGGGAATTGATATTTACTTGTTTTACTTCACAACCTAATGAGAAGCTGACCCATGTAGTCAGAGGGTCTACCCACGACTGATCCTGGTGCCGGGAAGTGGAAAACATTTAACCCATTTCTCTCAGATGGCACTTGGGCCCAGGTCTTATGGAGCATAATTATATCCAACTGGCCGATGTAGTCCCCCCCCCAGTCCTCAGGGGACAGTTTACTGCTCAGGCCTCTATATCCACATCATTATTGCTAGATTAATAGACCCCAAGGGATCAACAACAGCCTGGTCACCTTGAAGCGGTGTTGTTGTTGCTAGCGGAATATTAGCACCAGAGGAAGGAACATAACTTTCACCCTTATCTGGAACTATCTTTAAATCAGGGATGTGGATAATGGGTGGACACTTATTAGCTAACTTGGCAACACCTCGGGCACTGCCCTGCGATAGTCTCTCTTGGAAAGTATCCAAGCCATGCAGGAAAGTTGGCAATGGGATGTCACAGGAGCCCGCAATAGGCAGTCAATCCACCTCAGCCAGAGAAGATAGTAGTGCAAAACGATTAAAAGTCATAAGCTTCAGGAGCTGCCTTTTATGTGGTCTATGTAGATCGGGCCTTGGAAGTGAGGCCATAGTGTTATAAAAGTAGGAAAGTGGCAACAGTTGAATCGATTTTGGCTGAAAAGGGACCCTATGAATATGAGACACCAAGCCATCCTCTATATTCGGGAGCACCAAACTGTAACAACAACACAACCCCATCAAAACATTTTTGCTGTGGCCCCACCCACCCAATCCTTCTGAATATCAAAATATCATTAACAAGGCAAAGATGGTGTGTTGGTATATTGGACTGAGTGTTCATCCAATGAGAGACTGTGTTACTTAATTCAGCAGTTGATTCTTCAGACCCAGAGGGAAGCTTGGAGATGTTGGCTAAAACAACCACGTCAGGCCATGATGCCAGCGGAAGATGTAATATGGAAGGAGCATCAACTTCTGAATTAAGTAACACAGTCTCTCACTGTGTGATGCTGCAGTAGGCCTGCAACCTGAATGCTGGTGGCTTACCGATGGTGCAGATGCTGTGTCCCTTCTTGGGCCAACCTCGACGGCCTCAGGTTGAGTCCTAGAGCCTGTACCCTCAGTTGTTGTAGAGCGCCCACCCAATCCGAGACTGAAAGGCATGGTAGTTCTACATGCAGTTGCAACATGGGGCGCAGTAGTGCTGGCCTCTCTCCCTTGCCCCATGGTGGCATCCTCTTTCTTCCCTGCTTCTTGGGTGTCCTTAGCTTCCACAAGGTGCAGTAAATTTGAGTCGATGGACGACAGCTGGGAAAAGACAGGTTCTACTTTAGCAATCAGGATAGCCTCAAATTCAGCTGTAAGTAAGGGAACCAAGTCCCCTACATTAGACAAGCCCTGCCGGGAAGGATCCTCTATCGGGGGATCATGTTTGGACTGAGTGGGTTTCTCTCTGACATTAGCAGACCTCCTCCTGCATTTGCATGGGGGGCTAGACTTAGGGCTTTGCAATTTGCTAGGTACCTGTAGTAGATCACTATGAGATGGTGCAGCAGTTGGGCTGCAGGTGCGCAGCTGGTTAGGAGGGGTACACATCACAGAGGATATCATGGAGCCAGGCTGGACTGTGAGCAACAGGGGGGTCCCAACCAGGCAAGGGCTCAGAGCTCAATCTACGCAGTGGAGATCCTTCCCCCTTCAAGGACAATCTGCGTTCAGCTAGTTCGACCTCTTTAGACACCACCCTTACTGCCCGGGCTAGAAAGCTGTTGATGGTTGTAATTCAGGCAGGGGCCCGGGTGGGTACTGATTTGACGGGGTGGCATTTCTTTTCCCCATAGTGCAAGCGCCACCCTATTGAAAACAACCCCCCAGAGTATAAAACGGTAAGACAAAGAGGCTGGAGATACAGAAAGCCTCTTAGCCCGGCCTCGGTCCTCAATCAACCCAGACAGCCCAAAGCAGTTAAAACCCACTGATGCACCAGCTGCCGTCCTGCCACACACCTCTAACTCACTTGCCTCCCCCAGACAGAGTTGAGTGCAGTAATGCCGGTTCGAGAGCACAGCGTGCTGAGGAAGTTAGGGACCAAGAGAGGCCAGTCCAGGCCAGGCAGTTGAAAAGTCATTAACCCCCACACTTGTCTCACTCCAGTACCTTCTTACATAGCCCATGGTTACCCCGTAACCACCCCTTAATGCACAACCATCTTTTGTGGAATATAACTTGGCCGCTTTTTTTTATTTTAAAAACATGCATGATTGCCCATAAACATTATTAATCATTATTATGGTGAGGCATCAGTTTCTGTCGCGTAGCCCTCATTAATCACTGATATCATAAATCAGTTTTCTTTGTCAGATCATCACAAACTATTGCTGGTGTCAAAAATCAAAATCGTTCAGGTCATAAGTCAAGAGTAATAGTGATTGATCGGCCTTTGACTCCTGGCCTCTGCTTGTCATGTCTCTTTGACACTTTCTTCTGAAGGCAATACCACATTTCGCCTTGGTGGGGACTTACTCCATAGTCATCGTGTTTGTTTTGCCATGTTTTTCAGAGGGAGAAGCCTCTTGTTTTTGGATTAGGCCCAACTCGCTACCTTGCGTGTCTCTGTGCCCTGCCATATGTTCTGGCAGGTCTGGGCTGCATGTGCCATGTTCCGCTTACTCCCCTTTGCTGGCCCCTTTTCACCCTTCCGTAAGGCATCCCCAGGTGAGTGGCCTTTCATTAACACACCACCTTACTAGGTGTTCTTATTGTCAACATTGGTAAAACCATCTTTAATAAACCGCCTTTCCATCAATGCTTGCCCCTTTTGTTTGTCCCGCATCACAACTAAATGCTGTATTTTCTGGGTAGGAGGGTGGGTTTCTTCGCCATTCTTGGCCGCGTGCTGTCCGAGATAACCTTGCTGTCCGTTGGAGGGGGCAGTGCACTTTTAATGACCCTGCACTAGATGCCCCCCAACCCCTGCGGGTTTCCCCTCGCTTCCTTAATGGGGGGTTTAAATGATTCCAGCACCCCCATTGGCTCCTTGTGCTTTGCACCTCCCCCACCTAGGTGCTTGGGGCGGCGTCTACAGATGGGTTTAATCGGTCCTTCCGGGTCCAAGGCAGCCATTATGGCGCAGGCCTTCCATGCCCCCTTTGGGGGCGGCCTTTGCTAAAAGAGCTCCAAGATGTTTGAGAAAGGCAGGCCAGGCAGCAGAAAAGTCCTAAACAGCCCTGAGGTGCTAGAAAAAAGCATCTACCTTGCTCTCTGTAATTCCAGCCGCGTCCACGGGTTCACCCAGTATTCACTCGGCCCGGCAGGAATGAGGAGACTGACACGGAAGAGCGAGTTGGCCTCAGCCTAAGGGAGGAGCTGACAATGTAGCTAACATACAAACATTTTGATCCCTAATAATTTGGTCAACAAAAATCCCATACTCACAACTCCCAGCAAGTATATGTAATGCTAATTCTACTACAAAGTGTTCATTTCACTGCTGTGCCTGTTGGTAACGCATTAGAAATGCTCTTCTTTCTACTGCAGCATATGGTATTGTTACAAAACGATTTTGTAATGTAAACTGCCATTATATAGCGGCCATAGGGGAGGAAAAATATCACAGAAAGTTTGGTATACTTTTTACTATTTTGGTAGTGAAGGATCAAATGTTTTTGATCAATTACCAGAATATAAATCTGACAGAGACTCAGAAGTACTTGCCAATTATAATGAGCAAGTGTTTAGATTAGATTGCATAGAAAGTCAATCGAATTTTAGTCTTTCATCAACCAATATCATGTATAAAATGGATTATATTGTTCTGTAGTTGGTGCATTAATATTTTTGTTAACAGTGTGATCAAGGAATGTTGTCATAGTGATCTGAATGTGGTATTCATATCATGTTCTTATTTTTAACTTTCACTGCATGCTACCTTGTCCCTGAATTATACATTTTAGGGAAATAAAAAGTATCATTGCTAGCAAATATGATAAACAGTGGAGTCTTTGTCTTCATCTGAATGTCACAGGTTCAAATGTAAACAAAATGAAAGGTTAATAGTAAAAACACAGTACAGTTGACAGCCATCTATATTCCATTAAAAGTACTCTGCCCTAAACAATGACAAAGTTGAAGAACATCTTTCTGTTTGTTTCTTATTGTCCTATCATAAATTTCAAATGGCATTCAGAATTTTCCTTTTTCCTGTCATCAAGACTAGTATCTGGTCACATTTTAATTGTCCAGGGTCTATCTAGGGGTGATTTCCGATGTTCAATGTTGAGAACTTGATGGTATTCCCAAAGCCCATTGCCTTGAAAGGAGGGCCCATTGTCAGAAGTCATGGCTTACCCTTGCATCCCATGAGTCTATGCACTTGTCTTCTGTGAATATTAGCAATGATCGTTGGGCTTTGGTTATGGTCTGTCAGAGTTGATAAGGTCTTCAACCCTCTTGTCAAGGTACTGGCCCTGCTGTCAAGACACCACCACATTTCATGGCACAGATCTTATGATGAAGTAACTACAGCATGGGGAGCACCAGTTGAGAAGGCTGTATCCGTTGCGCAAGTTTTCCCATGATCTGGATCTCGCAGCAGCATGACCTGCCGGATACATTTGTCATTGGTGGTTGCCTCCTACTTAATTTCTTCGAGCCTCTTGGCCCTTAGGTAGTCTGCTTGGGCTGTTAGGTTAACAAGCTCTTTGGTGCTGGCCATCAGGTGGTATTTGGATTTGTGTGGTGTTCTCTGGTCCTTCATCAGATTGTTGACACCTTGGCAGAAATGGATGTTGAATCAGTATTGGTATATCTGTAGAGCCCACTTCTAAATCTGAGTTGAAGTATGAGGGACTGTTCTTTGAAATTATGGTAAGAGCGGCCCGTAATATGCCATGACAATGAACTGATATCCTTATAGGTAAAAGTGAAAGTGATGTTATCCATACTTAGGCCCTCATTACAACTTCCAAAGCTGCGGGCGCCACTATACCACCAGTGCTGGTGGTATTTGTGGCTCCCTATTATGAATTTTCCGCTGAGACAGGGGAAAAGTCGGATCAACATTGCAGCCGGCTCATAATAGAGCTGGCGGCAATGTTGATGTGCAGCCGGTGCAGCAGCACCCATCACGCATTCCACTGCCGGAAATTCGGGCAGTGAAATGCGCGATGGGGCTGTGTCTGGGGGCCCCTGCCCCTGGGCAATGCATGATCAGTGCACAGCCCATGCACTGCCCATGCCAAGTGCATGGGCAGTGCAGGGCCCCCAGGGGCACCCCGAGTCCTCCTTACCGTCAGCCTTTCCATGGCGGCAGGCAGTTGGGGATTATGACCTCCTGGCGGAAGCCTGGCGGACAGTTGCAGGGGACGGCGGTATAGCCATGGCTAATGCGCCATGGTCATAATACACTGCCCATACACCGCCAGCCTGTTGTTAATGGTCTTTTAAGAACTCACATTGGGTGGAGTTAGACAGCATTCCAATATCCTCTGTAAGGCTGCTCACTGACTCAGGCAGTGGCCTTGTATATGTGTTACATACATTAGAATATTGACTCCTACATTTGTAACCCTTCTGGACCCTCTCAGCATTCTCCAGTGGCATTATGAAACAGTTCAATAGCTGATGAGATGCAAAAGTACAACCAAAGGCACTGTGGGAGAACTACATAAATATAAATACTCACCAGCTTCAGTCTTCTATCTGGTCACTCAATTATAGTCCAGTTTAGAGAGCAATCTTGCCCTATTCAAGTCTGCCAAAATCCCATGTATCATTAAAATAATGCATATCTTTAATGGCTCAAGATGTTTCGATTTGTTAGCAACCACCATAAGGAACACTTTATGGAGACTGAGACCTTTCAATGATGCCCTACCCTTCCAGTTTTCTGAGCTCAGCTTCTGCAAGGTGCGTGTGAAAAGAGGTGCGTCAAGGCTTTAAGACTGTTTGATGATGTGTAACTTCACCTGCCCATTTTTGATGCACTCTGGGACTTTAAAGAGGTGTGAAAACTCATACACAGCTCTTTGATTTAACATTTGTTGACAATTCCTCCAAAGAGAATAAAGCACAGGTTTTCTAGTATTTCAGAGCTCATTGTGGTCTCCATGCCTCCTTGGGTCATGTAGAATTTCAACTTGACGTGTTTGTCTTTGTGGTATACATTAGGTACAAGAATACTACATAGCAGGAGCAGCTCCAGACATCCATATATGTAGATATTCATTCTTGCTCGCTTGGGCTTTTGTTTGGACTGGATGTATTGTTTATTTTCCATGCCATTTACCTGAGGCACCAGTTTGATCAGTGTGATGATTTGGAGGACTTGGACCACCACTTTGATCTTTTACTGCCCTCTCCATGAGTGAGATTAAGAGTATTTATTTTTTGCCAGTTTCCCTGCTGTGGCTTCGGGGCATCAACTAGAGGGTCTGGGCCCAGTCTTGAAGGGAAAAAAAATTGCTGTCAGCCACTGGCATTTCCTGGGGCCACATTCCAGTCCATCGTTTTTTTGCCTACTGTTCCATTTCATATAGGAATCTGCCATATGCAAATCAGCCTTGACACTGCTGTATTAGGAACAGTCCTGACTGAACTGACTATATCCCCTGGTATCTTCTCCTTGAGATTGCCTCTCTTTCTGGCACTCCATCTCTAATGTTTGGGGCGCTTGATACACTGGTGCAAAGCAAAGAGCCAGTGGCTGTTGTATTACTGTGGCTAATTTGTCAGTTGTTTGTTGGTAAAGTGGAATGAAGCATAAAAATAGTTAGGGCATTTATTTTACATTTGCTTCTTTCTTTTGCCATTATTACTGTATTAATACTTAGGGCTACTTTCTTCTATTTCCAATCAAAATCTCTTCACTCTTACCTTGTCTTGCTCTTTCTTCTTCTTCTGTCTGTTTTCCTTTAATGCCTGTTGTTGCAAGAAGTAACTGGTCTCACTGCCGAAGCATGGTGGAGAAAGGGTGTTGGCTGGCATGTGGGGACAGCCGTAAAGAGTAATAGTGCATGAGCAGTTCCAACGATGTGCAATTGCAGCTCCTGATCTGCACCTGAGCAGCCAGGCTGAGACAAGGGGAAGGAAGACTGCCTTGTCACCAGGTTTCTGCAGTTGGACAGGTCAGTGGTCAGGCAAACAGGACTAGATGATGCACAGTGGTTAGTGCTGTGCCCTAGCTACATTTTATCACCTTTCCCAAGGCTGTGCCTAGCAGCGTGATATAACACCCTCACACCAAGTGGTGCACAGCACTACAACTTTGTCCTAAGTCCTGGATTAATCTAGTCTTCAAATATTCAGAACCTATTTTATGAGATTACACTAGATTTAGGTATTACCGTCTAGTGATCATGACCTTAGTTGGCCTCTTGATTATGTCTTAGGTATGTATAATAACTTCTCTAGGTGTCCCATCGCCTTGGTCTCCTTGGGTTAGGGCATCTGAGGTAAAAGACAACTACCCGGTTTGGACCTGTTCTGGCTTTTGGTCGAAATCCCTGCCACTGCACTGCTGTACCATACTGCTCCCAACAAGAATACCAAACATATTATCAACTGCATGGTGTAAATGAGGAATGCTAATGTATTGGATGCTCCTAATGCAATTTAACACTGTCCTGTAGCCGTTATATGACAACGCAAACAATCGAAATTAAAAATGATAAATTAACTAGCTATATTCTGCACACCCTAGTATTTCACCTCACATAGCAGACACTCCAGGAACTTAGATAGCTAAAATACATATTCCACATAATGAAGTCCACAACCAAGCAGATATAACTCTTCACATTCTCTAAGGAACATTTTTGTGGACACCACAAAAATGCTCTGGGAATTGAGGAAATTACGGTATCACTGATTATTCACACTTGTATGAACTCCAAAATTCCTTACAAGAACTGAGTACCTCCCTGATTTCTTACCAGGAACTTAGTAACTCTCTGCATTTCTTTGAATTTCACCTACAGATACTGTGCCCTAACAAAGTGATCTATCTAAGCTGATATTACTTCTTAATTGAACCTTACAAACATTTTTTGTTGAACACACTGAGTAACAGTCTTGGTGCTCCTTACAAACCACTCCTCAGTGGACCTCACAAATATTTTCCCATATGAGCTAGGTGACTGTCTTTGGGATAGGTCACTGGTTGGTGGCAGTACTCTCTGCACCCTGCCATACTGTTGCCTAGCGCATAAGGCCTTGGAGAAGATACTGCCAGAGGGGTTGGGAGAGTAAAGAATGATGAAAGTGAGAAAGGAAACTCTGGAAAGGGAGGTAGGTTGTAACTGAAGTAGCTGTCCAAGACGGCCTTTGCATTGATCAGCTTAGTAAGTGAGTATGCCACTTTTCCAACTTTTTAACCCCTTCATTGACAGGCCTTTTCCCCCTCAGGTGCCAGGCCTTTTTTTGGCTATTTGGGGCAGTTTGCGCTTAGGCCCTCATAACGTTTTTTTCACATAAGCTACCCACGCCAAAGTTTTGTCCTTTTTTTCCAACATCCTAGGGATTCTAAAGGTACCCAGAGTTTGTGGGTTCCCCTGGAGGAGACAAAGAAATTAGCCAAAATACAGCAAAAAGTTTGTTTAAAAAAAAAAAACAAAATGTGATAAAAGGGCTGCAGAAGGCGGCTTGTGATTTTTTCTCTGGAAAAATGCATCAACAAAGGGTTTGTGGTGCTAATATCACCATCTTCCCAGCTTTCAGGACCAGGCAGGCTTGAACCAGAAAATCACATTTTTCAATGCAATTTTGGCATTTTACTGGGACATACCGCATTTTTACTTTTTTTTTGTGCTTTCAGCCTCCTTCCGGTTAGTGACAGAATTGGGTGTGAAACCAATGCTAGATCCTGGACAGCTACACATTTCTGAAAAGTAGACACAATTGTGAATTCAGCAAGGGGCAATTTGTGTAGATAAAGCAGCTGAAATAAAAAAATATTGAAATTGAGTTGAAAAAAAGCAATTTTTCTCCACGTTTTACTCTGTAACTTTTTCATGCGATGTCAGATTTTCAAAAGTAATGTACCGTTTACATCTGCTGGGCTCTTATGGATGCGGGTATAAATTGGGCTTGTAGGTTCATCAAGAACCCTAGGTACCCAGAGCCAATAAATAAGCTGCACCTTGCAATGGGTTTTCATTCTATACCGGGTATACAGCAATTCATTTGGTGAAATACAAAGAGTGAAAAATAGGTATCAAGGAAACCTTTGTATTTCCAAAATGGGCACAAAATAAGGTGTTGAGAAGCAGTTGTTATTTGCACATCTCTGAATTCTGGGATGCCCATACTAGCATGTGAATTATAGAGCATTTCTCAAATAGACGTCTTTTTAACATTTGGAAGGAAAAAATTTAGAGAAAAACAAGAGGCAATAACACTTGTTCTGCTATTCTGTATTCCCCTGAGTCTCCTGATAAAAATGGTACCTCACTTGCGTGGGTAGGCCTAATGCCCCCAACAGAAAATGCAACATGGACACATCACATTTTTACATTGAAAAGTGACGCGTTTTTTGAAAAGTGCCTAGTTGTGATTTTGGCCTCTAGCTCAGCCAGCGCCTAGGGAAACCTACCAAACCTGTGCATTTTTAAAAACTAAACACCTGTGGGAATCCAGGATGGGGTGACGTGTTGGGCTCTCACCAGGTTCTGTTACCCAGAATCCTTTGCAAACCTCCAAATTTAGCCAAAAAACACTTTTTCCTCACATTTCGGTGATAGAAAGTTCTGGAATCTGAGAGGCGCCACAAATTTCCTTTCACCCAGTGTTCCCCCAAGTCTCCTGATAAAAATGGTACCTCACTTGTGTGGGTAGGCCTAGTGCCCGCGAAAGGAAATGTCCCAAAACACTATGTGGACACATCAAAATTATCGAATACAAAACGACCTGTTTTTGCGGGGTGCACCTGCGTTTTTGGTCCTGGGCTCAGCAGCCATAGAGAGAAACCTACCAAACCCAAACATTTCTGAAAACTAGACACCCGAGGGAGTCCAGGGCGGTGTGACATGCGTTGCTCCCCCAGTGCTTTCTTACCCAGAATCCTCAGCAAACCTCAAATGTAGTTAATTTTCCCCACATTTCCGTGTGGGATCACCGTACCAGGCGCAAAATTCCTACCACCCAACATTCCCTCAGTCTCCTGGTAAACGTGACACCTCACTTGTGTAGGTGGGCCAAGTGCCTGAGACAGGGAAGAGCCAAAAACATGTTGAAAATGAGGGGGAACCAAAGCAGGACCAAAAGGGCAGTTTGGAAAAAAAAGTGTTTTTAGGCTAACAAGTGGGGCACAATTTGTATCAGTATAGATGCAACAATGCTTGGTGGTAGGACGTTTGTGGATTCCTGCAGATTCTGGAAGGATCCATCATAAAAATGGGGGGAAAACGTGTGATTTCCAGCAAAGTTGGAGGTTTGCAGGGCATTGTGGGTAAGAAAAATGGTGCGGGTGCATGTAATGCACACCACCCTGAACTCACCCAGATGTTTAGTTTTCAGATGTGTCTAGGTTGCGTAGATTTTTCTACATGGCAAGGTCCCAAAGTCCAAAAAGTGCAGCCCTTACCATTCCAAGTGGGACAATTTTGAGAGTTAGACAGACTCACATGGCCCAAATGTGAAATCAAAACCCAAAATAATCAAATGTCCTCTTGCTTGTCGTGAGATAAGATGTTTTAGTGTGCGGGGGAGAGCTGAAAGACTGCTACCCCCTTCACTTGGGGTGAACATAACCTTGCCCATAAGGGTTGGTAGCCACCACCCCCAATTTTTTTTTTCCCTGGCATCTAGTAGGCTTTTTGCCCTCCAAGGGGAGTGGATCGGGTAATTACCCCCATCTGCCCACCGGTGGGCGGAACAACTTTGTCCCCATTTATTTGGGGTGGGGGTAGGGCCATACCTCCACCCTCTTTTTAAAAAAAAAAATCTTCCCTGGTGTCTGGTGGGCTTTCTGTCCCCCTGGGGGCAGATGAGCCTTACGAAAATAGGCTGATCTGCCCCCAAAGGGGGAGGAAATAGCCAAAAATAAATTTCCCCCCAGGGGAGCGACCCCTGCCTAAGGGGTCGCCCCTCTTGCATGAAATTGGTGCAAAAAAACAAAAAATAGCTGGTGTCTAGTGGTTTTTGCCCCCCTTTGGGGCAGATTGGCCTAAGAAATATAGGCCGATCTGCTGCCAAGGTGGGCAGAAATGGCCTGAAATAAATTTCCCCCTCAGGGTCGCACCCCATCTGTAATCAACTGTTCCCTTTTCATGCCTCTCTGACCTCCCCTGCCCCCGTACCGAGGGGAAACTAATCTGTTTCTCCTCGGATCGCGAGACGACCTCTGATGAGGTCAGCGCGCATCATCACACCTCCCCCTCGTGGTATTTTTAACATATTCCACAGCAGCGTGAGCTGCAGTGCTACATGGATTTTTAAAAAGAGCTATGGGGGCATCAACATTGGTCACATTCTTACACTTTTTTTCCTTGACTTTAAGCCATATAGCACAGCATCTCACGCTGTTGTGCTACAGGTTTAAAAAACATGGAAAAAGCCAATACATCTCACATAGGCAAGACCTATTGGCTTTGCCAGTGCTTGTTGTAATACTCTAATCGGGATAGAAGAACAAGCATAAGCACGAAAGAGAAGAAAGGCAAGTTTACTTAAATTGTGAAGAAATACCATAGGCCGCCCACTCAGTTTTTAGTATCACCTATTCTGTATCTTTTTAATTTGAGGTATTCTGGTGTTTGAGATTTACTTCCAGATATTGCTAAAGCAGTTAAAAGGTTTAGTGCCCTTGCCTGTTCAATCATCTGCTCGGTGTGATGCTATTCATAATTTGTGTAGCTTATTTGACAAATTTATGTTTATCCTACATTGTCTCTTTCTGTTCTATTTGTAAAGTGTTACTGTCAAAAGCAACAAAATGATGTGTCTTAAACTTCTTTCCTGTTCCATGATCCAAAGCTATACTGCCAACTGATAATATTTAATTCAGTTATCTGATAGATAGTTTATCGAAAGTACATATTTCTGGCATTGCTAGTAAATTATAAGTGTAGAAGTGTTTGCCACTTAATATACTTCAATACCACATTGATAGAACAAGGAGCTATGGAGATGCTGACAACCGAACTTAGCATAAGTTCGAGATTGTTGAACACCTTAGATTCTTTCAGTAATGTCAGATAAGTGCTAGAAGACGACTCTTACAGTCAACAGTTATATGGCCTGATGTGCAAAGTCGGTTCGCAATTACAGACCCAGTGGTACACAATATCACAGGGTTTGGGACTGCATAATGGATGCTACATATGTAGTAAGCCTACTGTGTATGTTGGAAAAGCCTTTTGACTCTTAAAGGGGATTTGGAGGAGGTGGTAACGGAATCGCAAAGGGAATATTGTCCTCTTGGAATACTTTCCTCTTTGTGAATGGTGTCTGATGACCTTAGGAGTTGTAGCTATGGTCGAAGGGACCACGACTTGCACTCTGCTAAATCTGAAACTTTAAATTTTTAAATGCAGCACCACTTACTTTAAGAAACATGGGCTACTTGTTAAAAAAAGTTTCCCGTTTAGGAATGCAAACACGAGGATGGTGGTCTGCTGTTCCTTGCAGGGTATTATCAATCCCAGAGGGTCATTAGTAGAGACTTATCTAATTGATATTCATTATTCACTTCTATCAGTGATCTCTGGCTACTCGGATTTTGTGACGAGACCTATTAATACACAGGTCACATCACAAAATGGGAGATGGGCTGTAAAACGTTGGTGCACCAGTTGTGACTACTTGTTGAAACGTGCTTCTTAGTATAGCTGTCCCTAAATGCGGTATGGTCAGCAGTGGCGCCTAACAGTTTGGTATTCATTCTGAGCACAAGGCCAGCAAAGCTCTGAGTGAACATTTGAAATGCACTCACTGCTTACCAGGAACCCTTACTACATAGCCTTAATCTTCCTTGTCAGCCTTTGCAGAAAACAAGAAATAGCTGTGCTAACCCTTTACATCGAACAAGCATCTTATCATCTCCACTTTCGCAGAGGACATAAATATCCGACCTTTCACCTCCTTGTCCTGTTGAACAAACACAAGCAGTACCAATGCAGTAGAAAGAGAGGAGGCAAGGCAACCTACGACTGTGGCTTGGAAAGAGTGTGACAGAGATAGTCAGCCTCTTTCATTATAGAACTGAAGACGGTATGTTTTTGCGTTATACGTTTAAGTACAAATGCATTTCTGTTATGTGCACATCATGTATGTCCCAGAGGGTTGGTTTATTGAATTGACCCACTGTAATGAAGGCTCCCAGTAAGTGACTAGAGGAAGTCTACTAATCCGTCGCAGTACTTACAGTCAGTCTCAGAACATACCGAGCGTGGCAGGTGGTTAAACGACCATATTGGACATCACATACTAATCACCCAGTTCTCATGACCCCTGTGGGAACGTTCATGCCAACACAATGCTGAGGAAGGTACGGGAAAGTCTGATAAACATGATGGGACGGGCCTATAGCACCAGCTCTAGTTGGCCAGTGTGACAGGTTGGTGTGTGGCCAGTTTTGTGGCTGTGTGTGGATAGGCTTTGTGACTGTGTGTCGGTCGGTTTTGTGGCGGTGTAAGGGCTGGTGTTGCAAACATTTAAATAAGGATCAGGCCGCAATAGCATGCAGCATTGTGCAGGTTAAGGATGCCATTATCTCATAGCATGCAGCATGGATGGAGCAATCACGCTTTGTGGTTTTAAGGGTAGGGATGTGTCTATGTTTTTATTTTTTTGACAGTAAAAGGAGCTAGTGAATGTAACTGCCAGATTTATTGAATAATAACACACAGTTTGCCCTCAGCAAGCACAAATACATGTGGTTCCCCACCATTCAGAGACCTCCCAGACAACGTGTCTTAGAGACTTGCTCGATTTACAAATGTGAGCCACTTTTTTTTACTACCCAGTTTAAAAATGTGGGCTACCTTTATTTTAGCGACCAGGCCTGTTTTCTGTATCAGTTCCAACCCTGCAGATTGACCCAACTTCCCAATGGCTCCTACAAGACTGTCATTATAATGTCATCATTTGGCTCCAAAACCTATGAACTGTAAGAGAATAACTTTGCACACTGTAGACAATAAACTAAACCATGGAACCACAACCAACAACTACCTGGGACCTGATATCAGTAGTCAGTGTTGCGGCCAGTCAGGGGCAACAGACGGCATTCATGAATGCTGTGAAGCATTTGCCATGTATCTGTGTTATTCAACTGCTACAAGCACTACGTTTCCCCTAATGAACTATTTGTGATATCACTCTGAAACTGATACTTAATATAATGAAGCTTTAAACTACCTCTCCTACATAGCACTGTTGAGACCTGAAACCACTGATTGTTTAACTCGTAAAAAAAAAAGCCCAAAGATGGCGTTAATGAAAGTTAGGGCGCCGGAGACCAAGGCTCTGTAGTCTTGATTCCGCTCATGCCAGACAGTCTCTGCCACTTCATCCCACTCTTGCAGGTTCTTTTTCATCACTTCTTTCTCCCGTTGTCACTGTTTTCTATCTATGTCCTCCTGCGTCTTTCAACTTTTGTGTTTTTCCTCTCTTTCCCTAGATCAAAGTCTGTTGAGGAAAAAATAAGTGCCGGTCCTGAAAAATGAGTGCCATGGGCCCTACCTTCAACCACCGGCAAAAAATAAGCGCTGACTGAAACCAGATGTTAGTCTTTTAAACCTTGTAGCTGTTATAGTCATGTAGTTAAAATCTAAAGCCAAACCAGATTGTACCTAGCATCTCGAAATAATGGAGAGGAAACTAGCACTCCTAACCAGAAACAGCATTGCCCAAGAGCCAAGTTACTGACAATCTGTTCTTCCAAATATTTTCAGCAACAGAATATGGCTCGACCTAGTGATACCCACACTGGGTGGGGGGGGGGGTCACCTTTCTCAGGGTTACAATCACAGGTGTTCGCTATTAGATTTTGATCTGTGTGTGCTATTCAGACCCATTATTTTACAAGCAATGTTTACAGTCATTCGATGACAACAGATATGCCAAATAGCTCGTAGGGGATAAGAGGTTTCTACCCCATTTTGAACAACCCCAAATCAGTATTCACCCACACAATAGCAGTTATATCAGTAGGAATTGATTATACCCTGTCCTGTTGTAGAAAATGCAGATTAGAAGCATCATGATTTTGTTACAAACACTCACAAAGGCAAATTAAATCAGAACAAAAGACATAAAAAGATGAAACATTATTGCTCGTTGGTATGAATCGGAGCCTACATTTGTTCTCAGATCGGCTAAGCTATGTGAAAGTCTCCCAGTTAACATTGGTACAGCCCTTTTGACTTGTCTGTTGGCTTTTTGACAAGAAATGTCCTTGTGACTGGCACAGGTTCCAGGTGTGGAAATGGTCCTTTGATCTCTGATAGAAGCGACGAGGTTAGCTATTCTTTGTGACTGGAGATTTTGGTTGCCGTGTAAGGATGGCTTAGGCCCCGTTGTTATGTGCCAGTATATAGGAACCTATTACTGGGTGAAAGCACTGGATAGCCTTTCACCGTGCTTGGTCACTTAGTGACCTGTTGCTGAACAAGGTGGCAAAGCAACCACGCATCTTTCAAGACCTTACCAGAGAAGCCATTAGTTAATTGATAATAGGCACACACCATATATTGGTAGGTAATTCAGATTTTTAGATAAGATTATTAGTAAAGTACTACACTATATAGCAAATGACACATCACATTTTGATGACATAGTTAGGAGTGTAATGAGGAAAGAAATCCCTGCCCCTCGAGTAAAAAACTAATCATACCACACTTTGGTTGCGAGCCCTGCATGTTTTCTCCCTGGATAAAGAAACTGCAGTGAAGAGTTTACAGAACTCTCATGCTTCACAGTCCGGGGTATAGATATCTCCTCCATTGTCTTTGCATTTAGGTATTTGTAATCTGTTTAATCCATTTTGAATTTATAAGTGCAAGTAAGAGATTGCAAAGATAACACTTAGCCTGGATGAGCTACACATGCATTAAAGTAAGAAATTGAGTTTCAGGCCCTGTTGTGAATGAAGCACTTGTTAGGTCTCTTTTGTGTTAGGCTTAGAAAAAGACTGGTGACAAATGGCAATTAAGTATACATTTGATAGTTTAAGGACTAGACAGGCTGGGGTTGAACAGTTAAAACCACCCCTCAAGCACTTCTTGAAAGCACTTCCGAGTAAAGGCTCATAACAGATGTTGATTTGTATGACTTGAAGCCCTATCCTTTGTCGAAACATATAAGGAAAATTGTCCTGATTCCACCTTAGCAGTTGGCTGCAGAAATGTTTCTAAAGGGTATTTTAACTCACTATTTTTGTCAAGTAACATGAAAAAGACAAAAAATTCCAATAATTCAGTATGAGGTATTCAACGAACAAACAAACATTATTGTTCAAGCGTTTATCTTTATCAAGTTCTGCTCAACTGATTTTGCACCATCACCATTTTATCTGGAGTTTAGAAGTGAAATAAAAACATTTTTTAAAGACCAAGATGACATGTTGTCACATCCTAAAATTATCTAATTAGTGTGAGTATAATATGTACGCAATCGTTGCAACAAAAAAGCACAAATACATTTTATCTTGAGTGCAAAACAAGATACCTACTAAACTAGAAAATTTGAAAATGTTAACATCTGTAAAGGCACGTGTAGGAAGTTGGCTCTGTATATACTATCTCCAAGTGAGAGATAGTGTGCACAGAGTCCAAGGGTTCCCCTTAGAGGTTGATAGTGGCACAATTAGATCATACTAATGCTCTATTTTGTGGTAGTGTGGTCGAGCAGTAGGTTTATCAGAAGGTAGTGTTAAGCATTTGTTGTACATACAGAGGCAATAAATGAGGAACACACACTCAAAGACTTAACTCCAGGCCAATAGGTTTTATATAGAAAATAATTAATTTATTTTAGAACCACAAGATTCACTATTTGAGGTAAGTACATAAAATGCAAGGTACTTCACACAGGTAAGTACAGAACTTTGATTTAAAACAGTAATACACAGTTTTGGTTAAATGGCAAAAATCAATAGTTCCTGGGGAGGTAAGTTTGGTTAGGTTTTTCAGGTAAGTAAAGCACTTATACAGTCAGTCTCCTGGGCATAGGCAGCCCACTGTTGGGGTTTTCAAGGCAACCCCAAAGCCACAGTACCAGCAACAGAGGGCCGCTCAGGTGCAGAGGTCAAAGCAGAAAGCCTATGGAGAACAGGGGTGCTCCGGTTCCAGTCTGCTAGCAGGTAAGTACCTGCTTCCTCGGGGAGAAGACAAGTGGGGTTTTGTAGAGCAATGGAGGGGGCACACACAGAGGCACACAAAAAACCCTCAGCGGCACCGGGGTGGCCGGGTGCAGTGTGCAAAGTAGGCATTGTGTTTGCTATTGAAAGCCATAGAGGGACCCGGGGGCATTCTAGAGATGCAGGCAGGGCACAGGGGGGCTTCTCGGGCCAGCCATCGACTGGGCTAGGATGAGGGCCGCCTGCTCTTCACTCCTGCACTGGTAGGTGGTTCCTCTCGGTCCTGGTGCTGCAGGTGCAGTGCTTGGTCCAGATGTTGGGTTCTTTAGTTACCAGGCAGTCATGGTCGGGGGAGCCTCTGGATCCTCTCTGCAGGTATCGCTGTAGGGGTGCAGGGGGTCGACTCAGGGTGTCCATGTCGTTGGAGTCACCTGGGAATCCTCTCTGCCGTGTTGGTTGTCATGAACTCGAGCCCGGGGCTTCGGGTGCAGCGTGTGAAGAGTCATGCCTCTGGCGGGAAGTGAAAGTCTCTTTAAAGTTGTTTCAAAATTGCAAGTTTGTTGCAGTTTCTGAACAGTGCCACTGTTCTCTGGAGGTTCTTGGTCCTTTGGGTGCAGGGCAGTCCCCTGAGTCCTCAGAGGTCGCTGGTCCCACTGGATGCATCGCTGTGAAGGTTCTTTGAGTCTGGATACAGGCCGGTAAGGCTGGGGCCAAGTCAGTTGTCATCTCCGTCGTCTCTGCGGTGCTTTCAGGTCAGCAGTCCTTGTTGTTGTAGGTTGCAGGAATCTGATTTCCTGGGTTCAGGGTCACCCCTAAAAACTCAATTTAGGGGTGTGTTTAGGTCTGGGGGCAGTAGCCAATGACTACGGCCATGGAGGGTGGCTACACCCTCATTGTCCCTCCTCTCTGAGGAGAGGGGGGCACATCCCTATTCCTATTGGGGGAATCCTCCAAAATTAAGATGGAGGATTTCTAAAGGCAGGGGCACCTCAGCTCAGGGCACCTTAGGGGCTGTCCTGACTGGTAGGTGACTCCTCCTTGTTTTTCTCATTATCTTCTCTGGACTTGCCCCCAAAAGTGGGGGCTCTGTCCAGAGGGGCGGGAGTCTCCACTAGCTGGGATGCCCAGGAGTGCTGTAACAACAGGCATGAGCCTTTGAGGCTCACCACCAGGTGTTACAGTTTCTGCAAGGGGAGGTGAGAAGCACCTCCACCCAGTGCAGGCTTTGTTCCGTGCCACAGAGTGACAAAGGCACTCACCCCATGTGGCAAGCAACTCGTCTGGTTGTGGCAGGCTGGCAGGAACTGGTCAGCCTAACAGTAGGAGTCGGACTGGTATGCAGGGGACATCTCTAAGATGCCCTCTGTGTGCATTTTGCAATAAATCCCACACTGGCATCAGTGTGCATTTTGTTGTGCTGAGAAGTTTGATACCAAACTTCCCAGATTTCAGTGTGGCCATTACGGAACTGTGGAGTTCATATTTTACAGACTCCCAGACCATATACTCTTTATGGCTACCCTGCACTTACAATGTCTAAGGTTTTGCTTAGACACTGTAGGGGCATAGTGCTCATGCAACTATGCCCTCACCTGTGGTATAGTGCACCCTGCCTTAGGGCTGTAAGGCCTGCTAGAGGGGTGACTTACCTATGCCACAGGCAGTGGGCTAAGAGCATGGCACTCTGTGGGGAGTGCCATGACGACTTTGTCATTTTCTCCCCACCAGCACACTCAAGCTGTGAGGCAGTGTGCATGTGCTGAGTGAGGGATCTCCAGGGTGGCGTAATACATGCTGCAGCCCTTAGAGACCTTCCCTGGGCACAGAGCCCTTGGTACCAGGGGGACCAGTTACAAGGGACTTATCTGTGTGCCAGGGCTGTGCCAATTGCCCAGGGAGGCATTTCCCTACAGCACGCATTAAAAATAATGCTAGAACCAAACATTAGAAGTTACATTGTCATTACAGTAGGTTGAGACTGACCACTAATGAAAGTAGATTCCCTTCCAGTTCTAGAAGAATTGAGAAAACCTGACCTAGGTGCCCTATCACCACGGCTTCTCTCAGGAAGAACATTTTTGGATTTGACACTGAGGATCTTAAAGCCACTTGGTTTCAATGACAGAATTGTGATGAAGTCTTTTTATGAGCCCCTTCGTTTTAGAACCCAGATGATATTTGAGAGTCTAGGATCATTATCACTACATTTTGTTTTACCTTCAGTTGATCCCTTTTAAGATACATTCACTTCAGTCTGATTGTGGTCATCTCTCCGACATGTTTGTAATTCCTCCTGCATAAATTCTCATTTTTCTCTGCAGTAACAGGCCCTATGTGTTACATGGCCCACCCTGCATCACTTGGCCTGTTATTTGGTTGGTCTTCGCTTCCTTCCTACTCACACCCTAGAGTTACCTATTGGGAGTGCTTGACTTTTTTTTTTACCTAAGCCCCCTCAGTAATTTTGTTATGCATCTGTCTTTGTCACAATCTGGTTTTCCATACTCTTTTGATGTATTCACATATGTCTATTTTGTTCTGTCTGCAGTTTCCTTTGTAGTTTTCTGGAGGTCTGCACCTTTAGTATGTTTCCCTTTTGCATTGTTGGTCATGTGCTCCTCTTTCAGCATTGCCTCCTCCTTCAAAACCTGATGAGATCTGTGCTCTGTGCATGGCACTCCCTGATTGCCCAGGTGGCAGTCGCATTTGGAGTGCCACCAAGCTACCCATGTTTTGGTTTAGCCTTTTCCTTTTGTCAACCAGTTGATGGAAAACTTATATTTACCTTTTCTGGCACAGTGTCACTGGTGCTACGATGGTACCTAGAGTTCCAGGGCCGATGGATCTCTTCAGACATGGTTATTCACTTTACTATACACAGGATTCCTAAGTTAACATTTTATTTCGCACATTCGTGTGTTTACTAATTCTAGCTATAGGTACTCAAATAACTATGTCACTTTGCCGATTTAGTGTGTTTATCCTTGCTAGTCACGCGTAATTGTTCTCACTTATTTTACTGCATGGCTTGTGTGCAATCTTGCCTCTACCACCAGACCCAGCCATTTCATTAGGGGTGGCTTGTAACTGATTTAGATTCTGTTCCTAGCCCTTCTTAATCAAACGGTTCGGTGGACCTGCTTTCTGTTGCACCCCATTTTGTTTCAACTCACTAGATCTCTGCTTCTTTAGTTCAGTCTTTGTAGTTTTTCACCACTGCGCTCACCACAATCTTTCTCAGGTTGTTTTCCTTTATTGTTGATAGTTTGCCTGATGGTGATTGACCTGAACAGACAACATTTTTCCAACTATTTGGACTAGCTTCGTATGTATTCCTACTTGTTTAGGCACATTGGCTTTGATCTTTTAAATACTTAATTGAAGATACAATTTATTCATGGTTTTTCACTGTCATCACTGTCTATATTTTCAACTGAAATTCATTAGATGCTTTCATGGTGTGACACCATGTCATATTTTGGTCTTTCAAACACGTTTCTCATATAATATCTATACTACTCATGAACCACCGATGGTGCAAAATACATTCAGCAGAATTTGATGAAGATAAGTCCATGAACAATAAACATTCGTTGATCGAAATATTGGAACATTTTGGTGTTTTACGATTTCTGTCCTACGTGACATGATTAGTGAGTTAAAAACTCCCTGGAAATATTTCTGCAGCCATCTGCTATCGCTAGAGCAAGGTGGAATTCGGACAACTTTCCAGCTCTTATTGTAGCAGTATATGTGTCAGAACACTACATTGGTGCACGGAAGAAAATGCAAGACCATCCTCCTTTATTATTCTGGAACGTCCCCTAGGTTGTGGCACTGAAGACCTACTGATGTTCTTTCTGACAAAAACGCAGCCAGCATGGCTAACAGATGGACTGTCAATTGAACTGAAAAAGAGCACATACTCTTAGCCATTTACAAGAAGATGCTGAAACAATATTACCATCCCTTCAAGAAATAAATGAAGCAGCACAGAAACCCACAGGAAGACAACAAAAGATATGTAAACTTAAATGCCTCTTAAGGAAATTCAACAATCATGAACTGCACTCACCCATATTAGCCAAATACCCTAAAGCTCTAAGGATCCATAGAGGCATATGTAAGAAACCAACTTTTTTTTTTTTTTACAGTGGACATAGGGGTTTTATTGATAAAAGGAATGCCAGATATAATACATGTTAACTTGATCTCATTCTAATAACGAATGTAGTACTATGAAATATGATCACAGCTACTTAATCAGAGACTGATGTTCGGAAACAAGAATTAACATTACCATTACAAGTGAAGTCAGAAGAATGGATCAAAATCTTGGAGACCTTTAATAAACACATTGGCATCTTACAGAATGAGACTAAAGAAAATTATGTAAATTCAAATGTGTTACACTTGATTATAAGCTTGACATAATACATACCTGGCAAAAGTATTACAAAGTTAAGACAAACAACAACACAGGTAGATTATGTCTCTTCACCAGATAGCAGTAGTGAAGATGACAATAACAAACACTGACAAACAGTAGAGTTCAATTCATCTATGAAGAAGAATGCAAGTAATTTAGCTGACATCCCGGAAACTAGCTTCCCAAAGGAGGATGAATCGGTACAGCTAACTGTAAGTGAACTGACTGAGCCAGAAATTGCCACCAGAAATAATTAGCCAGTCACCTCATTGTTTCATTTTTTAGGTCAAGAAAGGGAACCATCCAAAAGACGTGCCACCAGGAGCAGAACAAGACACTTGTGATTAACATTTCTAAGTACCAACTTATAAAACTAGGGGAGAAAGTCTTATAAAACAAAACATCTATTGTACCAGCTACTTAGCACACTCAATATGAGCCTGGTATTGTACACCTTGAATTTGTGCTTAAACGTATCCTGAAAGACATATTCTCTATAGCTCGTAAACTGAATTTTTTTTTCCAGTAAAGACAGCTGTGAGTAGAAGCAGTGCAGGAAGCACTCTGTGTGTGAAGCACCTATCATTGATAAGGTACAGACCTATCTCAAAAACTTATACTTTTAGAACTCAACTGCCTCAACTACAACAGCCAGAATTTTAAAAAGCAGTGTAATTCAGAAGGAACATTTATGCTTAAACAAAGTTAGCTCAAAAGGAACCATTGCCATCAGAATAGTAGACAAGGGTTGTCTGGTAAATATCTATGTTTGAAGATTCACAAACATATACTTGATCCTTGTGGCAGGCCCATCTTAACAGCTATACAATCTATTTAAGAACCTTTGGACAAATATGTAGACAAACTCCTTCATCCTATTGTAGAAGAAGTTCCGACCTAGATTAAGATTCAAACAGATTTTGAAAGGCAAGCCCATGAACGAGTGAAAGTGATGGGTGTGAGGTGGCAGGGTTAAAAGCACACAATACCTACAAGTCAAAGCGCTTGCACGCTCAACCTAGTGAAGGTAAACAATGAATAGTAGCGAGGATCACAAACTCTCAAAAAGCACTTGTAAAGATGTCATTGTTATGATCCTGTGGCTTCCGGGTTCCCAGTCTCATAATCCAAAAATGTTCTTGCTGAGAGAGGCAAATGGTGCGACGGTCAACGTAAGCAGTTTTTTCCAGGACTTTAAGGACATGGAAACAAATCTAGGTCAGACTGTGGCCAGTGCTATCACTGTCAGCCTAATGTAACGCCAATGGTTACGTCTGAATATTGGTTCTAATTTACTCACTTATAGAAATCGTAATTTTGCAGCTGGTCTTACCCACATATCCTTTGCTCTCAAGGCATTTTCTCATTTAAATAGAGTTTGCAGTTTGACGCGTCGCATAATCTTTGCTCTTTAATAGGGCTGGCTGTCAGAGGATGATACAGAAGGTCTCCTTAATTACGATGGAGCAATGAATGCAATTCAAACAACGGAAAGTGCGTTCTTCCGTTTCTGCGAAGTCAATTGTCCAACGGTTTGAGGCTTGTTTGAGGTCACATTTTTTAATGTTCGTGTCCCTCTTGTATGCCATCAGGGAAGGTTGACACAGTGCAGAGTTAAGTTCTTCATCTTCTCTATGAGGAATTGGTGCCTGTGAATTATCTTCCAAATATTCTAACTTTGAGTTCTATATTTGCTTACAAAGATGGGATGGGTCTGTTGATTTGTAGAGTGGTTATACATACCAGAGATTGTCTAGTTTGTTGTCCCACTTGTTTCTAAGCTTCATTGACAGTTTCCATTGCTTATCCACATGCTTTGAATTTATCCAGTACTTTAGTCTCTTCTTTCAGGTATTCTAACGGACTGTGCACTATGGGTTTCGTTTGGAAGAGTTGTGAATGTGAAAGGTGAAAAATGAGGCTTCTGTGTTAGAGATCAGTAGCATGCAATAAGATGTTATGAACTGTTGGTTTAGTTTATTTACAGTGTGATTTCCCAGTTAGAAAGCTGCAGATGAAAATCAAGCATTTCGTCCATCATCTGCTCTTTTTGCTTTTGTCGCCCTCAGTGGGAAGGGTATACCCAGGCATGGGTCCCATGCTCACTGTGCCACTGGATTCAAGCTAGCCTGGATGACGAAGGGTGATACCCTGAAACCGGTACCAGGATGCTGGTTTCCAGTCCAGGGAGGACCTGGCTTGGCAGTTCGGGCTAGGCTGTTCCCATGGGGAACAGGGTCAAGACTGATTTGCATTTGGCTGGGTCCAAACTGCGGTGGCGTGGTTGACAGAAAAACAATGGATTAAACCCAGCTCTTTGTGACTGGAGGTGAATGTTTGCTTTGTTCAGCATTCCATCCATCGTGTTCTTTTTGCTGCCATAAGTGGGAAGAGTGTGCCCAGATGTGGGTCCTGTGCTCACTGGGCCACTAGATTCAAGCTAGCCTAGCTTATGAAGGGTGATACCCTGAAACCGTTCCCAGGATGCTGTTTCCAGTCCAGGGAGGACCGGGCTTGGCAGTTTGGGCTGGACTGTTCCCATGGGGAACAGGTTCACAACTGATTTGCATATGACTAGGTCCAAACTGGGGTGGCTTGGTGGGCAAACAAATGATGGATTAAACCCAGATCTTTGTGCCTGAGGGAGAATGTTTGCATTGCTCAGCATTCTGTCCATCATCTGTTATTTTTGCTCTCTTCCAATATAATCCATAAAAATATTGGTGTACCATGATGCTCCAAGTGACCCCATAGTTTTTCTACCGCCTTGCAGACTGATCCTGTTACATAGATAATTGCATGTTTGCCGATATACTTCAGCGTGGGTGAACTATTTTTTCTTTTGTTTCTCCCCTTTTGGCTCCATGGCGCTCACAACGCCAACACCACAAACTCCATCAGCGGGTTTTGGAGCGCTGGTCACATTGTTCACACTGTTACCTGATCAGAGTAATTTCTTTTGGCTCTCCCCTTCGTGCTCCATAGCTTTCCCAAAAACACCATAATTGATAAATGCTTTACTAAAAAACACAGAAACTCTAGTGGCTCTCCCGGCACAGCAGGAGAGCATGTACTACAGTATTCGCTGCACTCAGGAAAAGTCGCCCCATAATGCTTTGCAAGCATTCTTTTTCAGAACATGTTTGCCCATAACTCAGCCTGTGGTGGTCCTAGGACAGTGAGACCACCACCACAATGTTCAGCATGACACACTATCTGTTTAGATAGTCTCTGGGTCCCACACTAGGTAAGTGGGGACCCCAAAATAATAACCCCTTCCACCATTTAGGTCCTTTTTACCCTCTGTTACAGCTGGAATTTTTTTCACAGCTTGGAATAGTTTGTGTTTTAACAGTCTTAGTATTGCAGTAGGCCTCCTAGGCCTGAAAATGTGTAAGGTGCTATGGGGCATATTTATAATTTATAATGCAAAACTGCACTAATGCAGTCTTGCATCAAAAGGTTTTGCACCAGCTTGTGCCATTCCTGAGCACCAGCCAGGTGCCATATTTATGGAATGGCACAAGCTGGTGCAAATGGTGGGCTAGCGTAAAAAAAAAAAATGACATTAGCCAGGTGGGGGTGGCGGTATGGAAGAAGGGGGCTTTGCACCAAAAAATTACATTACGCCTCTAACCAGCCTAGCTTAATTTTCTGATGCAAAACTATCCATACCATGTGATTCCTGTCTTAAAAAGGACATGAGTAATTTCCAGCACCCCCAATGGCCAGCCCAGGGGACCAGGGTTCCCTGGGCATGGCCATTGCACCCTGTGCCATGCAGTGGACCCAAAGTTGGGCCCCCAATGGCACTTTAATTTAAAAAAATAAAATACTTACCCTACTTACCTGGTATGGGGTCCCCCATCCTCCGATGCTCCTCTGGTGTGGGTGTTCCTGGGGCTTGAGGAGGGCACCTGTGGACCCATTCCATGGTGTTTAACCATGGAAATTGGTCCCCAGGACCCATAACGCCTTGTCTGACCCGGGCGTTAAATAATGGTGCAAAGAAAGCTTTGCACCAATATTTAGCCCCTCCTCCTACCTGTGAGTCATTTTAGCACTGGGAATTGATATGGGGCTATGGAGTTAAAACCATTTTTTAGATGGGAACACTTACCTTGCATCTCAATGACGCAGGGTAGGTTTACGCATTTTCAAAACGGTGCAAACTCCAAAATGTTGACGTTAGACGGGTCTAACGTCAAAATATAAATATGGACTTAGTTTTGCACCGAATTTGCGTAAAAAAAATGAGGCAAGTGGAGTATAAATATGCCCCTATGTCCTCTAGGAGCTGAATGTACGGTTGCACTATATTACTTAGTGCCATTCTATTTTCATGTGGGTATGCCCTTTAGAGGCTAAATATATGGTTACATGACCATGTTTCTTATAAATGATATTTTTGTTGCAGTATTCTCTAGGGGCTGTTCTGAGCATTATAGTCAACAAACTACAATATTTGATGCACTGGTCCCATAATGCTTTGCAGGGCATTCCTTTACAAAACATTTTTGCTCATAACTCAGCACACGGTGGTACTAGGGCAATGGGGCCACCTTCAAAATGTTCACCACAACCTACTCTTTCTGTGCATATGTATAATAACTTGGCTAACCCATACCAACTTCTGTGCGAAACCCGCCACCCAGAAATAGTGAAGCTTTGCTTTCCCTTTTTCTGCCCACACTATTCTTGATCTTGATGTCAGCCACCTGCAGGAGGTGAAAACTTAACCCCACTTTCTCTATATGTCACCTTCCCAGCGCATATGCAACGTCTGAGCCACCACATCCTGAATGTGCAAGAGGTACAAGTCCATCCCCATGAATGACAGATGTACTCCATCCCCCCGAAAAAAACTCAACTGCATCGTATGAGAAATCTGTCTGTTCTATCCTCCCTACATTGTTTTTCCTACAAAAAGTCCTCATCTCCTTATTTATCTTCAGCCTAGTTTTTTCAGTCACGAATGGTTTAACAGCCCCCTCCACTCTGCGCAGAATAAACTCTGTCCAAATTATATGCGTTCCTGACCATTGTTTTTTAATCTTTAAAATGTCTTCTTTCATCCCGCCTCAATGCTACCCCCTTTTTGACCACTAGATCATTCTCTCCCAGGTGTATTGGCAACAAATCAGGACATTGTCCCCAAATCAATAGTTTGTTTAAACACTGTAGGATATCTCTCCATCTCACACCCCATTTCCCATACCAGTGAAAATTAAGTAATGCAGAATTAAATCCTAAATTGGCACGGTGGTTACTCTCTCTCGCCTGTCTTTCTGCCCATTTAACAAATGAATGGCCCACGAGCCAGGCGATAAGAGCTGGCACGTCCGGGCCTGGGACAGCAACTGAAAAACCCAAAATGACTGTAAGCCAACCACCCTTTACTGACAATCCTCTCATCCCCATATGTAATGCCGAAAGCAGTGCAATGTCCATCTCCTTAATCTTTTTATACTGCCACTCCCACACCCCCTTCGCACTGATTCTGGTGTGTCACACCAATCCTAAAGCAATCCGTGCCATAGCATGTAGCCCCAACCCCGATCCTCACCAAAACCTTCTGTAAAACTTCTAACAGCTGATACGCCGTTACTATACAAGATAGGTGCAGGGAAAACGTCCCTCTTTACTGCTGTCCTCCTTGCCCTCAGACGGCCTACCCATCTTAGTAGACACACCTCTTCTGACGTGTAAGAGCACAATACAACCTCAGGTCCTTTTCCTCTCTGGTCTGTCTTTGACCTGTGTAACCATACCTTCAATCACCTTTTGCTTCAAGACACTTTTTCCCATCTGATTCCTCTGTTCCTTTTATTGCCCAACAAGTCAGACACCTTGAATGCCCCAAACAACATCCACACCATCAATGTGGAGAACAGAATCATCTCATCCTCATCATAACACGTCGTAGGTAGACCTCTCAATACTGCACAAAATAACTCCCATGTCAATGGTTTTCTTCTAGGACCTCGATACCCCTGACCCCGAGCCATCCTTCCAATGTGTGTGCCCCAAGCTCGCCCACTGATGGGGCATATCCCCATAATAACTTACACATGAATGTAATACACGCCAGCTTCCCTGCAATGGCCATGCGAAACGGACCCTTCTCAATTAACACCAGTATAAATTGAACTACAACCTCCGCTCTGTCCCGGACCGCCCTCCTCCACTGAGCCCCACTCCTCAAAAAATCCCTGGCAGATTGTCTATTGACTATTTGTACCACTGCCATATTATCAATATAAAACAGCACCCTCTTATGTGCTAGTCGATGTCCCCATAATGTTACCAACACTACCAAAGGAAAGAATTCTAGAAAAGGGACACTTCTCCCCCCTCACTTCCCCTCCCTGGGCCATTCCTCTGCACACCATTGACCTTGCCAGTAGAGGCTAAATCCTGACCCCCAACCGCATCTCTCGTACACTTGTGCATCCCAGTTGAGCTCCGTTAAGGACAATAGTGGTATTCCATTGAATGGTTCCAAAAAAGACCCCCCACATTTGTAAGCCTTGCCTGATAATGCTAGCCCCAGTCGCCTACAGAATGTACTCCCAGCTCTGACCACCCGGCATGCAAAATAAGATGACCTTGCTGCGCTTGAACTTCTTTAACCGCCACCTTTTCTCTGCTCAACATGAAGTCCAACAACAAGCTCATTGTCAATTTTTTGTCTGTCTGCAAACGAGCCTCCATTGCTTCTGAATCAATCTCAACACCCAGGAAGGACCGAACGTGCTGGGTCCTACTGTTTTCTCTGGTGCTAAAGGGACTCCCAGATCCCCCATGACCTCTTGGAAGTTAGCCAACATGCCCTTGTATTCAGCCGTCTCTGCTTTTCCCACGAAGAAATAGTCATAGTGTGTCACCCATGTCTGACCCATTGCCCATGTGAAAGCCCACTGTAGAAATGTGCTAAAACACACAAAGCACAAGATATAGAGCATCCCATCGGAAGAGACTTATCTATGTACCATGTATACCGAGTAACCGAAAGTCTGCCGGGTGCACCGGCAAGAGTCTGAACGCAGACTCAATATCACTTTTTGCCATTAAGGCGCCCCTTCCTACATTCTCCACCATAGCCATTGCCACATCAACTAAATAATAGTTGACTGACGATAACTCCCCCACAAAATAGTCATTGACTGATGGCCCTTCTGGCCAAGAGAGATGCTGAATCAAGCAGAATATTCCCTTCTCTTTTTTTTTTTTTATTTTTTTTTTTTAGGTACCAACCCTAAGAGGGAGACAATCAAGTTCGGCATGGGCCCATCGTCGAATAGGCCTGCCGTATGTCCTTCCCTAACCTCCTTCATTATTTTCTCCTGTACAACTTCCTTCAAAGCTTCTACTGATTTTAAAAAAAATGCCCACCTCCTTGTTCTGGGCCCCTCGTATCCCAAACGAAAACCCCATGTAAACCCCTCCTCCAAAGTCCTACTGTCTTCTGTCCTGTCGTAGTGAGCTAGCCAGGCCCTCATTCTGTCCAATTTAATGAGCGCAATCGCTTTTCCCCACAGGTCCTTGTCACCCACGACTACTCAGGAAGTCTGAGTATTGCTGATCCTGCCGATGCATGGCAGAGCCTTGTGCTTGTGCCCAGTTCCCGATTGCTGTATGTGGTGTCCCCCAGCACCATAGCAGTGCACCAAGGCATGTCTACCACTGCACTTAGAGCATTTGTGCCGAAACTTACAGTATTCCCTTGTGCAGAGGTATTTATTAAAGTCCCAACAAGTCCTTCCTTGTACCCTCTGTCCTTTGGCTGTGTTCCCCACCCCTCCTCAAGTAGGGCAACCCTGAAAGGGCTGATACATGACTGGCAACCCACTGGCAGTAAAAATGGTCTTACCAAACTTGGCTGGACCCATTGTGTTGTGCCACAAATCAGAGTCAACACCCTCCATTGTATATCAGGATCTGCCGCCATTTGCGCACAAATTTGTCATCATATTGCACCCAGGCATAACCCACATAATTATTCTGTGCTTTCCTGATAGTATCCATATATTTAAAAATTGCTTCACACCTCTCTGGATGTTTCTCACAATATGCGCTTGCATAAATCAGAAAGGCTGCCGTCCAGTTCTTGATCGTCAGGGGAACCTCCGGATGCTTGGCCAATTCATAGTCCTCCTCCTTTGATCCTTTTTTACCCCTCAATTCCCTGTGTAGAAGCTTCACCATCTCCACATACTCCCCATTCCATATTTTTTCCCTTGTCGCCTGCATGAGATATACCTCTAGTGGCTTTGAAGCTCCCATATACAGCAGCTTTTTAACCTTAAGCTCTTTGCTTTCTTTCCTGTCCCCCATTGCTCTCTGTAACTCTCCCATCGGATTTGTTTTGAGACATTTCCGTCGCTTCTTTGCCCTTCGCCCCCATCTCCCCATCACCACTCCTTCACCTATTTTGTCTTCATGACCTTTTACATCCTTTTCTGTCGCCTAATTGCCTTGTGTTTCCCTGCCTACCCTGTGTCTTTTACATACTTTCCACTGTGCAATCTCAATTTTCGTTCTTACCACTCTGCCGTGTTCACCCCTACTGAAACCATGATTGCTTGTTTTGGCACCCCCCACACCGGTCTTACTTGGCACCAGAATCGACTCCCGTACTGGAGCCCCTTTCTTCGCCATCTGGTTTCCTCTAGCGTTCTGTATAACATCCTGTGTTGATGCCTCATGAAAATAGCCCCCCTCCATTCTCTTCCCTGTACCCAGCATTCTTCTTCCTCCCCTTCCTGTCGTTCATCCTCAACCAAATGACCCTCCTCCAGAATGTCCTCCTCATAGTCTAGATGGACTCTTTCCCCTTCCGTTCCGTATGTTGTAACTGTGGCTGACTGTGGTGCCTGCCACTACAGCCTTGGATATATAACACACTTCCCTCTCTGTCAGTCTCCTGATGGGGTGGGTTGTACCATGCCCTTCCTCCCTCTCCCCTGACACCTTCCAGGGCGCAATGTGATATTCCTGGCCAGTAGCCGTACCCTGCTCCCTGGCCTGGTGCGCTGCTGAGGTCATATTAGGCCTTCGTGTGGTAGTGAAATTGACGCCCATCGCTGGTGTCTGGCTGGCCACACCTTCTCTTCCCCTCAGGGTCTTGGGGCCGTACCGGGCACCCCCTCGTCCTTCTCGTTGCTGCTTTTCGGTGTCTGCAAAACATGTATCAGATATGTTGTACTGCCTGTTGTTTTGCGCAGTTCCTTTAAACCCTCACTGTATATAACCCTACCCTTAGCATCGACCTCCCCCTTCCCAACTATGGGGCCATGAGGCTTTCTTCATTGTGTAAACTTTCAACTGCTTTATCTCCTTTCCACTGTTTTCCCCAGTTCTCACACCAAGGTCAACATCCTTTACTCTGATTCCTACTCTCCTCCCCTTCCTCTACATCACTCCACTCCAGTGCCTCTATGTATCCTTTTACCCCACTGCCAGGATATGTATCTCCAGGCATTTGCAATATGTTTATGGCCAGGTGCTACTTTTCTCCACCGGTACCCTATCTAGGCATCCCTCCGTGCCCAACATGCTCACCCCTCACTGCTCATCAGCCTCATCATCACTGGTCTCCACCCCATACATCTGTATCCACTCTTTCTCCTGCCATATTAACCCCTCTGCCTGCCCACTCCTACTCCCTTCCTGCCGGTAACCTTCCCCCTCCACTGCATTAAATACCCGCTTTGTCCCTCCTTTCTGCACCACCCTCCTTGCTGCCCTTACCACCACTTTACCTCTGGGGGCCATTCCCCTGCCCCCTTGTCCATGAACACCTTTAGTTTCGGAGAGCAGCAGACTACCGGCACCGGTGATCCATCCCGGCCATATTGCTATCACGAGGCCCCACCCCTGTGCCTCCCATCGCGCACCCGCTTCTGCATCCCAGCACTGCCAAGGCAGCTCTGCATGCACGCAAGCGGCCTCGTGCACTCTCCTCACTCACCCTCCAGCATGAGGACGGCGCAGCGGGGCACTCGCCCGTATCGCTACACCCACAGACGCCTTCCTTATTGGGCAGGCAGTGTCCCCGGAGCCCCCGACTAATAGGTCGAGTCATCCTGCCTCCTGCAGGAGTTCTACGGCCTGCACCACTCGCGCATCGCCTATAATGGCTATCACAGTAAGGAACTCTATTGCCTTTGCTGCTAACACTAATGAGCTACTCTATAGGTCACACTGCAAGTTGCAACCCATAACGACCGTTAAAATGCCTAAGGAAAAAAAATGCTCCTATGCTACTGCTAGTCGGACAAAAGATTTTCCTAAAATAGTGGCAGGTGCCTAAAAATGCCCACCTATATACTATAACGCCCAACGCTTGCCCAAAAAGCCCATTGTGCAGCTCTGAGCTGCTCCATTCCCCAAACTAACCTGGGGGGAGACCTCCCTGTGGTCGGCAGCCCCAATTTCCCTTTCTTGGCTGTGTTTGTGCTACTATGGTATTGGGCCATTTAATTGACAGGTAGTAATTATGGCCTCATTACGACTTTGGGTGTCTTTTTATAAGACCGCCAAAGCCGCGGGTGCCAGAAGACCGTCAGTGCTGGCGATCTTCCGACCACAATATCACGAGTACAGAAGGATTTCCACCACTTTTTGGGTGGAAATCCTCAAGTAGTCATGATGGTTGTTGGAGGCACATGGGCGGTTCCACCAAAGGCCCCGCCCCTCCAAAAGGGCTCCACCAGCCGTATTACGACCTGACTGTGTCCTGATGGCGTGGCGCTGTCGGCGGTGGAAGCGCCCGTTCCCTGATGGACGACCTCCTCACCAGACAAGATAAGTCAGGTGTCTGACTGGGGAGGGTGGTGAGAGGGTGTGGGGTATTGTGTGTGAGTGGGTGTTGTCTGGGTGTGTGCATGTATGTGTGTATGCATGTGTGTATGGGTGTTTCCATGGGTGTGTGTATGCGTGTGTGCATGGGTATGTGTATGTTGGTGTGAATGTATGGTTGAATGTGTGGTTGAATGTGTGGTTGAATGCGTGTAAGAATGTTGAAGTGAGTGCGTGTATGAATGCTGAGGTTAATGCGTGTATGGATGCTTGTGAGTGAATACGTGTATGTCAGTGTTGGTGTATGAGTGTATACGGGGTGCATGAATGAGTGTATGCAGAGTGCATGTGGGTGTCTAGGTGCGTGTATGCAGGGATGGGGGATGGGGGATGCTGTACTAGAAGGGGGTGGGGACAGGGGAGTGGAGGGTGCTGTGCTAGAAGGGGGGGTTGGGGGCACTGTTCTGGTAGGGTGTTGGGGAGTTCTGGTATGGAGGGGGGTGGAGGGGTATTTGGCTTGGGGGGGGAGGGGAGGAGTCGTCTGCTGGAGACACAAAAGAAATTTCCTGTTACCTGTAGCCTTTCCGCCAGGGTTTTCGGAAACCCTGGTGGAAAGCCGACTCCTAATACCGCCAGCAGTGTTCATTGGACCGCCGGGTTGGAGATGCTAATCTCCTGCCCGGCAGGTCCATCCGCCCTGGCGGTACAGACGGGGATGTGGCGGGTTGGCAGCGGCCAATCCACCACATTCATTATGTGGCGGTCTTCACCACCAGCCGTCGGCAGTCAAACCTCCACCGTGGCCCTGGCGATCAGAAGTCTGCCAGGATCATAATGAGGGCCTATGTTTTTTTAAAATGTTCCTCAGAATGTCTAACGTCTCGCTTAGGAAAGTTGATAATCCTATTACATTACTTAATCATCAACCAATGTTATTCTGAGGTCAAACCCCATAAAACAAAAAAAATATACAATGCATAAACAATATAAAAAACATAAAAACACACAGATTGATATTAGTATTTACAATAGAAATTGTTCCTATCAAGTGAAACAAAATTCAGTGAATCTCAGAAGTATAAGTGCCTTAGAGATCCCAGCCTGATTTCTTCCATGTAATCCAAACGCAGTAAAGACATTTACTCATGGGACACCCAATACAGAATGAAATGTCAGACTGTAATGTTCTAAACGTCTGAAGCTAGTTCCTAAAACTTAAATAAAGGTATAATGGGCGAATTCATTTCTTCCGTGCCTGATAATATGCATAGTAAAAAAAAAAAAAGGAAAATGCCCAATGTTTCAGGCAACGCGTTCATTGCACGTTACAATTGTTATTTGCAATGGCACCTCTGGTCCATTTATTCGAGAAACTCCCAATTCCTAATGTATCATGCCGAAACAATAAAAAGAGTTTTGCCCTGCACCGGTAAAATTGTATCTAAACAAGGTTCAAAAGCTAGCACTGGTTTTTCTCTAGACACTTTTCTGAAAGACTGCCCTTGAGACCATTCTTCTGACTAAGACTCACCATATACTCCCAATAATTATTTATTTAAATCTATTTTAAAAGCCCACAAGTATAGAATCTAGATCTATCCACACGTTTTCAAGACCGAAATTACTCAACCAGACCATCACATGTTGAAGCCAGGGCACAGTACCAGTTGGATCCAGCCCGAAGATCTCCGTAAGGCCTGCCCTGTGAGCGGCAACATCAGGCGTTGCCCATACTCTTAGGCCCTCATTATGACATTGGCGGTAAGTACCGCTTACCGACATGCTGACTGCCGCCAACATATCGCAGCGGTTTGCCACTACCCATATTATGACAAACACATAGCAATCCGTTACTATACAGACACACTCACAAGTCCGCCAGCCCAAAGGTCAGTGATAAACTGGCGGTAGCAAAACCCACACTGTTACGCCAACAGAACTACGACCACAGCATTATGACCCACGAATCACCACTGCGGACATTCACTTGCGGTAAACCATTGGCTGTACATACCGTTGCACTCAAAATACACACACACACATACAAAACAACACCACATTGGTCAATTTGAATAACACACAACTGACACCCATATACACACCACTATAAAACACACACACACATTACCCACAACCCTTTTCGACTCAAAACAATTGCCACTAGAGAGAAATACAGCAAGTGCACCCACACAACGAGAGCCACAGAACACCATCACCCGTACACCATCCACGCACCACACAGCACACACCCCAACACATCACCCAACACACCCCACTCACACTACACCCATGGCACCACAAAGACACCCCAGGTTCTCAGAGGAGGAACTAAGGGTCATGGTGGAGGAAATCATCCGGGTAGAGCCACAGCTATTCGGATCACAGGTGCAGCAGACATCTATTGCTAGGAAGATGGAGCTATGGTAGAGAATCGTGGATAGAGTCAACGCGTGTGACAGCAGCCAAGAACACGGGATGACAATAGGAAGAGGTGGAACGACCTACGGGGGAAGGTGCGTTCCGTGGTTGCAAGACACCAGATAGCAGTACAGAGGACTGGCGGTGGACCTCCACCTCCTCCCCTACAACTAACAATATGGGAGGAGCAAGTCTTGGCAATACTGCATCCTGAGGGCCTGGCAGGAGTAGCAGGAGGACTGAACTCTGGTAAGTCAAATCTCTATCACCCCCCTACCTGCATGACATCACATTCCCCCACCCTCACCCTCACTCCACCACCTCACATACACCCCACCATCACAACCCACCCCTCCCACTACCAAGCCCCTCATGCAACACTAATGCATGGACACCCATCACAGGCCTGCATGGACACCCATCAACAAAGCATGCACAATTGAGACAATCACCTATCCAACCAAATCATCACTCACACAAGCCTAAGCTGCCAGGGCAATCACAACCATATAGGGCAACACACCCATGCGCAAGATGTCACACGAAGAAACAATAACACTGCATTTACATCCCCACAGGTACCCCACCCAACGTCACCGGAGAGGAGGTGCCAGCCACATCCAGTCCCCCCACAGAAGAGGCCCACAGTGACGACAGCAGCTCTGCACGCCTGGATCAGGATGACCAACCTGGCCCATCAGGGACCTTCGGACAGTCGGTTACCCAGGCACAGTCCCAAACCACCACAGAGCCTCCCAACTCACGAAACACCTGCACAGTACCCACCCAGCGGGCCCATACCTCTGTCCCCAAGACACGTCAATCAGCAGTGTCTACCACTACAGGGACCCCAGGTCACACCACAAACACAGGATGATCAGGGACCTGGGGTCAGTGGCAGTGGGCACACGGTTCAGGGGACGGAGGCACAGGACAAGAGGGAAGCTGGGAGGACTGATGTGCGACAGGGGGAGGACAGGCCCAGGGAAGCAACTCTCCAGGAGGCACTCACCAACATCCTGGGAGCATACCACCATTCCCAGGAGACGACGTGCCAGATACTGCCCAAGTTGCAGGAGACCCAGCGGCTGCAGGCGGGACAGTACCTGGGGATCAGGGAGGACCTGAGGGACATCCAGAACAACCTAGTCACCATTGCAGGGGTGCTGGTAGACATGGCCAACACCATGAGGGAGGCAGTGGCACCCCAATGGGCCCCTGACACTAGCCAAAACGATGAACAGCCCTCCAACTATGCTGATGCTAGTGGACAGGAGGCAACTGCCACACGAACAACAGGCCACCAGCACCTCACCCCCTGCAGAAGGAGAACCACCCCGCAAACGGTCCCTGCGATCCAGGCAGAAGCCAGAGAACTTTGCCAAGAACCCCACCTGGAAATAAGACTCTCCTGATTGTCACCCTTGTGTCCCACTCTGTCACCCTGTCCACCTTCAAACTGCCATTGCTCCACTTCTTATGCCCTTTTGGACAATGCACCTGTGATACAAACAGACTGTAACTCTTACCTGGACTCTCCTCCACTACCACCCCCCAGCCTATAGAAATGCCCCATCCATTTATTAGCACATAAATAAACATCCTTGTAAGAAATACAAGTATTGAGTCTGTCAAGTGATAGAACTATGTATTCATTTAACAATCTGTAGACATTGTAATTCAACTGTACAGTGATGTATACATAGGTATAACCTGTAGTTGGCTGCAGTCAATACACCAGGAGCCAGAGTGGGGCACAGATATCTGTAAATAGACATGTCAAAGGGTACAGTAAGTGGCCATAGTAGTGGGAATGTCAGCCTGCCAGTGAAAATTGAAAATACAAAACTGCAATGGAAGGTGAAGTTACAGTGTCTTACCTGTGTGCCACTAGAAGTACTGTCGTATGATTGATGTTCTATTGTCCACATCCTCATCCTCTGCCTCATCTTCGTCACTGTCCACAGGCTTCACCACTGCCACACGCCCATCTCTAGCCTCATCCTCCTGCAGAAAAAGGCACCTGGCGACGTAAGGCAAGGTTGTGCAAAATGTAACATGCAACATGCCACGATGATCTGGCACACCTTCTTGGGTGAGTAGTACAGGGAACTACCTGTTAAATGGAGGCACCGAAACCTGGCCTTCAGGAAGCGGAATGTTCACTCTATAATTTTTCTTGTTCGCCCATGTGCATCATTGTAACGTTCCACTGCCCTTGTCCTGGGATTCCTCACTGGGGTCAGTAGCCATGAGAGGTTGAAGTAACCAGAGTCACCTGCAAATACCAAGGGATACCTGTTAGTCAGACACTAACCCTTAGGGCCAACCCCATACCCATACACCAACATATACTGGGTGGGGACCATGTGCCCACCTATTAGCCACACCCTGTGCCTCTGGAGTTGAGCCATCACATATGGGATGCTGCTATCCCTCACGATAAAGGCATCATGCACAGACCCAGGATACTTTGCATTGACATGGGAGATGTACTGGTACGCCAGGCACACTATCTGCACATTCATCGAGTGAAAGCTCTTTCGATTTCTGAACACCTGTTCATTTCTCTGGTGGGGGGACAAATGTCCCATTGCATAGAAGTCAGCTTTCGCTGTGGCCAAATCCTCCACCTGTGGGAAAACAATGTAGCTGCGCATGTGTTTTATCAGGGCAGACAACACTCTGGTCAGCACTATTGAGAACATTGGCTGAGACATTCCTGCGGCCAAGTCCACTGTCACTTGGAAGGAGCCGGTTGCCAAGAAATGGAGCACAGATAGGACTTGCACAAGAGGGGGGATCCCAGTGGGGTGACAGATAGCAGATATCAGGTCAGGCTCCAATTGGGCACACAGATCCGTGATAGTAGCTCTGTGAAGTATGTAGGTGAGTATAATGTGCCTGTCCTCCAATGTTGCCAAGTCCATCAGGGGTCTGTACATTGGGGGATGTCTCCATCTCCTATTCATCCGCAGTGGTTGCAATCTATGGGGCAAAATAGTGAGGATCCAGTCATAAAATGTACATTGTAGCCACAACAGTTCAATGCATTATGTGAATTCTAAATGTATTACTGGCACATGTCCTGTATGTACAGTTGTGATCTGTGACACAGTTATGTTCCATGCACTACCCCCCCCCCCCCCCATGAAATGGCATCCTTCTGTCCTGTATGGAGGGACAAGTGCAAATGGAAGTGAGGTAATTCTGCTGACATTGTGTGCTGTTGCGGGAGGTGGTCGGGAACCACCATGCAACTCCTCATTGGTTATAATTGGGCCCTATGGGTTACAGTGGCCAATGGTGATGTACACCGGCGGTGACGGTATGCACCGCCGCAGACGTCACCGCCATTTTCTATCTGTTCACTCACTTGCTACCTGACCTTCAACAGGAGAGGACCTACACTGCATGCGCTGCTGTGACCGATGTCTGGAACCTACCATGGCCTGTGTGACTGGGGAAAGGGCCACTGCCTTCAGCTCGGCGGAGTTGGAGAGACTGGTGGATGGGGTCCTACCCCACTATGGACTGCTGTATGGGCCTCCAGACCAACAGGTGAGTACACTGTGAGCACGATGCATGGGGCATGTATGCATGGAGTGCTGTGTGTGAAAGTCTCGTGTGGGGGGGTTGGAGGATGGGCCCTGGGCAGCGTGCAGCATGTATGCTCGGCCATGTCTGTGCGCAAGGGGATGGGAAAGAGCTATGGTGGGCCATGAGTGTAACAGGCAGGACGGTCTAACTAATACCTTTCCCTGTGTATGTTTCCTCTGCAGGTCAGCGCCCATCAAAAGAAGGGTATATGCGTGCCATCGCCAAGAATGTGTGGACCCTGGGGGTCTATGGAAGGCAGAGAACCACTGTTGGAAACAGTAGGAGGACCTGAGACACTGGGCACAGAAGACAACAGAGGCCCAGCTGGGGATGGTCTCACTACAAGGAAGGGGTGCCTGTCGAACCCTGATCCCCCTGATAGCCCGCATTCTGGCAGTGGCCTTTCCAGAGCTGGATGGGTGCTTGAGGGCATCACAGCAGCAACAAGGGGGTGAGTACAGGGCCCATCATTACAACTTACGCCTGGTGGGGTGGTATACGGGTGGGTGATGTGTGCCTGTGCCCTGGACCAGGCCTGACATAGCAGAGTAGGTCCCAAGTTGGCCAAAGTTCTGATGGGAAAATCCTTCAACCTAGCTAGTAGGCATCCACTACTGGGCAGGGCTGTGTGGGTCCCAGGTATGCTGCAGTTGGCAGTATGTGTCCCTCCGCATGCCTTGCATAGTGCGTAAGGCTGTTCCCTGTGTGTGAGGGTGGTATGTACACCAATGGTGGTGTTGGTGCAGCCATTGACCAAGTGTATCCTTTGTCTCTCCCCCCCCTTTTTGTTTTGTCACCCTTCCCTTATGTGTGTTAGCATAATCTGGAGGAGGAGTAGAGGCACCAGCAATGGAGGGAGCTTCATCCCACAGGACCCAGGAGGCAGAGTCTACCGACGCTGAGGGCACCAGTGGGAGGGAGGGCGAGAGGAGCACCACGGCGGAGACTGGAGGGGACAGTTCGGACACGGGTACCTCCTCCGATGAAACCTCCTTGGTGGTGGCGGACACCTCTGTGACCACCCCAGCTACAGCTGCCACCTCCGTACCAGCACCACCCTCCCAGCAGCCCCTCAGCGAGTAGCCCATGCCCGCTCACCCAGGAGGGTGGGCATCTCCTTCGCCCCAGGTACCTCAGGCCCTGCCCCAATGAGCCCTGCAGCCCTGAGTGAGGAGGCTATTGACCTCCTGAGATCCATCTCTGTTGGGCAGTCAACCATTATGAAAGCCATCCAGGGGCTGGCAGTCCAAATGCAACAGACCAATGCATTTCTGGAGGGCATTCACACTGGCTTGGCGGCCCAACAGAGATCAATCCAGGCTCCAGCCTCCTCTCTGATGGCAGCCATTGTCCCTGTTTCCACCCTCCAGCTTCCTCTACCCAATCCCATTCCCCTCAACCCCAACCTATCCCAAGCACACAAGCAGAACAGCATGCACACAAGACAACACACAAGAGTGGTTCAGGTAAACACAAGCACCACACTTCATCCCACAGGCACTCACACAAACACCATCCAGAAGCAGACATACCAACATCCACTGCCTCCACTATGGCCCCCTCCTCCTCGTCCTTCACCTCCCTCCCAGTTGCGTCTACACTCACACCTGCATGCACAACATCCTCATCTACTACCTCCATCACCAGCACACCTATGAGAATACACACCTCACTGGCTGTCACCACCCAAACATCCATGCACACGTCCCCTGTGTCCTCTCCCACTGTGTCTCTGCCCCCCCTCCCAAGGTACACAAATGCAAGCACTCAGACACCCAACAGCCATCCACCTCACAACAGCATCCAGCCCATGCACCTGCACCCAAACACAGCAGACAGACACCTCCTACAACCACTCCCTCCCTCCACTCCCAAACCTTCTCCCTCTTCCCACCCCAATGTCCCTAAGAAGTTCTTCCTCTCCACCATTGACCTCTTCCCTATCCCTCCCCCCACGTCCTTCACGTCTGACCAGGGTATGTAAAACACAGGCAAGCACCCCAACCACCCAGTCTATGGGCCCGGTAATTTCCACAGCAACTAGTGGTGGTAAAGGATCCAGGCCACCAGCCAGCCACACGGAAAGGGTGCCTGCCCCAAGTGCTGCCAGGAAGGGCAATGTGCCACCCCCAGCTGCTGCCAGGAAGGAGAAGGAGGAATCCTAAGCTGCTGCCAGGAAGGGGAAGGTGGAATCCCCAGCTGCTGCCAGGAAGGGCAAGGGGCCTGCACCAGCGGGCAGAAAGGACAAGAGGCCTGGTGCTGGGACTCAGTCAGAGCCCCCACCACCAACCAGGGTGGTGCAGCCGTACGACGTTACAGAGGATGGGCATAAGCCTGCCCCCACCACCAGCAGCATCAGCACCACCAGCAGCAGCAGTGGGCAGCTGTCCGAGGCTGCAGGGGATGGGCTGTAACATATCCTCACCACGAGCAGCAGCACCACCACCACCACCACCAGTGGGCAGCCGTCCGAGGCTGCAGGGGATGGGCTGGAGCCTCTCCCCACCACCAGCAACAGCCCTTCCACCATCACCACCAGCAGTAGTTGGCAGCTGTCTGAGGCTGCAGGGTATGTGCTGGAGCCTCCTCCCACCAGCAGCACCACCACCACAGTGGGCAGCCGTCCGAGGCTGCAGGGGATGGGCATGAACCTCCCCCACCACCACCACCAGCAGCAGCACCACCACCACCACCAGCAGCAGCAGCAGCAGCACCACCACCACCACCAGTGGGCAGCCGTCCGAGCCACAGCAGCACCACCACCCCCAACCACCACTGAGCAGCCGTCACCACCGGCGGGCAGTCTGTATTCCTGCCTCCATGGGCTGTTGTGCGGCCTGCCCCCTGCAAATCCTGTGGGTATGACACCCACCTGAGAAACTGTGACCTTGCACTCACCAGGATCAGAAGCACAGGGCACGATGCCCCCTCCAGAACCAGTGGGTATGGCACCCACTCACCCCATCCTCTCCAGGATGAAGATCACAGGGCACGATGCCCCCTACAGAACCAGTGAGTATGGCACCCACTCACCCCATCCACTCCAGAATGAAGATCACAGGGCACTATGCCCCTGCCAGAACCCTGGGTAAGCCACCCACCACCCCAGCCTCCCCAGGACCAAGCACAGGGCATGTTGCACCCTCCAG